>NW_027288524.1:0-291258 GCF_037038585.1 Patagioenas fasciata
TGCACCTGTCTGCAGGTATCCTAGATCTTGATTCTTGAACTTGAGGAAACACGCGTCTGAGCAAAACTCCCAAACGCTTCCAGGAAAGACACAGGCTCTCCCACAAGCACACAAGTGTTTGCCCTCAGCTATAGATCAGGGACAAGCCTGTGAAGAGCAACCAAAGAGCTCGTCCGTCTTTCCCTCAATAGATGGGAGTAGGCGCGCTTGCGGATGTGTGCGTGTGTGTGGCCACGCGTTTGCTTAGGCATCAGTGTGTGAAAAGGTAGGTGCTTTTCTCTAGCTGCGTGTGCGTGCACGTGGTGCTGGGTGCACATCCCTGGGTGCTCGTGGAAAGGTTTCTGCATGGTTTTCGCTGAGGAATCGTGTGTGTGCACATGGACAAAGAGAAGGCGCAGCAACCAGGTTCCAGCGCCGAAGAAGGCAAAAGGCGAGGTTTCCGGCGCTATCTCCTTCTCTCCCCAGAGCTAGTCGCGCAAAGCAAGCCGCTAAGCCGGCGACCGGCAAGAGAGCTACAACGAAGCATGCCGAACGGAGAAAATAGCAGCAGCTCATCTGTTCACACCTTGTTTCTGCCATGTGCTTGAACGCCAAGACGTTCGCGCTTCTGTGAGATGAAAGACGTCCTTCTGCATATGTGGTTGCTCACACCGGTGCACTTGTTAGTGTATCCATTCAGTCCTGGGCTGCGGGGCATTCAGAAGTGGCTCTGTGGAGACGTCTGCATAGAGGCAGCTGTCAGAACACGCACACTCGATTGTTCACCAAAACATATGCAGACGCGTCCTTAGCCTGTAGATTTGGATGCACAGAGTTCCCTGTGTTCGCAAGAGACAAGGGAATCGCGTCTGTGCGCACAGAAGCAATAGCGGACCGTTTCCCTCGGAGTGAACGCGAAAGAGCCGTCTATATACTCGCAGACACGCGAACGTGCCTCAATGCGGTCACAGAGGCAGCAGCTTTTGCACAGATGCTCCTGGTGATTCTGGCACTTTCCAGGCACACTCCTGAAAGTCGCGCACACTGCTGTTCACTCGCTAAACGACCTCTTGGGAAACACGTCTCCGGTCGACGGACCGCTCAGATTGCTTCTCGTGTAACTGTGAACTGTGTCAGCGCAGGGAATCCGTCTCTGTTGAGCAGATGTCAATCCTGCCTCGCTTTTGCTTTGTTGCCTCTACCAAGATGATTTCCCGTTTCTCTCTTCACTGGAGCAGGCAGACACAGCCAACGCACATCAAGTGTCAAGAGACACGCTCTGCTGAGCTCAACGCTTGTGCAGATGCACATGTGCGACGAAGTCAACACACGTGCTTGTGGAGAGAAAGAAAGGGACTCCCAGGCGTGTGGAGCGACGGGGAGAAAGAGCGGGCGCTGAGGAACACAGTTTCAAACAGACTGTCTCCACACAAACAGGCACCTGTCTGCAGGTATCCTAGATCTTGATTCTTGAACTTGAGGAAACACGCGTCTGAGCAAAACTCCCAAACGCTTCCAGGAAAGACACAGGCTCTCCCACAAGCACACAAGTGTTTGCCCTCAGCTATAGATCAGGGACAAGCCTGTGAAGAGCAACCAAAGAGCTCGTCCGTCTTTCCCTCAATAGATGGGAGTAGGCGCGCTTGCGGATGTGTGCGTGTGTGTGGCCACGCGTTTGCTTAGGCATCAGTGTGTGAAAAGGTAGGTGCTTTTCTCTAGCTGCGTGTGCGTGCACGTGGTGCTGGGTGCACATCCCTGGGTGCTCGTGGAAAGGTTTCTGCATGGTTTTCGCTGAGGAATCGTGTGTGTGCACATGGACAAAGAGAAGGCGCAGCAACCAGGTTCCAGCGCCGAAGAAGGCAAAAGGCGAGGTTTCCGGCGCTATCTCCTTCTCTCCCCAGAGCTAGTCGCGCAAAGCAAGCCGCTAAGCCGGCGACCGGCAAGAGAGCTACAACGAAGCATGCCGAACGGAGAAAATAGCAGCAGCTCATCTGTTCACACCTTGTTTCTGCCATGTGCTTGAACGCCAAGACGTTCGCGCTTCTGTGAGATGAAAGACGTCCTTCTGCATATGTGGTTGCTCACACCGGTGCACTTGTTAGTGTATCCATTCAGTCCTGGGCTGCGGGGCATTCAGAAGTGGCTCTGTGGAGACGTCTGCATAGAGGCAGCTGTCAGAACACGCACACTCGATTGTTCACCAAAACATATGCAGACGCGTCCTTAGCCTGTAGATTTGGATGCACAGAGTTCCCTGTGTTCGCAAGAGACAAGGGAATCGCGTCTGTGCGCACAGAAGCAATAGCGGACCGTTTCCCTCGGAGTGAACGCGAAAGAGCCGTCTATATACTCGCAGACACGCGAACGTGCCTCAATGCGGTCACAGAGGCAGCAGCTTTTGCACAGATGCTCCTGGTGATTCTGGCACTTTCCAGGCACACTCCTGAAAGTCGCGCACACTGCTGTTCACTCGCTAAACGACCTCTTGGGAAACACGTCTCCGGTCGACGGACCGCTCAGATTGCTTCTCGTGTAACTGTGAACTGTGTCAGCGCAGGGAATCCGTCTCTGTTGAGCAGATGTCAATCCTGCCTCGCTTTTGCTTTGTTGCCTCTACCAAGATGATTTCCCGTTTCTCTCTTCACTGGAGCAGGCAGACACAGCCAACGCACATCAAGTGTCAAGAGACACGCTCTGCTGAGCTCAACGCTTGTGCAGATGCACATGTGCGACGAAGTCAACACACGTGCTTGTGGAGAGAAAGAAAGGGACTCCCAGGCGTGTGGAGCGACGGGGAGAAAGAGCGGGCGCTGAGGAACACAGTTTCAAACAGACTGTCTCCACACAAACAGGCACCTGTCTGCAGGTATCCTAGATCTTGATTCTTGAACTTGAGGAAACACGCGTCTGAGCAAAACTCCCAAACGCTTCCAGGAAAGACACAGGCTCTCCCACAAGCACACAAGTGTTTGCCCTCAGCTATAGATCAGGGACAAGCCTGTGAAGAGCAACCAAAGAGCTCGTCCGTCTTTCCCTCAATAGATGGGAGTAGGCGCGCTTGCGGATGTGTGCGTGTGTGTGGCCACGCGTTTGCTTAGGCATCAGTGTGTGAAAAGGTAGGTGCTTTTCTCTAGCTGCGTGTGCGTGCACGTGGTGCTGGGTGCACATCCCTGGGTGCTCGTGGAAAGGTTTCTGCATGGTTTTCGCTGAGGAATCGTGTGTGTGCACATGGACAAAGAGAAGGCGCAGCAACCAGGTTCCAGCGCCGAAGAAGGCAAAAGGCGAGGTTTCCGGCGCTATCTCCTTCTCTCCCCAGAGCTAGTCGCGCAAAGCAAGCCGCTAAGCCGGCGACCGGCAAGAGAGCTACAACGAAGCATGCCGAACGGAGAAAATAGCAGCAGCTCATCTGTTCACACCTTGTTTCTGCCATGTGCTTGAACGCCAAGACGTTCGCGCTTCTGTGAGATGAAAGACGTCCTTCTGCATATGTGGTTGCTCACACCGGTGCACTTGTTAGTGTATCCATTCAGTCCTGGGCTGCGGGGCATTCAGAAGTGGCTCTGTGGAGACGTCTGCATAGAGGCAGCTGTCAGAACACGCACACTCGATTGTTCACCAAAACATATGCAGACGCGTCCTTAGCCTGTAGATTTGGATGCACAGAGTTCCCTGTGTTCGCAAGAGACAAGGGAATCGCGTCTGTGCGCACAGAAGCAATAGCGGACCGTTTCCCTCGGAGTGAACGCGAAAGAGCCGTCTATATACTCGCAGACACGCGAACGTGCCTCAATGCGGTCACAGAGGCAGCAGCTTTTGCACAGATGCTCCTGGTGATTCTGGCACTTTCCAGGCACACTCCTGAAAGTCGCGCACACTGCTGTTCACTCGCTAAACGACCTCTTGGGAAACACGTCTCCGGTCGACGGACCGCTCAGATTGCTTCTCGTGTAACTGTGAACTGTGTCAGCGCAGGGAATCCGTCTCTGTTGAGCAGATGTCAATCCTGCCTCGCCTTTGCTTTGTTGCCTCTACCAAGATGATTTCCCGTTTCTCTCTTCACTGGAGCAGGCAGACACAGCCAACGCACATCAAGTGTCAAGAGACACGCTCTGCTGAGCTCAACGCTTGTGCAGATGCACATGTGCGACGAAGTCAACACACGTGCTTGTGGAGAGAAAGAAAGGGACTCCCAGGCGTGTGGAGCGACGGGGAGAAAGAGCGGGCGCTGAGGAACACAGTTTCAAACAGACTGTCTCCACACAAACAGGCACCTGTCTGCAGGTATCCTAGATCTTGATTCTTGAACTTGAGGAAACACGCGTCTGAGCAAAACTCCCAAACGCTTCCAGGAAAGACACAGGCTCTCCCACAAGCACACAAGTGTTTGCCCTCAGCTATAGATCAGGGACAAGCCTGTGAAGAGCAACCAAAGAGCTCGTCCGTCTTTCCCTCAATAGATGGGAGTAGGCGCGCTTGCGGATGTGTGCGTGTGTGTGGCCACGCGTTTGCTTAGGCATCAGTGTGTGAAAAGGTAGGTGCTTTTCTCTAGCTGCGTGTGCGTGCACGTGGTGCTGGGTGCACATCCCTGGGTGCTCGTGGAAAGGTTTCTGCATGGTTTTCGCTGAGGAATCGTGTGTGTGCACATGGACAAAGAGAAGGCGCAGCAACCAGGTTCCAGCGCCGAAGAAGGCAAAAGGCGAGGTTTCCGGCGCTATCTCCTTCTCTCCCCAGAGCTAGTCGCGCAAAGCAAGCCGCTAAGCCGGCGACCGGCAAGAGAGCTACAACGAAGCATGCCGAACGGAGAAAATAGCAGCAGCTCATCTGTTCACACCTTGTTTCTGCCATGTGCTTGAACGCCAAGACGTTCGCGCTTCTGTGAGATGAAAGACGTCCTTCTGCATATGTGGTTGCTCACACCGGTGCACTTGTTAGTGTATCCATTCAGTCCTGGGCTGCGGGGCATTCAGAAGTGGCTCTGTGGAGACGTCTGCATAGAGGCAGCTGTCAGAACACGCACACTCGATTGTTCACCAAAACATATGCAGACGCGTCCTTAGCCTGTAGATTTGGATGCACAGAGTTCCCTGTGTTCGCAAGAGACAAGGGAATCGCGTCTGTGCGCACAGAAGCAATAGCGGACCGTTTCCCTCGGAGTGAACGCGAAAGAGCCGTCTATATACTCGCAGACACGCGAACGTGCCTCAATGCGGTCACAGAGGCAGCAGCTTTTGCACAGATGCTCCTGGTGATTCTGGCACTTTCCAGGCACACTCCTGAAAGTCGCGCACACTGCTGTTCACTCGCTAAACGACCTCTTGGGAAACACGTCTCCGGTCGACGGACCGCTCAGATTGCTTCTCGTGTAACTGTGAACTGTGTCAGCGCAGGGAATCCGTCTCTGTTGAGCAGATGTCAATCCTGCCTCGCTTTTGCTTTGTTGCCTCTACCAAGATGATTTCCCGTTTCTCTCTTCACTGGAGCAGGCAGACACAGCCAACGCACATCAAGTGTCAAGAGACACGCTCTGCTGAGCTCAACGCTTGTGCAGATGCACATGTGCGACGAAGTCAACACACGTGCTTGTGGAGAGAAAGAAAGGGACTCCCAGGCGTGTGGAGCGACGGGGAGAAAGAGCGGGCGCTGAGGAACACAGTTTCAAACAGACTGTCTCCACACAAACAGGCACCTGTCTGCAGGTATCCTAGATCTTGATTCTTGAACTTGAGGAAACACGCGTCTGAGCAAAACTCCCAAACGCTTCCAGGAAAGACACAGGCTCTCCCACAAGCACACAAGTGTTTGCCCTCAGCTATAGATCAGGGACAAGCCTGTGAAGAGCAACCAAAGAGCTCGTCCGTCTTTCCCTCAATAGATGGGAGTAGGCGCGCTTGCGGATGTGTGCGTGTGTGTGGCCACGCGTTTGCTTAGGCATCAGTGTGTGAAAAGGTAGGTGCTTTTCTCTAGCTGCGTGTGCGTGCACGTGGTGCTGGGTGCACATCCCTGGGTGCTCGTGGAAAGGTTTCTGCATGGTTTTCGCTGAGGAATCGTGTGTGTGCACATGGACAAAGAGAAGGCGCAGCAACCAGGTTCCAGCGCCGAAGAAGGCAAAAGGCGAGGTTTCCGGCGCTATCTCCTTCTCTCCCCAGAGCTAGTCGCGCAAAGCAAGCCGCTAAGCCGGCGACCGGCAAGAGAGCTACAACGAAGCATGCCGAACGGAGAAAATAGCAGCAGCTCATCTGTTCACACCTTGTTTCTGCCATGTGCTTGAACGCCAAGACGTTCGCGCTTCTGTGAGATGAAAGACGTCCTTCTGCATATGTGGTTGCTCACACCGGTGCACTTGTTAGTGTATCCATTCAGTCCTGGGCTGCGGGGCATTCAGAAGTGGCTCTGTGGAGACGTCTGCATAGAGGCAGCTGTCAGAACACGCACACTCGATTGTTCACCAAAACATATGCAGACGCGTCCTTAGCCTGTAGATTTGGATGCACAGAGTTCCCTGTGTTCGCAAGAGACAAGGGAATCGCGTCTGTGCGCACAGAAGCAATAGCGGACCGTTTCCCTCGGAGTGAACGCGAAAGAGCCGTCTATATACTCGCAGACACGCGAACGTGCCTCAATGCGGTCACAGAGGCAGCAGCTTTTGCACAGATGCTCCTGGTGATTCTGGCACTTTCCAGGCACACTCCTGAAAGTCGCGCACACTGCTGTTCACTCGCTAAACGACCTCTTGGGAAACACGTCTCCGGTCGACGGACCGCTCAGATTGCTTCTCGTGTAACTGTGAACTGTGTCAGCGCAGGGAATCCGTCTCTGTTGAGCAGATGTCAATCCTGCCTCGCCTTTGCTTTGTTGCCTCTACCAAGATGATTTCCCGTTTCTCTCTTCACTGGAGCAGGCAGACACAGCCAACGCACATCAAGTGTCAAGAGACACGCTCTGCTGAGCTCAACGCTTGTGCAGATGCACATGTGCGACGAAGTCAACACACGTGCTTGTGGAGAGAAAGAAAGGGACTCCCAGGCGTGTGGAGCGACGGGGAGAAAGAGCGGGCGCTGAGGAACACAGTTTCAAACAGACTGTCTCCACACAAACAGGCACCTGTCTGCAGGTATCCTAGATCTTGATTCTTGAACTTGAGGAAACACGCGTCTGAGCAAAACTCCCAAACGCTTCCAGGAAAGACACAGGCTCTCCCACAAGCACACAAGTGTTTGCCCTCAGCTATAGATCAGGGACAAGCCTGTGAAGAGCAACCAAAGAGCTCGTCCGTCTTTCCCTCAATAGATGGGAGTAGGCGCGCTTGCGGATGTGTGCGTGTGTGTGGCCACGCGTTTGCTTAGGCATCAGTGTGTGAAAAGGTAGGTGCTTTTCTCTAGCTGCGTGTGCGTGCACGTGGTGCTGGGTGCACATCCCTGGGTGCTCGTGGAAAGGTTTCTGCATGGTTTTCGCTGAGGAATCGTGTGTGTGCACATGGACAAAGAGAAGGCGCAGCAACCAGGTTCCAGCGCCGAAGAAGGCAAAAGGCGAGGTTTCCGGCGCTATCTCCTTCTCTCCCCAGAGCTAGTCGCGCAAAGCAAGCCGCTAAGCCGGCGACCGGCAAGAGAGCTACAACGAAGCATGCCGAACGGAGAAAATAGCAGCAGCTCATCTGTTCACACCTTGTTTCTGCCATGTGCTTGAACGCCAAGACGTTCGCGCTTCTGTGAGATGAAAGACGTCCTTCTGCATATGTGGTTGCTCACACCGGTGCACTTGTTAGTGTATCCATTCAGTCCTGGGCTGCGGGGCATTCAGAAGTGGCTCTGTGGAGACGTCTGCATAGAGGCAGCTGTCAGAACACGCACACTCGATTGTTCACCAAAACATATGCAGACGCGTCCTTAGCCTGTAGATTTGGATGCACAGAGTTCCCTGTGTTCGCAAGAGACAAGGGAATCGCGTCTGTGCGCACAGAAGCAATAGCGGACCGTTTCCCTCGGAGTGAACGCGAAAGAGCCGTCTATATACTCGCAGACACGCGAACGTGCCTCAATGCGGTCACAGAGGCAGCAGCTTTTGCACAGATGCTCCTGGTGATTCTGGCACTTTCCAGGCACACTCCTGAAAGTCGCGCACACTGCTGTTCACTCGCTAAACGACCTCTTGGGAAACACGTCTCCGGTCGACGGACCGCTCAGATTGCTTCTCGTGTAACTGTGAACTGTGTCAGCGCAGGGAATCCGTCTCTGTTGAGCAGATGTCAATCCTGCCTCGCTTTTGCTTTGTTGCCTCTACCAAGATGATTTCCCGTTTCTCTCTTCACTGGAGCAGGCAGACACAGCCAACGCACATCAAGTGTCAAGAGACACGCTCTGCTGAGCTCAACGCTTGTGCAGATGCACATGTGCGACGAAGTCAACACACGTGCTTGTGGAGAGAAAGAAAGGGACTCCCAGGCGTGTGGAGCGACGGGGAGAAAGAGCGGGCGCTGAGGAACACAGTTTCAAACAGACTGTCTCCACACAAACAGGCACCTGTCTGCAGGTATCCTAGATCTTGATTCTTGAACTTGAGGAAACACGCGTCTGAGCAAAACTCCCAAACGCTTCCAGGAAAGACACAGGCTCTCCCACAAGCACACAAGTGTTTGCCCTCAGCTATAGATCAGGGACAAGCCTGTGAAGAGCAACCAAAGAGCTCGTCCGTCTTTCCCTCAATAGATGGGAGTAGGCGCGCTTGCGGATGTGTGCGTGTGTGTGGCCACGCGTTTGCTTAGGCATCAGTGTGTGAAAAGGTAGGTGCTTTTCTCTAGCTGCGTGTGCGTGCACGTGGTGCTGGGTGCACATCCCTGGGTGCTCGTGGAAAGGTTTCTGCATGGTTTTCGCTGAGGAATCGTGTGTGTGCACATGGACAAAGAGAAGGCGCAGCAACCAGGTTCCAGCGCCGAAGAAGGCAAAAGGCGAGGTTTCCGGCGCTATCTCCTTCTCTCCCCAGAGCTAGTCGCGCAAAGCAAGCCGCTAAGCCGGCGACCGGCAAGAGAGCTACAACGAAGCATGCCGAACGGAGAAAATAGCAGCAGCTCATCTGTTCACACCTTGTTTCTGCCATGTGCTTGAACGCCAAGACGTTCGCGCTTCTGTGAGATGAAAGACGTCCTTCTGCATATGTGGTTGCTCACACCGGTGCACTTGTTAGTGTATCCATTCAGTCCTGGGCTGCGGGGCATTCAGAAGTGGCTCTGTGGAGACGTCTGCATAGAGGCAGCTGTCAGAACACGCACACTCGATTGTTCACCAAAACATATGCAGACGCGTCCTTAGCCTGTAGATTTGGATGCACAGAGTTCCCTGTGTTCGCAAGAGACAAGGGAATCGCGTCTGTGCGCACAGAAGCAATAGCGGACCGTTTCCCTCGGAGTGAACGCGAAAGAGCCGTCTATATACTCGCAGACACGCGAACGTGCCTCAATGCGGTCACAGAGGCAGCAGCTTTTGCACAGATGCTCCTGGTGATTCTGGCACTTTCCAGGCACACTCCTGAAAGTCGCGCACACTGCTGTTCACTCGCTAAACGACCTCTTGGGAAACACGTCTCCGGTCGACGGACCGCTCAGATTGCTTCTCGTGTAACTGTGAACTGTGTCAGCGCAGGGAATCCGTCTCTGTTGAGCAGATGTCAATCCTGCCTCGCTTTTGCTTTGTTGCCTCTACCAAGATGATTTCCCGTTTCTCTCTTCACTGGAGCAGGCAGACACAGCCAACGCACATCAAGTGTCAAGAGACACGCTCTGCTGAGCTCAACGCTTGTGCAGATGCACATGTGCGACGAAGTCAACACACGTGCTTGTGGAGAGAAAGAAAGGGACTCCCAGGCGTGTGGAGCGACGGGGAGAAAGAGCGGGCGCTGAGGAGCACAGTTTCAAACAGACTGTCTCCACACAAACAGGCACCTGTCTGCAGGTATCCTAGATCTTGATTCTTGAACTTGAGGAAACACGCGTCTGAGCAAAACTCCCAAACGCTTCCAGGAAAGACACAGGCTCTCCCACAAGCACACAAGTGTTTGCCCTCAGCTATAGATCAGGGACAAGCCTGTGAAGAGCAACCAAAGAGCTCGTCCGTCTTTCCCTCAATAGATGGGAGTAGGCGCGCTTGCGGATGTGTGCGTGTGTGTGGCCACGCGTTTGCTTAGGCATCAGTGTGTGAAAAGGTAGGTGCTTTTCTCTAGCTGCGTGTGCGTGCACGTGGTGCTGGGTGCACATCCCTGGGTGCTCGTGGAAAGGTTTCTGCATGGTTTTCGCTGAGGAATCGTGTGTGTGCACATGGACAAAGAGAAGGCGCAGCAACCAGGTTCCAGCGCCGAAGAAGGCAAAAGGCGAGGTTTCCGGCGCTATCTCCTTCTCTCCCCAGAGCTAGTCGCGCAAAGCAAGCCGCTAAGCCGGCGACCGGCAAGAGAGCTACAACGAAGCATGCCGAACGGAGAAAATAGCAGCAGCTCATCTGTTCACACCTTGTTTCTGCCATGTGCTTGAACGCCAAGACGTTCGCGCTTCTGTGAGATGAAAGACGTCCTTCTGCATATGTGGTTGCTCACACCGGTGCACTTGTTAGTGTATCCATTCAGTCCTGGGCTGCGGGGCATTCAGAAGTGGCTCTGTGGAGACGTCTGCATAGAGGCAGCTGTCAGAACACGCACACTCGATTGTTCACCAAAACATATGCAGACGCGTCCTTAGCCTGTAGATTTGGATGCACAGAGTTCCCTGTGTTCGCAAGAGACAAGGGAATCGCGTCTGTGCGCACAGAAGCAATAGCGGACCGTTTCCCTCGGAGTGAACGCGAAAGAGCCGTCTATATACTCGCAGACACGCGAACGTGCCTCAATGCGGTCACAGAGGCAGCAGCTTTTGCACAGATGCTCCTGGTGATTCTGGCACTTTCCAGGCACACTCCTGAAAGTCGCGCACACTGCTGTTCACTCGCTAAACGACCTCTTGGGAAACACGTCTCCGGTCGACGGACCGCTCAGATTGCTTCTCGTGTAACTGTGAACTGTGTCAGCGCAGGGAATCCGTCTCTGTTGAGCAGATGTCAATCCTGCCTCGCCTTTGCTTTGTTGCCTCTACCAAGATGATTTCCCGTTTCTCTCTTCACTGGAGCAGGCAGACACAGCCAACGCACATCAAGTGTCAAGAGACACGCTCTGCTGAGCTCAACGCTTGTGCAGATGCACATGTGCGACGAAGTCAACACACGTGCTTGTGGAGAGAAAGAAAGGGACTCCCAGGCGTGTGGAGCGACGGGGAGAAAGAGCGGGCGCTGAGGAACACAGTTTCAAACAGACTGTCTCCACACAAACAGGCACCTGTCTGCAGGTATCCTAGATCTTGATTCTTGAACTTGAGGAAACACGCGTCTGAGCAAAACTCCCAAACGCTTCCAGGAAAGACACAGGCTCTCCCACAAGCACACAAGTGTTTGCCCTCAGCTATAGATCAGGGACAAGCCTGTGAAGAGCAACCAAAGAGCTCGTCCGTCTTTCCCTCAATAGATGGGAGTAGGCGCGCTTGCGGATGTGTGCGTGTGTGTGGCCACGCGTTTGCTTAGGCATCAGTGTGTGAAAAGGTAGGTGCTTTTCTCTAGCTGCGTGTGCGTGCACGTGGTGCTGGGTGCACATCCCTGGGTGCTCGTGGAAAGGTTTCTGCATGGTTTTCGCTGAGGAATCGTGTGTGTGCACATGGACAAAGAGAAGGCGCAGCAACCAGGTTCCAGCGCCGAAGAAGGCAAAAGGCGAGGTTTCCGGCGCTATCTCCTTCTCTCCCCAGAGCTAGTCGCGCAAAGCAAGCCGCTAAGCCGGCGACCGGCAAGAGAGCTACAACGAAGCATGCCGAACGGAGAAAATAGCAGCAGCTCATCTGTTCACACCTTGTTTCTGCCATGTGCTTGAACGCCAAGACGTTCGCGCTTCTGTGAGATGAAAGACGTCCTTCTGCATATGTGGTTGCTCACACCGGTGCACTTGTTAGTGTATCCATTCAGTCCTGGGCTGCGGGGCATTCAGAAGTGGCTCTGTGGAGACGTCTGCATAGAGGCAGCTGTCAGAACACGCACACTCGATTGTTCACCAAAACATATGCAGACGCGTCCTTAGCCTGTAGATTTGGATGCACAGAGTTCCCTGTGTTCGCAAGAGACAAGGGAATCGCGTCTGTGCGCACAGAAGCAATAGCGGACCGTTTCCCTCGGAGTGAACGCGAAAGAGCCGTCTATATACTCGCAGACACGCGAACGTGCCTCAATGCGGTCACAGAGGCAGCAGCTTTTGCACAGATGCTCCTGGTGATTCTGGCACTTTCCAGGCACACTCCTGAAAGTCGCGCACACTGCTGTTCACTCGCTAAACGACCTCTTGGGAAACACGTCTCCGGTCGACGGACCGCTCAGATTGCTTCTCGTGTAACTGTGAACTGTGTCAGCGCAGGGAATCCGTCTCTGTTGAGCAGATGTCAATCCTGCCTCGCTTTTGCTTTGTTGCCTCTACCAAGATGATTTCCCGTTTCTCTCTTCACTGGAGCAGGCAGACACAGCCAACGCACATCAAGTGTCAAGAGACACGCTCTGCTGAGCTCAACGCTTGTGCAGATGCACATGTGCGACGAAGTCAACACACGTGCTTGTGGAGAGAAAGAAAGGGACTCCCAGGCGTGTGGAGCGACGGGGAGAAAGAGCGGGCGCTGAGGAACACAGTTTCAAACAGACTGTCTCCACACAAACAGGCACCTGTCTGCAGGTATCCTAGATCTTGATTCTTGAACTTGAGGAAACACGCGTCTGAGCAAAACTCCCAAACGCTTCCAGGAAAGACACAGGCTCTCCCACAAGCACACAAGTGTTTGCCCTCAGCTATAGATCAGGGACAAGCCTGTGAAGAGCAACCAAAGAGCTCGTCCGTCTTTCCCTCAATAGATGGGAGTAGGCGCGCTTGCGGATGTGTGCGTGTGTGTGGCCACGCGTTTGCTTAGGCATCAGTGTGTGAAAAGGTAGGTGCTTTTCTCTAGCTGCGTGTGCGTGCACGTGGTGCTGGGTGCACATCCCTGGGTGCTCGTGGAAAGGTTTCTGCATGGTTTTCGCTGAGGAATCGTGTGTGTGCACATGGACAAAGAGAAGGCGCAGCAACCAGGTTCCAGCGCCGAAGAAGGCAAAAGGCGAGGTTTCCGGCGCTATCTCCTTCTCTCCCCAGAGCTAGTCGCGCAAAGCAAGCCGCTAAGCCGGCGACCGGCAAGAGAGCTACAACGAAGCATGCCGAACGGAGAAAATAGCAGCAGCTCATCTGTTCACACCTTGTTTCTGCCATGTGCTTGAACGCCAAGACGTTCGCGCTTCTGTGAGATGAAAGACGTCCTTCTGCATATGTGGTTGCTCACACCGGTGCACTTGTTAGTGTATCCATTCAGTCCTGGGCTGCGGGGCATTCAGAAGTGGCTCTGTGGAGACGTCTGCATAGAGGCAGCTGTCAGAACACGCACACTCGATTGTTCACCAAAACATATGCAGACGCGTCCTTAGCCTGTAGATTTGGATGCACAGAGTTCCCTGTGTTCGCAAGAGACAAGGGAATCGCGTCTGTGCGCACAGAAGCAATAGCGGACCGTTTCCCTCGGAGTGAACGCGAAAGAGCCGTCTATATACTCGCAGACACGCGAACGTGCCTCAATGCGGTCACAGAGGCAGCAGCTTTTGCACAGATGCTCCTGGTGATTCTGGCACTTTCCAGGCACACTCCTGAAAGTCGCGCACACTGCTGTTCACTCGCTAAACGACCTCTTGGGAAACACGTCTCCGGTCGACGGACCGCTCAGATTGCTTCTCGTGTAACTGTGAACTGTGTCAGCGCAGGGAATCCGTCTCTGTTGAGCAGATGTCAATCCTGCCTCGCTTTTGCTTTGTTGCCTCTACCAAGATGATTTCCCGTTTCTCTCTTCACTGGAGCAGGCAGACACAGCCAACGCACATCAAGTGTCAAGAGACACGCTCTGCTGAGCTCAACGCTTGTGCAGATGCACATGTGCGACGAAGTCAACACACGTGCTTGTGGAGAGAAAGAAAGGGACTCCCAGGCGTGTGGAGCGACGGGGAGAAAGAGCGGGCGCTGAGGAACACAGTTTCAAACAGACTGTCTCCACACAAACAGGCACCTGTCTGCAGGTATCCTAGATCTTGATTCTTGAACTTGAGGAAACACGCGTCTGAGCAAAACTCCCAAACGCTTCCAGGAAAGACACAGGCTCTCCCACAAGCACACAAGTGTTTGCCCTCAGCTATAGATCAGGGACAAGCCTGTGAAGAGCAACCAAAGAGCTCGTCCGTCTTTCCCTCAATAGATGGGAGTAGGCGCGCTTGCGGATGTGTGCGTGTGTGTGGCCACGCGTTTGCTTAGGCATCAGTGTGTGAAAAGGTAGGTGCTTTTCTCTAGCTGCGTGTGCGTGCACGTGGTGCTGGGTGCACATCCCTGGGTGCTCGTGGAAAGGTTTCTGCATGGTTTTCGCTGAGGAATCGTGTGTGTGCACATGGACAAAGAGAAGGCGCAGCAACCAGGTTCCAGCGCCGAAGAAGGCAAAAGGCGAGGTTTCCGGCGCTATCTCCTTCTCTCCCCAGAGCTAGTCGCGCAAAGCAAGCCGCTAAGCCGGCGACCGGCAAGAGAGCTACAACGAAGCATGCCGAACGGAGAAAATAGCAGCAGCTCATCTGTTCACACCTTGTTTCTGCCATGTGCTTGAACGCCAAGACGTTCGCGCTTCTGTGAGATGAAAGACGTCCTTCTGCATATGTGGTTGCTCACACCGGTGCACTTGTTAGTGTATCCATTCAGTCCTGGGCTGCGGGGCATTCAGAAGTGGCTCTGTGGAGACGTCTGCATAGAGGCAGCTGTCAGAACACGCACACTCGATTGTTCACCAAAACATATGCAGACGCGTCCTTAGCCTGTAGATTTGGATGCACAGAGTTCCCTGTGTTCGCAAGAGACAAGGGAATCGCGTCTGTGCGCACAGAAGCAATAGCGGACCGTTTCCCTCGGAGTGAACGCGAAAGAGCCGTCTATATACTCGCAGACACGCGAACGTGCCTCAATGCGGTCACAGAGGCAGCAGCTTTTGCACAGATGCTCCTGGTGATTCTGGCACTTTCCAGGCACACTCCTGAAAGTCGCGCACACTGCTGTTCACTCGCTAAACGACCTCTTGGGAAACACGTCTCCGGTCGACGGACCGCTCAGATTGCTTCTCGTGTAACTGTGAACTGTGTCAGCGCAGGGAATCCGTCTCTGTTGAGCAGATGTCAATCCTGCCTCGCTTTTGCTTTGTTGCCTCTACCAAGATGATTTCCCGTTTCTCTCTTCACTGGAGCAGGCAGACACAGCCAACGCACATCAAGTGTCAAGAGACACGCTCTGCTGAGCTCAACGCTTGTGCAGATGCACATGTGCGACGAAGTCAACACACGTGCTTGTGGAGAGAAAGAAAGGGACTCCCAGGCGTGTGGAGCGACGGGGAGAAAGAGCGGGCGCTGAGGAGCACAGTTTCAAACAGACTGTCTCCACACAAACAGGCACCTGTCTGCAGGTATCCTAGATCTTGATTCTTGAACTTGAGGAAACACGCGTCTGAGCAAAACTCCCAAACGCTTCCAGGAAAGACACAGGCTCTCCCACAAGCACACAAGTGTTTGCCCTCAGCTATAGATCAGGGACAAGCCTGTGAAGAGCAACCAAAGAGCTCGTCCGTCTTTCCCTCAATAGATGGGAGTAGGCGCGCTTGCGGATGTGTGCGTGTGTGTGGCCACGCGTTTGCTTAGGCATCAGTGTGTGAAAAGGTAGGTGCTTTTCTCTAGCTGCGTGTGCGTGCACGTGGTGCTGGGTGCACATCCCTGGGTGCTCGTGGAAAGGTTTCTGCATGGTTTTCGCTGAGGAATCGTGTGTGTGCACATGGACAAAGAGAAGGCGCAGCAACCAGGTTCCAGCGCCGAAGAAGGCAAAAGGCGAGGTTTCCGGCGCTATCTCCTTCTCTCCCCAGAGCTAGTCGCGCAAAGCAAGCCGCTAAGCCGGCGACCGGCAAGAGAGCTACAACGAAGCATGCCGAACGGAGAAAATAGCAGCAGCTCATCTGTTCACACCTTGTTTCTGCCATGTGCTTGAACGCCAAGACGTTCGCGCTTCTGTGAGATGAAAGACGTCCTTCTGCATATGTGGTTGCTCACACCGGTGCACTTGTTAGTGTATCCATTCAGTCCTGGGCTGCGGGGCATTCAGAAGTGGCTCTGTGGAGACGTCTGCATAGAGGCAGCTGTCAGAACACGCACACTCGATTGTTCACCAAAACATATGCAGACGCGTCCTTAGCCTGTAGATTTGGATGCACAGAGTTCCCTGTGTTCGCAAGAGACAAGGGAATCGCGTCTGTGCGCACAGAAGCAATAGCGGACCGTTTCCCTCGGAGTGAACGCGAAAGAGCCGTCTATATACTCGCAGACACGCGAACGTGCCTCAATGCGGTCACAGAGGCAGCAGCTTTTGCACAGATGCTCCTGGTGATTCTGGCACTTTCCAGGCACACTCCTGAAAGTCGCGCACACTGCTGTTCACTCGCTAAACGACCTCTTGGGAAACACGTCTCCGGTCGACGGACCGCTCAGATTGCTTCTCGTGTAACTGTGAACTGTGTCAGCGCAGGGAATCCGTCTCTGTTGAGCAGATGTCAATCCTGCCTCGCCTTTGCTTTGTTGCCTCTACCAAGATGATTTCCCGTTTCTCTCTTCACTGGAGCAGGCAGACACAGCCAACGCACATCAAGTGTCAAGAGACACGCTCTGCTGAGCTCAACGCTTGTGCAGATGCACATGTGCGACGAAGTCAACACACGTGCTTGTGGAGAGAAAGAAAGGGACTCCCAGGCGTGTGGAGCGACGGGGAGAAAGAGCGGGCGCTGAGGAACACAGTTTCAAACAGACTGTCTCCACACAAACAGGCACCTGTCTGCAGGTATCCTAGATCTTGATTCTTGAACTTGAGGAAACACGCGTCTGAGCAAAACTCCCAAACGCTTCCAGGAAAGACACAGGCTCTCCCACAAGCACACAAGTGTTTGCCCTCAGCTATAGATCAGGGACAAGCCTGTGAAGAGCAACCAAAGAGCTCGTCCGTCTTTCCCTCAATAGATGGGAGTAGGCGCGCTTGCGGATGTGTGCGTGTGTGTGGCCACGCGTTTGCTTAGGCATCAGTGTGTGAAAAGGTAGGTGCTTTTCTCTAGCTGCGTGTGCGTGCACGTGGTGCTGGGTGCACATCCCTGGGTGCTCGTGGAAAGGTTTCTGCATGGTTTTCGCTGAGGAATCGTGTGTGTGCACATGGACAAAGAGAAGGCGCAGCAACCAGGTTCCAGCGCCGAAGAAGGCAAAAGGCGAGGTTTCCGGCGCTATCTCCTTCTCTCCCCAGAGCTAGTCGCGCAAAGCAAGCCGCTAAGCCGGCGACCGGCAAGAGAGCTACAACGAAGCATGCCGAACGGAGAAAATAGCAGCAGCTCATCTGTTCACACCTTGTTTCTGCCATGTGCTTGAACGCCAAGACGTTCGCGCTTCTGTGAGATGAAAGACGTCCTTCTGCATATGTGGTTGCTCACACCGGTGCACTTGTTAGTGTATCCATTCAGTCCTGGGCTGCGGGGCATTCAGAAGTGGCTCTGTGGAGACGTCTGCATAGAGGCAGCTGTCAGAACACGCACACTCGATTGTTCACCAAAACATATGCAGACGCGTCCTTAGCCTGTAGATTTGGATGCACAGAGTTCCCTGTGTTCGCAAGAGACAAGGGAATCGCGTCTGTGCGCACAGAAGCAATAGCGGACCGTTTCCCTCGGAGTGAACGCGAAAGAGCCGTCTATATACTCGCAGACACGCGAACGTGCCTCAATGCGGTCACAGAGGCAGCAGCTTTTGCACAGATGCTCCTGGTGATTCTGGCACTTTCCAGGCACACTCCTGAAAGTCGCGCACACTGCTGTTCACTCGCTAAACGACCTCTTGGGAAACACGTCTCCGGTCGACGGACCGCTCAGATTGCTTCTCGTGTAACTGTGAACTGTGTCAGCGCAGGGAATCCGTCTCTGTTGAGCAGATGTCAATCCTGCCTCGCTTTTGCTTTGTTGCCTCTACCAAGATGATTTCCCGTTTCTCTCTTCACTGGAGCAGGCAGACACAGCCAACGCACATCAAGTGTCAAGAGACACGCTCTGCTGAGCTCAACGCTTGTGCAGATGCACATGTGCGACGAAGTCAACACACGTGCTTGTGGAGAGAAAGAAAGGGACTCCCAGGCGTGTGGAGCGACGGGGAGAAAGAGCGGGCGCTGAGGAACACAGTTTCAAACAGACTGTCTCCACACAAACAGGCACCTGTCTGCAGGTATCCTAGATCTTGATTCTTGAACTTGAGGAAACACGCGTCTGAGCAAAACTCCCAAACGCTTCCAGGAAAGACACAGGCTCTCCCACAAGCACACAAGTGTTTGCCCTCAGCTATAGATCAGGGACAAGCCTGTGAAGAGCAACCAAAGAGCTCGTCCGTCTTTCCCTCAATAGATGGGAGTAGGCGCGCTTGCGGATGTGTGCGTGTGTGTGGCCACGCGTTTGCTTAGGCATCAGTGTGTGAAAAGGTAGGTGCTTTTCTCTAGCTGCGTGTGCGTGCACGTGGTGCTGGGTGCACATCCCTGGGTGCTCGTGGAAAGGTTTCTGCATGGTTTTCGCTGAGGAATCGTGTGTGTGCACATGGACAAAGAGAAGGCGCAGCAACCAGGTTCCAGCGCCGAAGAAGGCAAAAGGCGAGGTTTCCGGCGCTATCTCCTTCTCTCCCCAGAGCTAGTCGCGCAAAGCAAGCCGCTAAGCCGGCGACCGGCAAGAGAGCTACAACGAAGCATGCCGAACGGAGAAAATAGCAGCAGCTCATCTGTTCACACCTTGTTTCTGCCATGTGCTTGAACGCCAAGACGTTCGCGCTTCTGTGAGATGAAAGACGTCCTTCTGCATATGTGGTTGCTCACACCGGTGCACTTGTTAGTGTATCCATTCAGTCCTGGGCTGCGGGGCATTCAGAAGTGGCTCTGTGGAGACGTCTGCATAGAGGCAGCTGTCAGAACACGCACACTCGATTGTTCACCAAAACATATGCAGACGCGTCCTTAGCCTGTAGATTTGGATGCACAGAGTTCCCTGTGTTCGCAAGAGACAAGGGAATCGCGTCTGTGCGCACAGAAGCAATAGCGGACCGTTTCCCTCGGAGTGAACGCGAAAGAGCCGTCTATATACTCGCAGACACGCGAACGTGCCTCAATGCGGTCACAGAGGCAGCAGCTTTTGCACAGATGCTCCTGGTGATTCTGGCACTTTCCAGGCACACTCCTGAAAGTCGCGCACACTGCTGTTCACTCGCTAAACGACCTCTTGGGAAACACGTCTCCGGTCGACGGACCGCTCAGATTGCTTCTCGTGTAACTGTGAACTGTGTCAGCGCAGGGAATCCGTCTCTGTTGAGCAGATGTCAATCCTGCCTCGCTTTTGCTTTGTTGCCTCTACCAAGATGATTTCCCGTTTCTCTCTTCACTGGAGCAGGCAGACACAGCCAACGCACATCAAGTGTCAAGAGACACGCTCTGCTGAGCTCAACGCTTGTGCAGATGCACATGTGCGACGAAGTCAACACACGTGCTTGTGGAGAGAAAGAAAGGGACTCCCAGGCGTGTGGAGCGACGGGGAGAAAGAGCGGGCGCTGAGGAACACAGTTTCAAACAGACTGTCTCCACACAAACAGGCACCTGTCTGCAGGTATCCTAGATCTTGATTCTTGAACTTGAGGAAACACGCGTCTGAGCAAAACTCCCAAACGCTTCCAGGAAAGACACAGGCTCTCCCACAAGCACACAAGTGTTTGCCCTCAGCTATAGATCAGGGACAAGCCTGTGAAGAGCAACCAAAGAGCTCGTCCGTCTTTCCCTCAATAGATGGGAGTAGGCGCGCTTGCGGATGTGTGCGTGTGTGTGGCCACGCGTTTGCTTAGGCATCAGTGTGTGAAAAGGTAGGTGCTTTTCTCTAGCTGCGTGTGCGTGCACGTGGTGCTGGGTGCACATCCCTGGGTGCTCGTGGAAAGGTTTCTGCATGGTTTTCGCTGAGGAATCGTGTGTGTGCACATGGACAAAGAGAAGGCGCAGCAACCAGGTTCCAGCGCCGAAGAAGGCAAAAGGCGAGGTTTCCGGCGCTATCTCCTTCTCTCCCCAGAGCTAGTCGCGCAAAGCAAGCCGCTAAGCCGGCGACCGGCAAGAGAGCTACAACGAAGCATGCCGAACGGAGAAAATAGCAGCAGCTCATCTGTTCACACCTTGTTTCTGCCATGTGCTTGAACGCCAAGACGTTCGCGCTTCTGTGAGATGAAAGACGTCCTTCTGCATATGTGGTTGCTCACACCGGTGCACTTGTTAGTGTATCCATTCAGTCCTGGGCTGCGGGGCATTCAGAAGTGGCTCTGTGGAGACGTCTGCATAGAGGCAGCTGTCAGAACACGCACACTCGATTGTTCACCAAAACATATGCAGACGCGTCCTTAGCCTGTAGATTTGGATGCACAGAGTTCCCTGTGTTCGCAAGAGACAAGGGAATCGCGTCTGTGCGCACAGAAGCAATAGCGGACCGTTTCCCTCGGAGTGAACGCGAAAGAGCCGTCTATATACTCGCAGACACGCGAACGTGCCTCAATGCGGTCACAGAGGCAGCAGCTTTTGCACAGATGCTCCTGGTGATTCTGGCACTTTCCAGGCACACTCCTGAAAGTCGCGCACACTGCTGTTCACTCGCTAAACGACCTCTTGGGAAACACGTCTCCGGTCGACGGACCGCTCAGATTGCTTCTCGTGTAACTGTGAACTGTGTCAGCGCAGGGAATCCGTCTCTGTTGAGCAGATGTCAATCCTGCCTCGCCTTTGCTTTGTTGCCTCTACCAAGATGATTTCCCGTTTCTCTCTTCACTGGAGCAGGCAGACACAGCCAACGCACATCAAGTGTCAAGAGACACGCTCTGCTGAGCTCAACGCTTGTGCAGATGCACATGTGCGACGAAGTCAACACACGTGCTTGTGGAGAGAAAGAAAGGGACTCCCAGGCGTGTGGAGCGACGGGGAGAAAGAGCAGGCGCTGAGGAACACAGTTTCAAACAGACTGTCTCCACACAAACAGGCACCTGTCTGCAGGTATCCTAGATCTTGATTCTTGAACTTGAGGAAACACGCGTCTGAGCAAAACTCCCAAACGCTTCCAGGAAAGACACAGGCTCTCCCACAAGCACACAAGTGTTTGCCCTCAGCTATAGATCAGGGACAAGCCTGTGAAGAGCAACCAAAGAGCTCGTCCGTCTTTCCCTCAATAGATGGGAGTAGGCGCGCTTGCGGATGTGTGCGTGTGTGTGGCCACGCGTTTGCTTAGGCATCAGTGTGTGAAAAGGTAGGTGCTTTTCTCTAGCTGCGTGTGCGTGCACGTGGTGCTGGGTGCACATCCCTGGGTGCTCGTGGAAAGGTTTCTGCATGGTTTTCGCTGAGGAATCGTGTGTGTGCACATGGACAAAGAGAAGGCGCAGCAACCAGGTTCCAGCGCCGAAGAAGGCAAAAGGCGAGGTTTCCGGCGCTATCTCCTTCTCTCCCCAGAGCTAGTCGCGCAAAGCAAGCCGCTAAGCCGGCGACCGGCAAGAGAGCTACAACGAAGCATGCCGAACGGAGAAAATAGCAGCAGCTCATCTGTTCACACCTTGTTTCTGCCATGTGCTTGAACGCCAAGACGTTCGCGCTTCTGTGAGATGAAAGACGTCCTTCTGCATATGTGGTTGCTCACACCGGTGCACTTGTTAGTGTATCCATTCAGTCCTGGGCTGCGGGGCATTCAGAAGTGGCTCTGTGGAGACGTCTGCATAGAGGCAGCTGTCAGAACACGCACACTCGATTGTTCACCAAAACATATGCAGACGCGTCCTTAGCCTGTAGATTTGGATGCACAGAGTTCCCTGTGTTCGCAAGAGACAAGGGAATCGCGTCTGTGCGCACAGAAGCAATAGCGGACCGTTTCCCTCGGAGTGAACGCGAAAGAGCCGTCTATATACTCGCAGACACGCGAACGTGCCTCAATGCGGTCACAGAGGCAGCAGCTTTTGCACAGATGCTCCTGGTGATTCTGGCACTTTCCAGGCACACTCCTGAAAGTCGCGCACACTGCTGTTCACTCGCTAAACGACCTCTTGGGAAACACGTCTCCGGTCGACGGACCGCTCAGATTGCTTCTCGTGTAACTGTGAACTGTGTCAGCGCAGGGAATCCGTCTCTGTTGAGCAGATGTCAATCCTGCCTCGCTTTTGCTTTGTTGCCTCTACCAAGATGATTTCCCGTTTCTCTCTTCACTGGAGCAGGCAGACACAGCCAACGCACATCAAGTGTCAAGAGACACGCTCTGCTGAGCTCAACGCTTGTGCAGATGCACATGTGCGACGAAGTCAACACACGTGCTTGTGGAGAGAAAGAAAGGGACTCCCAGGCGTGTGGAGCGACGGGGAGAAAGAGCGGGCGCTGAGGAACACAGTTTCAAACAGACTGTCTCCACACAAACAGGCACCTGTCTGCAGGTATCCTAGATCTTGATTCTTGAACTTGAGGAAACACGCGTCTGAGCAAAACTCCCAAACGCTTCCAGGAAAGACACAGGCTCTCCCACAAGCACACAAGTGTTTGCCCTCAGCTATAGATCAGGGACAAGCCTGTGAAGAGCAACCAAAGAGCTCGTCCGTCTTTCCCTCAATAGATGGGAGTAGGCGCGCTTGCGGATGTGTGCGTGTGTGTGGCCACGCGTTTGCTTAGGCATCAGTGTGTGAAAAGGTAGGTGCTTTTCTCTAGCTGCGTGTGCGTGCACGTGGTGCTGGGTGCACATCCCTGGGTGCTCGTGGAAAGGTTTCTGCATGGTTTTCGCTGAGGAATCGTGTGTGTGCACATGGACAAAGAGAAGGCGCAGCAACCAGGTTCCAGCGCCGAAGAAGGCAAAAGGCGAGGTTTCCGGCGCTATCTCCTTCTCTCCCCAGAGCTAGTCGCGCAAAGCAAGCCGCTAAGCCGGCGACCGGCAAGAGAGCTACAACGAAGCATGCCGAACGGAGAAAATAGCAGCAGCTCATCTGTTCACACCTTGTTTCTGCCATGTGCTTGAACGCCAAGACGTTCGCGCTTCTGTGAGATGAAAGACGTCCTTCTGCATATGTGGTTGCTCACACCGGTGCACTTGTTAGTGTATCCATTCAGTCCTGGGCTGCGGGGCATTCAGAAGTGGCTCTGTGGAGACGTCTGCATAGAGGCAGCTGTCAGAACACGCACACTCGATTGTTCACCAAAACATATGCAGACGCGTCCTTAGCCTGTAGATTTGGATGCACAGAGTTCCCTGTGTTCGCAAGAGACAAGGGAATCGCGTCTGTGCGCACAGAAGCAATAGCGGACCGTTTCCCTCGGAGTGAACGCGAAAGAGCCGTCTATATACTCGCAGACACGCGAACGTGCCTCAATGCGGTCACAGAGGCAGCAGCTTTTGCACAGATGCTCCTGGTGATTCTGGCACTTTCCAGGCACACTCCTGAAAGTCGCGCACACTGCTGTTCACTCGCTAAACGACCTCTTGGGAAACACGTCTCCGGTCGACGGACCGCTCAGATTGCTTCTCGTGTAACTGTGAACTGTGTCAGCGCAGGGAATCCGTCTCTGTTGAGCAGATGTCAATCCTGCCTCGCCTTTGCTTTGTTGCCTCTACCAAGATGATTTCCCGTTTCTCTCTTCACTGGAGCAGGCAGACACAGCCAACGCACATCAAGTGTCAAGAGACACGCTCTGCTGAGCTCAACGCTTGTGCAGATGCACATGTGCGACGAAGTCAACACACGTGCTTGTGGAGAGAAAGAAAGGGACTCCCAGGCGTGTGGAGCGACGGGGAGAAAGAGCGGGCGCTGAGGAACACAGTTTCAAACAGACTGTCTCCACACAAACAGGCACCTGTCTGCAGGTATCCTAGATCTTGATTCTTGAACTTGAGGAAACACGCGTCTGAGCAAAACTCCCAAACGCTTCCAGGAAAGACACAGGCTCTCCCACAAGCACACAAGTGTTTGCCCTCAGCTATAGATCAGGGACAAGCCTGTGAAGAGCAACCAAAGAGCTCGTCCGTCTTTCCCTCAATAGATGGGAGTAGGCGCGCTTGCGGATGTGTGCGTGTGTGTGGCCACGCGTTTGCTTAGGCATCAGTGTGTGAAAAGGTAGGTGCTTTTCTCTAGCTGCGTGTGCGTGCACGTGGTGCTGGGTGCACATCCCTGGGTGCTCGTGGAAAGGTTTCTGCATGGTTTTCGCTGAGGAATCGTGTGTGTGCACATGGACAAAGAGAAGGCGCAGCAACCAGGTTCCAGCGCCGAAGAAGGCAAAAGGCGAGGTTTCCGGCGCTATCTCCTTCTCTCCCCAGAGCTAGTCGCGCAAAGCAAGCCGCTAAGCCGGCGACCGGCAAGAGAGCTACAACGAAGCATGCCGAACGGAGAAAATAGCAGCAGCTCATCTGTTCACACCTTGTTTCTGCCATGTGCTTGAACGCCAAGACGTTCGCGCTTCTGTGAGATGAAAGACGTCCTTCTGCATATGTGGTTGCTCACACCGGTGCACTTGTTAGTGTATCCATTCAGTCCTGGGCTGCGGGGCATTCAGAAGTGGCTCTGTGGAGACGTCTGCATAGAGGCAGCTGTCAGAACACGCACACTCGATTGTTCACCAAAACATATGCAGACGCGTCCTTAGCCTGTAGATTTGGATGCACAGAGTTCCCTGTGTTCGCAAGAGACAAGGGAATCGCGTCTGTGCGCACAGAAGCAATAGCGGACCGTTTCCCTCGGAGTGAACGCGAAAGAGCCGTCTATATACTCGCAGACACGCGAACGTGCCTCAATGCGGTCACAGAGGCAGCAGCTTTTGCACAGATGCTCCTGGTGATTCTGGCACTTTCCAGGCACACTCCTGAAAGTCGCGCACACTGCTGTTCACTCGCTAAACGACCTCTTGGGAAACACGTCTCCGGTCGACGGACCGCTCAGATTGCTTCTCGTGTAACTGTGAACTGTGTCAGCGCAGGGAATCCGTCTCTGTTGAGCAGATGTCAATCCTGCCTCGCTTTTGCTTTGTTGCCTCTACCAAGATGATTTCCCGTTTCTCTCTTCACTGGAGCAGGCAGACACAGCCAACGCACATCAAGTGTCAAGAGACACGCTCTGCTGAGCTCAACGCTTGTGCAGATGCACATGTGCGACGAAGTCAACACACGTGCTTGTGGAGAGAAAGAAAGGGACTCCCAGGCGTGTGGAGCGACGGGGAGAAAGAGCGGGCGCTGAGGAACACAGTTTCAAACAGACTGTCTCCACACAAACAGGCACCTGTCTGCAGGTATCCTAGATCTTGATTCTTGAACTTGAGGAAACACGCGTCTGAGCAAAACTCCCAAACGCTTCCAGGAAAGACACAGGCTCTCCCACAAGCACACAAGTGTTTGCCCTCAGCTATAGATCAGGGACAAGCCTGTGAAGAGCAACCAAAGAGCTCGTCCGTCTTTCCCTCAATAGATGGGAGTAGGCGCGCTTGCGGATGTGTGCGTGTGTGTGGCCACGCGTTTGCTTAGGCATCAGTGTGTGAAAAGGTAGGTGCTTTTCTCTAGCTGCGTGTGCGTGCACGTGGTGCTGGGTGCACATCCCTGGGTGCTCGTGGAAAGGTTTCTGCATGGTTTTCGCTGAGGAATCGTGTGTGTGCACATGGACAAAGAGAAGGCGCAGCAACCAGGTTCCAGCGCCGAAGAAGGCAAAAGGCGAGGTTTCCGGCGCTATCTCCTTCTCTCCCCAGAGCTAGTCGCGCAAAGCAAGCCGCTAAGCCGGCGACCGGCAAGAGAGCTACAACGAAGCATGCCGAACGGAGAAAATAGCAGCAGCTCATCTGTTCACACCTTGTTTCTGCCATGTGCTTGAACGCCAAGACGTTCGCGCTTCTGTGAGATGAAAGACGTCCTTCTGCATATGTGGTTGCTCACACCGGTGCACTTGTTAGTGTATCCATTCAGTCCTGGGCTGCGGGGCATTCAGAAGTGGCTCTGTGGAGACGTCTGCATAGAGGCAGCTGTCAGAACACGCACACTCGATTGTTCACCAAAACATATGCAGACGCGTCCTTAGCCTGTAGATTTGGATGCACAGAGTTCCCTGTGTTCGCAAGAGACAAGGGAATCGCGTCTGTGCGCACAGAAGCAATAGCGGACCGTTTCCCTCGGAGTGAACGCGAAAGAGCCGTCTATATACTCGCAGACACGCGAACGTGCCTCAATGCGGTCACAGAGGCAGCAGCTTTTGCACAGATGCTCCTGGTGATTCTGGCACTTTCCAGGCACACTCCTGAAAGTCGCGCACACTGCTGTTCACTCGCTAAACGACCTCTTGGGAAACACGTCTCCGGTCGACGGACCGCTCAGATTGCTTCTCGTGTAACTGTGAACTGTGTCAGCGCAGGGAATCCGTCTCTGTTGAGCAGATGTCAATCCTGCCTCGCTTTTGCTTTGTTGCCTCTACCAAGATGATTTCCCGTTTCTCTCTTCACTGGAGCAGGCAGACACAGCCAACGCACATCAAGTGTCAAGAGACACGCTCTGCTGAGCTCAACGCTTGTGCAGATGCACATGTGCGACGAAGTCAACACACGTGCTTGTGGAGAGAAAGAAAGGGACTCCCAGGCGTGTGGAGCGACGGGGAGAAAGAGCGGGCGCTGAGGAACACAGTTTCAAACAGACTGTCTCCACACAAACAGGCACCTGTCTGCAGGTATCCTAGATCTTGATTCTTGAACTTGAGGAAACACGCGTCTGAGCAAAACTCCCAAACGCTTCCAGGAAAGACACAGGCTCTCCCACAAGCACACAAGTGTTTGCCCTCAGCTATAGATCAGGGACAAGCCTGTGAAGAGCAACCAAAGAGCTCGTCCGTCTTTCCCTCAATAGATGGGAGTAGGCGCGCTTGCGGATGTGTGCGTGTGTGTGGCCACGCGTTTGCTTAGGCATCAGTGTGTGAAAAGGTAGGTGCTTTTCTCTAGCTGCGTGTGCGTGCACGTGGTGCTGGGTGCACATCCCTGGGTGCTCGTGGAAAGGTTTCTGCATGGTTTTCGCTGAGGAATCGTGTGTGTGCACATGGACAAAGAGAAGGCGCAGCAACCAGGTTCCAGCGCCGAAGAAGGCAAAAGGCGAGGTTTCCGGCGCTATCTCCTTCTCTCCCCAGAGCTAGTCGCGCAAAGCAAGCCGCTAAGCCGGCGACCGGCAAGAGAGCTACAACGAAGCATGCCGAACGGAGAAAATAGCAGCAGCTCATCTGTTCACACCTTGTTTCTGCCATGTGCTTGAACGCCAAGACGTTCGCGCTTCTGTGAGATGAAAGACGTCCTTCTGCATATGTGGTTGCTCACACCGGTGCACTTGTTAGTGTATCCATTCAGTCCTGGGCTGCGGGGCATTCAGAAGTGGCTCTGTGGAGACGTCTGCATAGAGGCAGCTGTCAGAACACGCACACTCGATTGTTCACCAAAACATATGCAGACGCGTCCTTAGCCTGTAGATTTGGATGCACAGAGTTCCCTGTGTTCGCAAGAGACAAGGGAATCGCGTCTGTGCGCACAGAAGCAATAGCGGACCGTTTCCCTCGGAGTGAACGCGAAAGAGCCGTCTATATACTCGCAGACACGCGAACGTGCCTCAATGCGGTCACAGAGGCAGCAGCTTTTGCACAGATGCTCCTGGTGATTCTGGCACTTTCCAGGCACACTCCTGAAAGTCGCGCACACTGCTGTTCACTCGCTAAACGACCTCTTGGGAAACACGTCTCCGGTCGACGGACCGCTCAGATTGCTTCTCGTGTAACTGTGAACTGTGTCAGCGCAGGGAATCCGTCTCTGTTGAGCAGATGTCAATCCTGCCTCGCTTTTGCTTTGTTGCCTCTACCAAGATGATTTCCCGTTTCTCTCTTCACTGGAGCAGGCAGACACAGCCAACGCACATCAAGTGTCAAGAGACACGCTCTGCTGAGCTCAACGCTTGTGCAGATGCACATGTGCGACGAAGTCAACACACGTGCTTGTGGAGAGAAAGAAAGGGACTCCCAGGCGTGTGGAGCGACGGGGAGAAAGAGCGGGCGCTGAGGAGCACAGTTTCAAACAGACTGTCTCCACACAAACAGGCACCTGTCTGCAGGTATCCTAGATCTTGATTCTTGAACTTGAGGAAACACGCGTCTGAGCAAAACTCCCAAACGCTTCCAGGAAAGACACAGGCTCTCCCACAAGCACACAAGTGTTTGCCCTCAGCTATAGATCAGGGACAAGCCTGTGAAGAGCAACCAAAGAGCTCGTCCGTCTTTCCCTCAATAGATGGGAGTAGGCGCGCTTGCGGATGTGTGCGTGTGTGTGGCCACGCGTTTGCTTAGGCATCAGTGTGTGAAAAGGTAGGTGCTTTTCTCTAGCTGCGTGTGCGTGCACGTGGTGCTGGGTGCACATCCCTGGGTGCTCGTGGAAAGGTTTCTGCATGGTTTTCGCTGAGGAATCGTGTGTGTGCACATGGACAAAGAGAAGGCGCAGCAACCAGGTTCCAGCGCCGAAGAAGGCAAAAGGCGAGGTTTCCGGCGCTATCTCCTTCTCTCCCCAGAGCTAGTCGCGCAAAGCAAGCCGCTAAGCCGGCGACCGGCAAGAGAGCTACAACGAAGCATGCCGAACGGAGAAAATAGCAGCAGCTCATCTGTTCACACCTTGTTTCTGCCATGTGCTTGAACGCCAAGACGTTCGCGCTTCTGTGAGATGAAAGACGTCCTTCTGCATATGTGGTTGCTCACACCGGTGCACTTGTTAGTGTATCCATTCAGTCCTGGGCTGCGGGGCATTCAGAAGTGGCTCTGTGGAGACGTCTGCATAGAGGCAGCTGTCAGAACACGCACACTCGATTGTTCACCAAAACATATGCAGACGCGTCCTTAGCCTGTAGATTTGGATGCACAGAGTTCCCTGTGTTCGCAAGAGACAAGGGAATCGCGTCTGTGCGCACAGAAGCAATAGCGGACCGTTTCCCTCGGAGTGAACGCGAAAGAGCCGTCTATATACTCGCAGACACGCGAACGTGCCTCAATGCGGTCACAGAGGCAGCAGCTTTTGCACAGATGCTCCTGGTGATTCTGGCACTTTCCAGGCACACTCCTGAAAGTCGCGCACACTGCTGTTCACTCGCTAAACGACCTCTTGGGAAACACGTCTCCGGTCGACGGACCGCTCAGATTGCTTCTCGTGTAACTGTGAACTGTGTCAGCGCAGGGAATCCGTCTCTGTTGAGCAGATGTCAATCCTGCCTCGCCTTTGCTTTGTTGCCTCTACCAAGATGATTTCCCGTTTCTCTCTTCACTGGAGCAGGCAGACACAGCCAACGCACATCAAGTGTCAAGAGACACGCTCTGCTGAGCTCAACGCTTGTGCAGATGCACATGTGCGACGAAGTCAACACACGTGCTTGTGGAGAGAAAGAAAGGGACTCCCAGGCGTGTGGAGCGACGGGGAGAAAGAGCGGGCGCTGAGGAGCACAGTTTCAAACAGACTGTCTCCACACAAACAGGCACCTGTCTGCAGGTATCCTAGATCTTGATTCTTGAACTTGAGGAAACACGCGTCTGAGCAAAACTCCCAAACGCTTCCAGGAAAGACACAGGCTCTCCCACAAGCACACAAGTGTTTGCCCTCAGCTATAGATCAGGGACAAGCCTGTGAAGAGCAACCAAAGAGCTCGTCCGTCTTTCTCTCAGTAGATGGGAGTAGGCGCGCTTGCGGATGTGTGCGTGTGTGTGGCCACGCGTTTGCTTAGGCATCAGTGTGTGAAAAGGTAGGTGCTTTTCTCTAGCTGCGTGTGCGTGCACGTGGTGCTGGGTGCACATCCCTGGGTGCTCGTGGAAAGGTTTCTGCATGGTTTTCGCTGAGGAATCGTGTGTGTGCACATGGACAAAGAGAAGGCGCAGCAACCAGGTTCCAGCGCCGAAGAAGGCAAAAGGCGAGGTTTCCGGCGCTATCTCCTTCTCTCCCCAGAGCTAGTCGCGCAAAGCAAGCCGCTAAGCCGGCGACCGGCAAGAGAGCTACAACGAAGCATGCCGAACGGAGAAAATAGCAGCAGCTCATCTGTTCACACCTTGTTTCTGCCATGTGCTTGAACGCCAAGACGTTCGCGCTTCTGTGAGATGAAAGACGTCCTTCTGCATATGTGGTTGCTCACACCGGTGCACTTGTTAGTGTATCCATTCAGTCCTGGGCTGCGGGGCATTCAGAAGTGGCTCTGTGGAGACGTCTGCATAGAGGCAGCTGTCAGAACACGCACACTCGATTGTTCACCAAAACATATGCAGACGCGTCCTTAGCCTGTAGATTTGGATGCACAGAGTTCCCTGTGTTCGCAAGAGACAAGGGAATCGCGTCTGTGCGCACAGAAGCAATAGCGGACCGTTTCCCTCGGAGTGAACGCGAAAGAGCCGTCTATATACTCGCAGACACGCGAACGTGCCTCAATGCGGTCACAGAGGCAGCAGCTTTTGCACAGATGCTCCTGGTGATTCTGGCACTTTCCAGGCACACTCCTGAAAGTCGCGCACACTGCTGTTCACTCGCTAAACGACCTCTTGGGAAACACGTCTCCGGTCGACGGACCGCTCAGATTGCTTCTCGTGTAACTGTGAACTGTGTCAGCGCAGGGAATCCGTCTCTGTTGAGCAGATGTCAATCCTGCCTCGCCTTTGCTTTGTTGCCTCTACCAAGATGATTTCCCGTTTCTCTCTTCACTGGAGCAGGCAGACACAGCCAACGCACATCAAGTGTCAAGAGACACGCTCTGCTGAGCTCAACGCTTGTGCAGATGCACATGTGCGACGAAGTCAACACACGTGCTTGTGGAGAGAAAGAAAGGGACTCCCAGGCGTGTGGAGCGACGGGGAGAAAGAGCGGGCGCTGAGGAACACAGTTTCAAACAGACTGTCTCCACACAAACAGGCACCTGTCTGCAGGTATCCTAGATCTTGATTCTTGAACTTGAGGAAACACGCGTCTGAGCAAAACTCCCAAACGCTTCCAGGAAAGACACAGGCTCTCCCACAAGCACACAAGTGTTTGCCCTCAGCTATAGATCAGGGACAAGCCTGTGAAGAGCAACCAAAGAGCTCGTCCGTCTTTCCCTCAATAGATGGGAGTAGGCGCGCTTGCGGATGTGTGCGTGTGTGTGGCCACGCGTTTGCTTAGGCATCAGTGTGTGAAAAGGTAGGTGCTTTTCTCTAGCTGCGTGTGCGTGCACGTGGTGCTGGGTGCACATCCCTGGGTGCTCGTGGAAAGGTTTCTGCATGGTTTTCGCTGAGGAATCGTGTGTGTGCACATGGACAAAGAGAAGGCGCAGCAACCAGGTTCCAGCGCCGAAGAAGGCAAAAGGCGAGGTTTCCGGCGCTATCTCCTTCTCTCCCCAGAGCTAGTCGCGCAAAGCAAGCCGCTAAGCCGGCGACCGGCAAGAGAGCTACAACGAAGCATGCCGAACGGAGAAAATAGCAGCAGCTCATCTGTTCACACCTTGTTTCTGCCATGTGCTTGAACGCCAAGACGTTCGCGCTTCTGTGAGATGAAAGACGTCCTTCTGCATATGTGGTTGCTCACACCGGTGCACTTGTTAGTGTATCCATTCAGTCCTGGGCTGCGGGGCATTCAGAAGTGGCTCTGTGGAGACGTCTGCATAGAGGCAGCTGTCAGAACACGCACACTCGATTGTTCACCAAAACATATGCAGACGCGTCCTTAGCCTGTAGATTTGGATGCACAGAGTTCCCTGTGTTCGCAAGAGACAAGGGAATCGCGTCTGTGCGCACAGAAGCAATAGCGGACCGTTTCCCTCGGAGTGAACGCGAAAGAGCCGTCTATATACTCGCAGACACGCGAACGTGCCTCAATGCGGTCACAGAGGCAGCAGCTTTTGCACAGATGCTCCTGGTGATTCTGGCACTTTCCAGGCACACTCCTGAAAGTCGCGCACACTGCTGTTCACTCGCTAAACGACCTCTTGGGAAACACGTCTCCGGTCGACGGACCGCTCAGATTGCTTCTCGTGTAACTGTGAACTGTGTCAGCGCAGGGAATCCGTCTCTGTTGAGCAGATGTCAATCCTGCCTCGCTTTTGCTTTGTTGCCTCTACCAAGATGATTTCCCGTTTCTCTCTTCACTGGAGCAGGCAGACACAGCCAACGCACATCAAGTGTCAAGAGACACGCTCTGCTGAGCTCAACGCTTGTGCAGATGCACATGTGCGACGAAGTCAACACACGTGCTTGTGGAGAGAAAGAAAGGGACTCCCAGGCGTGTGGAGCGACGGGGAGAAAGAGCGGGCGCTGAGGAACACAGTTTCAAACAGACTGTCTCCACACAAACAGGCACCTGTCTGCAGGTATCCTAGATCTTGATTCTTGAACTTGAGGAAACACGCGTCTGAGCAAAACTCCCAAACGCTTCCAGGAAAGACACAGGCTCTCCCACAAGCACACAAGTGTTTGCCCTCAGCTATAGATCAGGGACAAGCCTGTGAAGAGCAACCAAAGAGCTCGTCCGTCTTTCCCTCAATAGATGGGAGTAGGCGCGCTTGCGGATGTGTGCGTGTGTGTGGCCACGCGTTTGCTTAGGCATCAGTGTGTGAAAAGGTAGGTGCTTTTCTCTAGCTGCGTGTGCGTGCACGTGGTGCTGGGTGCACATCCCTGGGTGCTCGTGGAAAGGTTTCTGCATGGTTTTCGCTGAGGAATCGTGTGTGTGCACATGGACAAAGAGAAGGCGCAGCAACCAGGTTCCAGCGCCGAAGAAGGCAAAAGGCGAGGTTTCCGGCGCTATCTCCTTCTCTCCCCAGAGCTAGTCGCGCAAAGCAAGCCGCTAAGCCGGCGACCGGCAAGAGAGCTACAACGAAGCATGCCGAACGGAGAAAATAGCAGCAGCTCATCTGTTCACACCTTGTTTCTGCCATGTGCTTGAACGCCAAGACGTTCGCGCTTCTGTGAGATGAAAGACGTCCTTCTGCATATGTGGTTGCTCACACCGGTGCACTTGTTAGTGTATCCATTCAGTCCTGGGCTGCGGGGCATTCAGAAGTGGCTCTGTGGAGACGTCTGCATAGAGGCAGCTGTCAGAACACGCACACTCGATTGTTCACCAAAACATATGCAGACGCGTCCTTAGCCTGTAGATTTGGATGCACAGAGTTCCCTGTGTTCGCAAGAGACAAGGGAATCGCGTCTGTGCGCACAGAAGCAATAGCGGACCGTTTCCCTCGGAGTGAACGCGAAAGAGCCGTCTATATACTCGCAGACACGCGAACGTGCCTCAATGCGGTCACAGAGGCAGCAGCTTTTGCACAGATGCTCCTGGTGATTCTGGCACTTTCCAGGCACACTCCTGAAAGTCGCGCACACTGCTGTTCACTCGCTAAACGACCTCTTGGGAAACACGTCTCCGGTCGACGGACCGCTCAGATTGCTTCTCGTGTAACTGTGAACTGTGTCAGCGCAGGGAATCCGTCTCTGTTGAGCAGATGTCAATCCTGCCTCGCTTTTGCTTTGTTGCCTCTACCAAGATGATTTCCCGTTTCTCTCTTCACTGGAGCAGGCAGACACAGCCAACGCACATCAAGTGTCAAGAGACACGCTCTGCTGAGCTCAACGCTTGTGCAGATGCACATGTGCGACGAAGTCAACACACGTGCTTGTGGAGAGAAAGAAAGGGACTCCCAGGCGTGTGGAGCGACGGGGAGAAAGAGCGGGCGCTGAGGAACACAGTTTCAAACAGACTGTCTCCACACAAACAGGCACCTGTCTGCAGGTATCCTAGATCTTGATTCTTGAACTTGAGGAAACACGCGTCTGAGCAAAACTCCCAAACGCTTCCAGGAAAGACACAGGCTCTCCCACAAGCACACAAGTGTTTGCCCTCAGCTATAGATCAGGGACAAGCCTGTGAAGAGCAACCAAAGAGCTCGTCCGTCTTTCCCTCAATAGATGGGAGTAGGCGCGCTTGCGGATGTGTGCGTGTGTGTGGCCACGCGTTTGCTTAGGCATCAGTGTGTGAAAAGGTAGGTGCTTTTCTCTAGCTGCGTGTGCGTGCACGTGGTGCTGGGTGCACATCCCTGGGTGCTCGTGGAAAGGTTTCTGCATGGTTTTCGCTGAGGAATCGTGTGTGTGCACATGGACAAAGAGAAGGCGCAGCAACCAGGTTCCAGCGCCGAAGAAGGCAAAAGGCGAGGTTTCCGGCGCTATCTCCTTCTCTCCCCAGAGCTAGTCGCGCAAAGCAAGCCGCTAAGCCGGCGACCGGCAAGAGAGCTACAACGAAGCATGCCGAACGGAGAAAATAGCAGCAGCTCATCTGTTCACACCTTGTTTCTGCCATGTGCTTGAACGCCAAGACGTTCGCGCTTCTGTGAGATGAAAGACGTCCTTCTGCATATGTGGTTGCTCACACCGGTGCACTTGTTAGTGTATCCATTCAGTCCTGGGCTGCGGGGCATTCAGAAGTGGCTCTGTGGAGACGTCTGCATAGAGGCAGCTGTCAGAACACGCACACTCGATTGTTCACCAAAACATATGCAGACGCGTCCTTAGCCTGTAGATTTGGATGCACAGAGTTCCCTGTGTTCGCAAGAGACAAGGGAATCGCGTCTGTGCGCACAGAAGCAATAGCGGACCGTTTCCCTCGGAGTGAACGCGAAAGAGCCGTCTATATACTCGCAGACACGCGAACGTGCCTCAATGCGGTCACAGAGGCAGCAGCTTTTGCACAGATGCTCCTGGTGATTCTGGCACTTTCCAGGCACACTCCTGAAAGTCGCGCACACTGCTGTTCACTCGCTAAACGACCTCTTGGGAAACACGTCTCCGGTCGACGGACCGCTCAGATTGCTTCTCGTGTAACTGTGAACTGTGTCAGCGCAGGGAATCCGTCTCTGTTGAGCAGATGTCAATCCTGCCTCGCCTTTGCTTTGTTGCCTCTACCAAGATGATTTCCCGTTTCTCTCTTCACTGGAGCAGGCAGACACAGCCAACGCACATCAAGTGTCAAGAGACACGCTCTGCTGAGCTCAACGCTTGTGCAGATGCACATGTGCGACGAAGTCAACACACGTGCTTGTGGAGAGAAAGAAAGGGACTCCCAGGCGTGTGGAGCGACGGGGAGAAAGAGCGGGCGCTGAGGAACACAGTTTCAAACAGACTGTCTCCACACAAACAGGCACCTGTCTGCAGGTATCCTAGATCTTGATTCTTGAACTTGAGGAAACACGCGTCTGAGCAAAACTCCCAAACGCTTCCAGGAAAGACACAGGCTCTCCCACAAGCACACAAGTGTTTGCCCTCAGCTATAGATCAGGGACAAGCCTGTGAAGAGCAACCAAAGAGCTCGTCCGTCTTTCCCTCAATAGATGGGAGTAGGCGCGCTTGCGGATGTGTGCGTGTGTGTGGCCACGCGTTTGCTTAGGCATCAGTGTGTGAAAAGGTAGGTGCTTTTCTCTAGCTGCGTGTGCGTGCACGTGGTGCTGGGTGCACATCCCTGGGTGCTCGTGGAAAGGTTTCTGCATGGTTTTCGCTGAGGAATCGTGTGTGTGCACATGGACAAAGAGAAGGCGCAGCAACCAGGTTCCAGCGCCGAAGAAGGCAAAAGGCGAGGTTTCCGGCGCTATCTCCTTCTCTCCCCAGAGCTAGTCGCGCAAAGCAAGCCGCTAAGCCGGCGACCGGCAAGAGAGCTACAACGAAGCATGCCGAACGGAGAAAATAGCAGCAGCTCATCTGTTCACACCTTGTTTCTGCCATGTGCTTGAACGCCAAGACGTTCGCGCTTCTGTGAGATGAAAGACGTCCTTCTGCATATGTGGTTGCTCACACCGGTGCACTTGTTAGTGTATCCATTCAGTCCTGGGCTGCGGGGCATTCAGAAGTGGCTCTGTGGAGACGTCTGCATAGAGGCAGCTGTCAGAACACGCACACTCGATTGTTCACCAAAACATATGCAGACGCGTCCTTAGCCTGTAGATTTGGATGCACAGAGTTCCCTGTGTTCGCAAGAGACAAGGGAATCGCGTCTGTGCGCACAGAAGCAATAGCGGACCGTTTCCCTCGGAGTGAACGCGAAAGAGCCGTCTATATACTCGCAGACACGCGAACGTGCCTCAATGCGGTCACAGAGGCAGCAGCTTTTGCACAGATGCTCCTGGATGATTCTGGCACTTTCCAGGCACACTCCTGAAAGTCGCGCACACTGCTGTTCACTCGCTAAACGACCTCTTGGGAAACACGTCTCCGGTCGACGGACCGCTCAGATTGCTTCTCGTGTAACTGTGAACTGTGTCAGCGCAGGGAATCCGTCTCTGTTGAGCAGATGTCAATCCTGCCTCGCTTTTGCTTTGTTGCCTCTACCAAGATGATTTCCCGTTTCTCTCTTCACTGGAGCACGCAGACACAGCCAACGCACATCAAGTGTCAAGAGACACGCTCTGCTGAGCTCAACGCTTGTGCAGATGCACATGTGCGACGAAGTCAACACACGTGCTTGTGGAGAGAAAGAAAGGGACTCCCAGGCGTGTGGAGCGACGGGGAGAAAGAGCGGGCGCTGAGGAACACAGTTTCAAACAGACTGTCTCCACACAAACAGGCACCTGTCTGCAGGTATCCTAGATCTTGATTCTTGAACTTGAGGAAACACGCGTCTGAGCAAAACTCCCAAACGCTTCCAGGAAAGACACAGGCTCTCCCACAAGCACACAAGTGTTTGCCCTCAGCTATAGATCAGGGACAAGCCTGTGAAGAGCAACCAAAGAGCTCGTCCGTCTTTCCCTCAATAGATGGGAGTAGGCGCGCTTGCGGATGTGTGCGTGTGTGTGGCCACGCGTTTGCTTAGGCATCAGTGTGTGAAAAGGTAGGTGCTTTTCTCTAGCTGCGTGTGCGTGCACGTGGTGCTGGGTGCACATCCCTGGGTGCTCGTGGAAAGGTTTCTGCATGGTTTTCGCTGAGGAATCGTGTGTGTGCACATGGACAAAGAGAAGGCGCAGCAACCAGGTTCCAGCGCCGAAGAAGGCAAAAGGCGAGGTTTCCGGCGCTATCTCCTTCTCTCCCCAGAGCTAGTCGCGCAAAGCAAGCCGCTAAGCCGGCGACCGGCAAGAGAGCTACAACGAAGCATGCCGAACGGAGAAAATAGCAGCAGCTCATCTGTTCACACCTTGTTTCTGCCATGTGCTTGAACGCCAAGACGTTCGCGCTTCTGTGAGATGAAAGACGTCCTTCTGCATATGTGGTTGCTCACACCGGTGCACTTGTTAGTGTATCCATTCAGTCCTGGGCTGCGGGGCATTCAGAAGTGGCTCTGTGGAGACGTCTGCATAGAGGCAGCTGTCAGAACACGCACACTCGATTGTTCACCAAAACATATGCAGACGCGTCCTTAGCCTGTAGATTTGGATGCACAGAGTTCCCTGTGTTCGCAAGAGACAAGGGAATCGCGTCTGTGCGCACAGAAGCAATAGCGGACCGTTTCCCTCGGAGTGAACGCGAAAGAGCCGTCTATATACTCGCAGACACGCGAACGTGCCTCAATGCGGTCACAGAGGCAGCAGCTTTTGCACAGATGCTCCTGGTGATTCTGGCACTTTCCAGGCACACTCCTGAAAGTCGCGCACACTGCTGTTCACTCGCTAAACGACCTCTTGGGAAACACGTCTCCGGTCGACGGACCGCTCAGATTGCTTCTCGTGTAACTGTGAACTGTGTCAGCGCAGGGAATCCGTCTCTGTTGAGCAGATGTCAATCCTGCCTCGCTTTTGCTTTGTTGCCTCTACCAAGATGATTTCCCGTTTCTCTCTTCACTGGAGCAGGCAGACACAGCCAACGCACATCAAGTGTCAAGAGACACGCTCTGCTGAGCTCAACGCTTGTGCAGATGCACATGTGCGACGAAGTCAACACACGTGCTTGTGGAGAGAAAGACAGGGACTCCCAGGCGTGTGGAGCGACGGGGAGAAAGAGCGGGCGCTGAGGAACACAGTTTCAAACAGACTGTCTCCACACAAACAGGCACCTGTCTGCAGGTATCCTAGATCTTGATTCTTGAACTTGAGGAAACACGCGTCTGAGCAAAACTCCCAAACGCTTCCAGGAAAGACACAGGCTCTCCCACAAGCACACAAGTGTTTGCCCTCAGCTATAGATCAGGGACAAGCCTGTGAAGAGATGCCCTGCTATTCTTTCGCCTTATGGCATCATGTGTTTCGTTCCTCTTGGAGATCGATTGTTAAACGTCTTTCCTCGGGCGACACTGAAGCATTTGCCAGCGGAGGAGAAGTAGCACGGAGCAGCATTCAGTACTGCCTACGAGTGTCTTTGCTACCCTACTAGCGGAGCTCCAAGAACAGGCACACATCTTCAGGTACCTTCCAAATGTGGATTCCCCTGCAGCCCCGTAGGCGGGCGTGCAGTACGCCAACCGTCAACGGACGTTTTTCCCCTCAAGCCTGTCAGGACGTTGCTCGCCCGTCTTTCCCTCAATAGATGGGAGTAGGCGCGCTTGCGGATGTGTGCGTGTGTGTGGCCACGCGTTTGCTTAGGCTTCAGTGTGTGAAAAGGTAGGTGCTTTTCTCTAGCTGCGTGTGCGTGCACGTGGTGCTGGGTGCACATCCCTGGGTGCTCGTGGAAAGGTTTCTGCATGGTTTTCGCTGAGGAATCGTGTGTGTGCACATGGACAAAGAGAAGGCGCAGCAACCAGGTTCCAGCGCCGAAGAAGGCAAAAGGCGAGGTTTCCGGCGCTATCTCCTTCTCTCCCCAGAGCTAGTCGCGCAAAGCAAGCCGCTAAGCCGGCGACCGGCAAGAGAGCTACAACGAAGCATGCCGAACGGAGAAAATAGCAGCAGCTCATCTGTTCACACCTTGTTTCTGCCATGTGCTTGAACGCCAAGACGTTCGCGCTTCTGTGAGATGAAAGACGTCCTTCTGCATATGTGGTTGCTCACACCGGTGCACTTGTTAGTGTATCCATTCAGTCCTGGGCTGCGGGGCATTCAGAAGTGGCTCTGTGGAGACGTCTGCATAGAGGCAGCTGTCAGAACACGCACACTCGATTGTTCACCAAAACATATGCAGACGCGTCCTTAGCCTGTAGATTTGGATGCACAGAGTTCCCTGTGTTCGCAAGAGACAAGGGAATCGCGTCTGTGCGCACAGAAGCAATAGCGGACCGTTTCCCTCGGAGTGAACGCGAAAGAGCCGTCTATATACTCGCAGACACGCGAACGTGCCTCAATGCGGTCACAGAGGCAGCAGCTTTTGCACAGATGCTCCTGGTGATTCTGGCACTTTCCAGGCACACTCCTGAAAGTCGCGCACACTGCTGTTCACTCGCTAAACGACCTCTTGGGAAACACGTCTCCGGTCGACGGACCGCTCAGATTGCTTCTCGTGTAACTGTGAACTGTGTCAGCGCAGGGAATCCGTCTCTGTTGAGCAGATGTCAATCCTGCCTCGCTTTTGCTTTGTTGCCTCTACCAAGATGATTTCCCGTTTCTCTCTTCACTGGAGCAGGCAGACACAGCCAACGCACATCAAGTGTCAAGAGACACGCTCTGCTGAGCTCAACGCTTGTGCAGATGCACATGTGCGACGAAGTCAACACACGTGCTTGTGGAGAGAAAGAAAGGGACTCCCAGGCGTGTGGAGCGACGGGGAGAAAGAGCGGGCGCTGAGGAACACAGTTTCAAACAGACTGTCTCCACACAAACAGGCACCTGTCTGCAGGTATCCTAGATCTTGATTCTTGAACTTGAGGAAACACGCGTCTGAGCAAAACTCCCAAACGCTTCCAGGAAAGACACAGGCTCTCCCACAAGCACACAAGTGTTTGCCCTCAGCTATAGATCAGGGACAAGCCTGTGAAGAGCAACCAAAGAGCTCGTCCGTCTTTCCCTCAATAGATGGGAGTAGGCGCGCTTGCGGATGTGTGCGTGTGTGTGGCCACGCGTTTGCTTAGGCATCAGTGTGTGAAAAGGTAGGTGCTTTTCTCTAGCTGCGTGTGCGTGCACGTGGTGCTGGGTGCACATCCCTGGGTGCTCGTGGAAAGGTTTCTGCATGGTTTTCGCTGAGGAATCGTGTGTGTGCACATGGACAAAGAGAAGGCGCAGCAACCAGGTTCCAGCGCCGAAGAAGGCAAAAGGCGAGGTTTCCGGCGCTATCTCCTTCTCTCCCCAGAGCTAGTCGCGCAAAGCAAGCCGCTAAGCCGGCGACCGGCAAGAGAGCTACAACGAAGCATGCCGAACGGAGAAAATAGCAGCAGCTCATCTGTTCACACCTTGTTTCTGCCATGTGCTTGAACGCCAAGACGTTCGCGCTTCTGTGAGATGAAAGACGTCCTTCTGCATATGTGGTTGCTCACACCGGTGCACTTGTTAGTGTATCCATTCAGTCCTGGGCTGCGGGGCATTCAGAAGTGGCTCTGTGGAGACGTCTGCATAGAGGCAGCTGTCAGAACACGCACACTCGATTGTTCACCAAAACATATGCAGACGCGTCCTTAGCCTGTAGATTTGGATGCACAGAGTTCCCTGTGTTCGCAAGAGACAAGGGAATCGCGTCTGTGCGCACAGAAGCAATAGCGGACCGTTTCCCTCGGAGTGAACGCGAAAGAGCCGTCTATATACTCGCAGACACGCGAACGTGCCTCAATGCGGTCACAGAGGCAGCAGCTTTTGCACAGATGCTCCTGGTGATTCTGGCACTTTCCAGGCACACTCCTGAAAGTCGCGCACACTGCTGTTCACTCGCTAAACGACCTCTTGGGAAACACGTCTCCGGTCGACGGACCGCTCAGATTGCTTCTCGTGTAACTGTGAACTGTGTCAGCGCAGGGAATCCGTCTCTGTTGAGCAGATGTCAATCCTGCCTCGCTTTTGCTTTGTTGCCTCTACCAAGATGATTTCCCGTTTCTCTCTTCACTGGAGCAGGCAGACACAGCCAACGCACATCAAGTGTCAAGAGACACGCTCTGCTGAGCTCAACGCTTGTGCAGATGCACATGTGCGACGAAGTCAACACACGTGCTTGTGGAGAGAAAGAAAGGGACTCCCAGGCGTGTGGAGCGACGGGGAGAAAGAGCGGGCGCTGAGGAACACAGTTTCAAACAGACTGTCTCCACACAAACAGGCACCTGTCTGCAGGTATCCTAGATCTTGATTCTTGAACTTGAGGAAACACGCGTCTGAGCAAAACTCCCAAACGCTTCCAGGAAAGACACAGGCTCTCCCACAAGCACACAAGTGTTTGCCCTCAGCTATAGATCAGGGACAAGCCTGTGAAGAGCAACCAAAGAGCTCGTCCGTCTTTCCCTCAATAGATGGGAGTAGGCGCGCTTGCGGATGTGTGCGTGTGTGTGGCCACGCGTTTGCTTAGGCATCAGTGTGTGAAAAGGTAGGTGCTTTTCTCTAGCTGCGTGTGCGTGCACGTGGTGCTGGGTGCACATCCCTGGGTGCTCGTGGAAAGGTTTCTGCATGGTTTTCGCTGAGGAATCGTGTGTGTGCACATGGACAAAGAGAAGGCGCAGCAACCAGGTTCCAGCGCCGAAGAAGGCAAAAGGCGAGGTTTCCGGCGCTATCTCCTTCTCTCCCCAGAGCTAGTCGCGCAAAGCAAGCCGCTAAGCCGGCGACCGGCAAGAGAGCTACAACGAAGCATGCCGAACGGAGAAAATAGCAGCAGCTCATCTGTTCACACCTTGTTTCTGCCATGTGCTTGAACGCCAAGACGTTCGCGCTTCTGTGAGATGAAAGACGTCCTTCTGCATATGTGGTTGCTCACACCGGTGCACTTGTTAGTGTATCCATTCAGTCCTGGGCTGCGGGGCATTCAGAAGTGGCTCTGTGGAGACGTCTGCATAGAGGCAGCTGTCAGAACACGCACACTCGATTGTTCACCAAAACATATGCAGACGCGTCCTTAGCCTGTAGATTTGGATGCACAGAGTTCCCTGTGTTCGCAAGAGACAAGGGAATCGCGTCTGTGCGCACAGAAGCAATAGCGGACCGTTTCCCTCGGAGTGAACGCGAAAGAGCCGTCTATATACTCGCAGACACGCGAACGTGCCTCAATGCGGTCACAGAGGCAGCAGCTTTTGCACAGATGCTCCTGGTGATTCTGGCACTTTCCAGGCACACTCCTGAAAGTCGCGCACACTGCTGTTCACTCGCTAAACGACCTCTTGGGAAACACGTCTCCGGTCGACGGACCGCTCAGATTGCTTCTCGTGTAACTGTGAACTGTGTCAGCGCAGGGAATCCGTCTCTGTTGAGCAGATGTCAATCCTGCCTCGCTTTTGCTTTGTTGCCTCTACCAAGATGATTTCCCGTTTCTCTCTTCACTGGAGCACGCAGACACAGCCAACGCACATCAAGTGTCAAGAGACACGCTCTGCTGAGCTCAACGCTTGTGCAGATGCACATGTGCGACGAAGTCAACACACGTGCTTGTGGAGAGAAAGACAGGGACTCCCAGGCGTGTGGAGCGACGGGGAGAAAGAGCGGGCGCTGAGGAACACAGTTTCAAACAGACTGTCTCCACACAAACAGGCACCTGTCTGCAGGTATCCTAGATCTTGATTCTTGAACTTGAGGAAACACGCGTCTGAGCAAAACTCCCAAACGCTTCCAGGAAAGACACAGGCTCTCCCACAAGCACACAAGTGTTTGCCCTCAGCTATAGATCAGGGACAAGCCTGTGAAGAGATGCCCTGCTATTCTTTCGCCTTATGGCATCATGTGTTTCGTTCCTCTTGGAGATCGATTGTTAAACGTCTTTCCTCGGGCGACACTGAAGCATTTGCCAGCGGAGGAGAAGTAGCACGGAGCAGCATTCAGTACTGCCTACGAGTGTCTTTGCTACCCTACTAGCGGAGCTCCAAGAACAGGCACACATCTTCAGGTACCTTCCAAATGTGGATTCCCCTGCAGCCCCGTAGGCGGGCGTGCAGTACGCCAACCGTCAACGGACGTTTTTCCCCTCAAGCCTGTCAGGACGTTGCTCGCCCGTCTTTCCCTCAATAGATGGGAGTAGGCGCGCTTGCGGATGTGTGCGTGTGTGTGGCCACGCGTTTGCTTAGGCTTCAGTGTGTGAAAAGGTAGGTGCTTTTCTCTAGCTGCGTGTGCGTGCACGTGGTGCTGGGTGCACATCCCTGGGTGCTCGTGGAAAGGTTTCTGCATGGTTTTCGCTGAGGAATCGTGTGTGTGCACATGGACAAAGAGAAGGCGCAGCAACCAGGTTCCAGCGCCGAAGAAGGCAAAAGGCGAGGTTTCCGGCGCTATCTCCTTCTCTCCCCAGAGCTAGTCGCGCAAAGCAAGCCGCTAAGCCGGCGACCGGCAAGAGAGCTACAACGAAGCATGCCGAACGGAGAAAATAGCAGCAGCTCATCTGTTCACACCTTGTTTCTGCCATGTGCTTGAACGCCAAGACGTTCGCGCTTCTGTGAGATGAAAGACGTCCTTCTGCATATGTGGTTGCTCACACCGGTGCACTTGTTAGTGTATCCATTCAGTCCTGGGCTGCGGGGCATTCAGAAGTGGCTCTGTGGAGACGTCTGCATAGAGGCAGCTGTCAGAACACGCACACTCGATTGTTCACCAAAACATATGCAGACGCGTCCTTAGCCTGTAGATTTGGATGCACAGAGTTCCCTGTGTTCGCAAGAGACAAGGGAATCGCGTCTGTGCGCACAGAAGCAATAGCGGACCGTTTCCCTCGGAGTGAACGCGAAAGAGCCGTCTATATACTCGCAGACACGCGAACGTGCCTCAATGCGGTCACAGAGGCAGCAGCTTTTGCACAGATGCTCCTGGTGATTCTGGCACTTTCCAGGCACACTCCTGAAAGTCGCGCACACTGCTGTTCACTCGCTAAACGACCTCTTGGGAAACACGTCTCCGGTCGACGGACCGCTCAGATTGCTTCTCGTGTAACTGTGAACTGTGTCAGCGCAGGGAATCCGTCTCTGTTGAGCAGATGTCAATCCTGCCTCGCTTTTGCTTTGTTGCCTCTACCAAGATGATTTCCCGTTTCTCTCTTCACTGGAGCAGGCAGACACAGCCAACGCACATCAAGTGTCAAGAGACACGCTCTGCTGAGCTCAACGCTTGTGCAGATGCACATGTGCGACGAAGTCAACACACGTGCTTGTGGAGAGAAAGACAGGGACTCCCAGGCGTGTGGAGCGACGGGGAGAAAGAGCGGGCGCTGAGGAACACAGTTTCAAACAGACTGTCTCCACACAAACAGGCACCTGTCTGCAGGTATCCTAGATCTTGATTCTTGAACTTGAGGAAACACGCGTCTGAGCAAAACTCCCAAACGCTTCCAGGAAAGACACAGGCTCTCCCACAAGCACACAAGTGTTTGCCCTCAGCTATAGATCAGGGACAAGCCTGTGAAGAGATGCCCTGCTATTCTTTCGCCTTATGGCATCATGTGTTTCGTTCCTCTTGGAGATCGATTGTTAAACGTCTTTCCTCGGGCGACACTGAAGCATTTGCCAGCGGAGGAGAAGTAGCACGGAGCAGCATTCAGTACTGCCTACGAGTGTCTTTGCTACCCTACTAGCGGAGCTCCAAGAACAGGCACACATCTTCAGGTACCTTCCAAATGTGGATTCCCCTGCAGCCCCGTAGGCGGGCGTGCAGTACGCCAACCGTCAACGGACGTTTTTCCCCTCAAGCCTGTCAGGACGTTGCTCGCCCGTCTTTCCCTCAATAGATGGGAGTAGGCGCGCTTGCGGATGTGTGCGTGTGTGTGGCCACGCGTTTGCTTAGGCTTCAGTGTGTGAAAAGGTAGGTGCTTTTCTCTAGCTGCGTGTGCGTGCACGTGGTGCTGGGTGCACATCCCTGGGTGCTCGTGGAAAGGTTTCTGCATGGTTTTCGCTGAGGAATCGTGTGTGTGCACATGGACAAAGAGAAGGCGCAGCAACCAGGTTCCAGCGCCGAAGAAGGCAAAAGGCGAGGTTTCCGGCGCTATCTCCTTCTCTCCCCAGAGCTAGTCGCGCAAAGCAAGCCGCTAAGCCGGCGACCGGCAAGAGAGCTACAACGAAGCATGCCGAACGGAGAAAATAGCAGCAGCTCATCTGTTCACACCTTGTTTCTGCCATGTGCTTGAACGCCAAGACGTTCGCGCTTCTGTGAGATGAAAGACGTCCTTCTGCATATGTGGTTGCTCACACCGGTGCACTTGTTAGTGTATCCATTCAGTCCTGGGCTGCGGGGCATTCAGAAGTGGCTCTGTGGAGACGTCTGCATAGAGGCAGCTGTCAGAACACGCACACTCGATTGTTCACCAAAACATATGCAGACGCGTCCTTAGCCTGTAGATTTGGATGCACAGAGTTCCCTGTGTTCGCAAGAGACAAGGGAATCGCGTCTGTGCGCACAGAAGCAATAGCGGACCGTTTCCCTCGGAGTGAACGCGAAAGAGCCGTCTATATACTCGCAGACACGCGAACGTGCCTCAATGCGGTCACAGAGGCAGCAGCTTTTGCACAGATGCTCCTGGTGATTCTGGCACTTTCCAGGCACACTCCTGAAAGTCGCGCACACTGCTGTTCACTCGCTAAACGACCTCTTGGGAAACACGTCTCCGGTCGACGGACCGCTCAGATTGCTTCTCGTGTAACTGTGAACTGTGTCAGCGCAGGGAATCCGTCTCTGTTGAGCAGATGTCAATCCTGCCTCGCTTTTGCTTTGTTGCCTCTACCAAGATGATTTCCCGTTTCTCTCTTCACTGGAGCAGGCAGACACAGCCAACGCACATCAAGTGTCAAGAGACACGCTCTGCTGAGCTCAACGCTTGTGCAGATGCACATGTGCGACGAAGTCAACACACGTGCTTGTGGAGAGAAAGAAAGGGACTCCCAGGCGTGTGGAGCGACGGGGAGAAAGAGCGGGCGCTGAGGAACACAGTTTCAAACAGACTGTCTCCACACAAACAGGCACCTGTCTGCAGGTATCCTAGATCTTGATTCTTGAACTTGAGGAAACACGCGTCTGAGCAAAACTCCCAAACGCTTCCAGGAAAGACACAGGCTCTCCCACAAGCACACAAGTGTTTGCCCTCAGCTATAGATCAGGGACAAGCCTGTGAAGAGCAACCAAAGAGCTCGTCCGTCTTTCCCTCAATAGATGGGAGTAGGCGCGCTTGCGGATGTGTGCGTGTGTGTGGCCACGCGTTTGCTTAGGCATCAGTGTGTGAAAAGGTAGGTGCTTTTCTCTAGCTGCGTGTGCGTGCACGTGGTGCTGGGTGCACATCCCTGGGTGCTCGTGGAAAGGTTTCTGCATGGTTTTCGCTGAGGAATCGTGTGTGTGCACATGGACAAAGAGAAGGCGCAGCAACCAGGTTCCAGCGCCGAAGAAGGCAAAAGGCGAGGTTTCCGGCGCTATCTCCTTCTCTCCCCAGAGCTAGTCGCGCAAAGCAAGCCGCTAAGCCGGCGACCGGCAAGAGAGCTACAACGAAGCATGCCGAACGGAGAAAATAGCAGCAGCTCATCTGTTCACACCTTGTTTCTGCCATGTGCTTGAACGCCAAGACGTTCGCGCTTCTGTGAGATGAAAGACGTCCTTCTGCATATGTGGTTGCTCACACCGGTGCACTTGTTAGTGTATCCATTCAGTCCTGGGCTGCGGGGCATTCAGAAGTGGCTCTGTGGAGACGTCTGCATAGAGGCAGCTGTCAGAACACGCACACTCGATTGTTCACCAAAACATATGCAGACGCGTCCTTAGCCTGTAGATTTGGATGCACAGAGTTCCCTGTGTTCGCAAGAGACAAGGGAATCGCGTCTGTGCGCACAGAAGCAATAGCGGACCGTTTCCCTCGGAGTGAACGCGAAAGAGCCGTCTATATACTCGCAGACACGCGAACGTGCCTCAATGCGGTCACAGAGGCAGCAGCTTTTGCACAGATGCTCCTGGTGATTCTGGCACTTTCCAGGCACACTCCTGAAAGTCGCGCACACTGCTGTTCACTCGCTAAACGACCTCTTGGGAAACACGTCTCCGGTCGACGGACCGCTCAGATTGCTTCTCGTGTAACTGTGAACTGTGTCAGCGCAGGGAATCCGTCTCTGTTGAGCAGATGTCAATCCTGCCTCGCTTTTGCTTTGTTGCCTCTACCAAGATGATTTCCCGTTTCTCTCTTCACTGGAGCAGGCAGACACAGCCAACGCACATCAAGTGTCAAGAGACACGCTCTGCTGAGCTCAACGCTTGTGCAGATGCACATGTGCGACGAAGTCAACACACGTGCTTGTGGAGAGAAAGAAAGGGACTCCCAGGCGTGTGGAGCGACGGGGAGAAAGAGCGGGCGCTGAGGAACACAGTTTCAAACAGACTGTCTCCACACAAACAGGCACCTGTCTGCAGGTATCCTAGATCTTGATTCTTGAACTTGAGGAAACACGCGTCTGAGCAAAACTCCCAAACGCTTCCAGGAAAGACACAGGCTCTCCCACAAGCACACAAGTGTTTGCCCTCAGCTATAGATCAGGGACAAGCCTGTGAAGAGCAACCAAAGAGCTCGTCCGTCTTTCCCTCAATAGATGGGAGTAGGCGCGCTTGCGGATGTGTGCGTGTGTGTGGCCACGCGTTTGCTTAGGCATCAGTGTGTGAAAAGGTAGGTGCTTTTCTCTAGCTGCGTGTGCGTGCACGTGGTGCTGGGTGCACATCCCTGGGTGCTCGTGGAAAGGTTTCTGCATGGTTTTCGCTGAGGAATCGTGTGTGTGCACATGGACAAAGAGAAGGCGCAGCAACCAGGTTCCAGCGCCGAAGAAGGCAAAAGGCGAGGTTTCCGGCGCTATCTCCTTCTCTCCCCAGAGCTAGTCGCGCAAAGCAAGCCGCTAAGCCGGCGACCGGCAAGAGAGCTACAACGAAGCATGCCGAACGGAGAAAATAGCAGCAGCTCATCTGTTCACACCTTGTTTCTGCCATGTGCTTGAACGCCAAGACGTTCGCGCTTCTGTGAGATGAAAGACGTCCTTCTGCATATGTGGTTGCTCACACCGGTGCACTTGTTAGTGTATCCATTCAGTCCTGGGCTGCGGGGCATTCAGAAGTGGCTCTGTGGAGACGTCTGCATAGAGGCAGCTGTCAGAACACGCACACTCGATTGTTCACCAAAACATATGCAGACGCGTCCTTAGCCTGTAGATTTGGATGCACAGAGTTCCCTGTGTTCGCAAGAGACAAGGGAATCGCGTCTGTGCGCACAGAAGCAATAGCGGACCGTTTCCCTCGGAGTGAACGCGAAAGAGCCGTCTATATACTCGCAGACACGCGAACGTGCCTCAATGCGGTCACAGAGGCAGCAGCTTTTGCACAGATGCTCCTGGTGATTCTGGCACTTTCCAGGCACACTCCTGAAAGTCGCGCACACTGCTGTTCACTCGCTAAACGACCTCTTGGGAAACACGTCTCCGGTCGACGGACCGCTCAGATTGCTTCTCGTGTAACTGTGAACTGTGTCAGCGCAGGGAATCCGTCTCTGTTGAGCAGATGTCAATCCTGCCTCGCTTTTGCTTTGTTGCCTCTACCAAGATGATTTCCCGTTTCTCTCTTCACTGGAGCACGCAGACACAGCCAACGCACATCAAGTGTCAAGAGACACGCTCTGCTGAGCTCAACGCTTGTGCAGATGCACATGTGCGACGAAGTCAACACACGTGCTTGTGGAGAGAAAGACAGGGACTCCCAGGCGTGTGGAGCGACGGGGAGAAAGAGCGGGCGCTGAGGAACACAGTTTCAAACAGACTGTCTCCACACAAACAGGCACCTGTCTGCAGGTATCCTAGATCTTGATTCTTGAACTTGAGGAAACACGCGTCTGAGCAAAACTCCCAAACGCTTCCAGGAAAGACACAGGCTCTCCCACAAGCACACAAGTGTTTGCCCTCAGCTATAGATCAGGGACAAGCCTGTGAAGAGATGCCCTGCTATTCTTTCGCCTTATGGCATCATGTGTTTCGTTCCTCTTGGAGATCGATTGTTAAACGTCTTTCCTCGGGCGACACTGAAGCATTTGCCAGCGGAGGAGAAGTAGCACGGAGCAGCATTCAGTACTGCCTACGAGTGTCTTTGCTACCCTACTAGCGGAGCTCCAAGAACAGGCACACATCTTCAGGTACCTTCCAAATGTGGATTCCCCTGCAGCCCCGTAGGCGGGCGTGCAGTACGCCAACCGTCAACGGACGTTTTTCCCCTCAAGCCTGTCAGGACGTTGCTCGCCCGTCTTTCCCTCAATAGATGGGAGTAGGCGCGCTTGCGGATGTGTGCGTGTGTGTGGCCACGCGTTTGCTTAGGCTTCAGTGTGTGAAAAGGTAGGTGCTTTTCTCTAGCTGCGTGTGCGTGCACGTGGTGCTGGGTGCACATCCCTGGGTGCTCGTGGAAAGGTTTCTGCATGGTTTTCGCTGAGGAATCGTGTGTGTGCACATGGACAAAGAGAAGGCGCAGCAACCAGGTTCCAGCGCCGAAGAAGGCAAAAGGCGAGGTTTCCGGCGCTATCTCCTTCTCTCCCCAGAGCTAGTCGCGCAAAGCAAGCCGCTAAGCCGGCGACCGGCAAGAGAGCTACAACGAAGCATGCCGAACGGAGAAAATAGCAGCAGCTCATCTGTTCACACCTTGTTTCTGCCATGTGCTTGAACGCCAAGACGTTCGCGCTTCTGTGAGATGAAAGACGTCCTTCTGCATATGTGGTTGCTCACACCGGTGCACTTGTTAGTGTATCCATTCAGTCCTGGGCTGCGGGGCATTCAGAAGTGGCTCTGTGGAGACGTCTGCATAGAGGCAGCTGTCAGAACACGCACACTCGATTGTTCACCAAAACATATGCAGACGCGTCCTTAGCCTGTAGATTTGGATGCACAGAGTTCCCTGTGTTCGCAAGAGACAAGGGAATCGCGTCTGTGCGCACAGAAGCAATAGCGGACCGTTTCCCTCGGAGTGAACGCGAAAGAGCCGTCTATATACTCGCAGACACGCGAACGTGCCTCAATGCGGTCACAGAGGCAGCAGCTTTTGCACAGATGCTCCTGGTGATTCTGGCACTTTCCAGGCACACTCCTGAAAGTCGCGCACACTGCTGTTCACTCGCTAAACGACCTCTTGGGAAACACGTCTCCGGTCGACGGACCGCTCAGATTGCTTCTCGTGTAACTGTGAACTGTGTCAGCGCAGGGAATCCGTCTCTGTTGAGCAGATGTCAATCCTGCCTCGCTTTTGCTTTGTTGCCTCTACCAAGATGATTTCCCGTTTCTCTCTTCACTGGAGCAGGCAGACACAGCCAACGCACATCAAGTGTCAAGAGACACGCTCTGCTGAGCTCAACGCTTGTGCAGATGCACATGTGCGACGAAGTCAACACACGTGCTTGTGGAGAGAAAGAAAGGGACTCCCAGGCGTGTGGAGCGACGGGGAGAAAGAGCGGGCGCTGAGGAACACAGTTTCAAACAGACTGTCTCCACACAAACAGGCACCTGTCTGCAGGTATCCTAGATCTTGATTCTTGAACTTGAGGAAACACGCGTCTGAGCAAAACTCCCAAACGCTTCCAGGAAAGACACAGGCTCTCCCACAAGCACACAAGTGTTTGCCCTCAGCTATAGATCAGGGACAAGCCTGTGAAGAGCAACCAAAGAGCTCGTCCGTCTTTCCCTCAATAGATGGGAGTAGGCGCGCTTGCGGATGTGTGCGTGTGTGTGGCCACGCGTTTGCTTAGGCATCAGTGTGTGAAAAGGTAGGTGCTTTTCTCTAGCTGCGTGTGCGTGCACGTGGTGCTGGGTGCACATCCCTGGGTGCTCGTGGAAAGGTTTCTGCATGGTTTTCGCTGAGGAATCGTGTGTGTGCACATGGACAAAGAGAAGGCGCAGCAACCAGGTTCCAGCGCCGAAGAAGGCAAAAGGCGAGGTTTCCGGCGCTATCTCCTTCTCTCCCCAGAGCTAGTCGCGCAAAGCAAGCCGCTAAGCCGGCGACCGGCAAGAGAGCTACAACGAAGCATGCCGAACGGAGAAAATAGCAGCAGCTCATCTGTTCACACCTTGTTTCTGCCATGTGCTTGAACGCCAAGACGTTCGCGCTTCTGTGAGATGAAAGACGTCCTTCTGCATATGTGGTTGCTCACACCGGTGCACTTGTTAGTGTATCCATTCAGTCCTGGGCTGCGGGGCATTCAGAAGTGGCTCTGTGGAGACGTCTGCATAGAGGCAGCTGTCAGAACACGCACACTCGATTGTTCACCAAAACATATGCAGACGCGTCCTTAGCCTGTAGATTTGGATGCACAGAGTTCCCTGTGTTCGCAAGAGACAAGGGAATCGCGTCTGTGCGCACAGAAGCAATAGCGGACCGTTTCCCTCGGAGTGAACGCGAAAGAGCCGTCTATATACTCGCAGACACGCGAACGTGCCTCAATGCGGTCACAGAGGCAGCAGCTTTTGCACAGATGCTCCTGGTGATTCTGGCACTTTCCAGGCACACTCCTGAAAGTCGCGCACACTGCTGTTCACTCGCTAAACGACCTCTTGGGAAACACGTCTCCGGTCGACGGACCGCTCAGATTGCTTCTCGTGTAACTGTGAACTGTGTCAGCGCAGGGAATCCGTCTCTGTTGAGCAGATGTCAATCCTGCCTCGCTTTTGCTTTGTTGCCTCTACCAAGATGATTTCCCGTTTCTCTCTTCACTGGAGCAGGCAGACACAGCCAACGCACATCAAGTGTCAAGAGACACGCTCTGCTGAGCTCAACGCTTGTGCAGATGCACATGTGCGACGAAGTCAACACACGTGCTTGTGGAGAGAAAGAAAGGGACTCCCAGGCGTGTGGAGCGACGGGGAGAAAGAGCGGGCGCTGAGGAACACAGTTTCAAACAGACTGTCTCCACACAAACAGGCACCTGTCTGCAGGTATCCTAGATCTTGATTCTTGAACTTGAGGAAACACGCGTCTGAGCAAAACTCCCAAACGCTTCCAGGAAAGACACAGGCTCTCCCACAAGCACACAAGTGTTTGCCCTCAGCTATAGATCAGGGACAAGCCTGTGAAGAGATGCCCTGCTATTCTTTCGCCTTATGGCATCATGTGTTTCGTTCCTCTTGGAGATCGATTGTTAAACGTCTTTCCTAGGGCGACTGTGAAGCATTTGCCAGCGGAGGAGAAGTAGCACGGAGCAGCATTCAGTACTGCCTACGAGTGTCTTTGCTACCCTACTAGCGGAGCTCCAAGAACAGGCACACATCTTCAGGTACCTTCCAAATGTGGATTCCCCTGCAGCCCCGTAGGCGGGCGTGCAGTACGCCAACCGTCAACGGACGTTTTTCCCCTCAAGCCTGTCAGGACGTTGCTCGTCCGTCTTTCCCTCAATAGATGGGAGTAGGCGCGCTTGCGGATGTGTGCGTGTGTGTGGCCACGCGTTTGCTTAGGCTTCAGTGTGTGAAAAGGTAGGTGCTTTTCTCTAGCTGCGTGTGCGTGCACGTGGTGCTGGGTGCACATCCCTGGGTGCTCGTGGAAAGGTTTCTGCATGGTTTTCGCTGAGGAATCGTGTGTGTGCACATGGACAAAGAGAAGGCGCAGCAACCAGGTTCCAGCGCCGAAGAAGGCAAAAGGCGAGGTTTCCGGCGCTATCTCCTTCTCTCCCCAGAGCTAGTCGCGCAAAGCAAGCCGCTAAGCCGGCGACCGGCAAGAGAGCTACAACGAAGCATGCCGAACGGAGAAAATAGCAGCAGCTCATCTGTTCACACCTTGTTTCTGCCATGTGCTTGAACGCCAAGACGTTCGCGCTTCTGTGAGATGAAAGACGTCCTTCTGCATATGTGGTTGCTCACACCGGTGCACTTGTTAGTGTATCCATTCAGTCCTGGGCTGCGGGGCATTCAGAAGTGGCTCTGTGGAGACGTCTGCATAGAGGCAGCTGTCAGAACACGCACACTCGATTGTTCACCAAAACATATGCAGACGCGTCCTTAGCCTGTAGATTTGGATGCACAGAGTTCCCTGTGTTCGCAAGAGACAAGGGAATCGCGTCTGTGCGCACAGAAGCAATAGCGGACCGTTTCCCTCGGAGTGAACGCGAAAGAGCCGTCTATATACTCGCAGACACGCGAACGTGCCTCAATGCGGTCACAGAGGCAGCAGCTTTTGCACAGATGCTCCTGGTGATTCTGGCACTTTCCAGGCACACTCCTGAAAGTCGCGCACACTGCTGTTCACTCGCTAAACGACCTCTTGGGAAACACGTCTCCGGTCGACGGACCGCTCAGATTGCTTCTCGTGTAACTGTGAACTGTGTCAGCGCAGGGAATCCGTCTCTGTTGAGCAGATGTCAATCCTGCCTCGCTTTTGCTTTGTTGCCTCTACCAAGATGATTTCCCGTTTCTCTCTTCACTGGAGCAGGCAGACACAGCCAACGCACATCAAGTGTCAAGAGACACGCTCTGCTGAGCTCAACGCTTGTGCAGATGCACATGTGCGACGAAGTCAACACACGTGCTTGTGGAGAGAAAGAAAGGGACTCCCAGGCGTGTGGAGCGACGGGGAGAAAGAGCGGGCGCTGAGGAACACAGTTTCAAACAGACTGTCTCCACACAAACAGGCACCTGTCTGCAGGTATCCTAGATCTTGATTCTTGAACTTGAGGAAACACGCGTCTGAGCAAAACTCCCAAACGCTTCCAGGAAAGACACAGGCTCTCCCACAAGCACACAAGTGTTTGCCCTCAGCTATAGATCAGGGACAAGCCTGTGAAGAGCAACCAAAGAGCTCGTCCGTCTTTCCCTCAATAGATGGGAGTAGGCGCGCTTGCGGATGTGTGCGTGTGTGTGGCCACGCGTTTGCTTAGGCATCAGTGTGTGAAAAGGTAGGTGCTTTTCTCTAGCTGCGTGTGCGTGCACGTGGTGCTGGGTGCACATCCCTGGGTGCTCGTGGAAAGGTTTCTGCATGGTTTTCGCTGAGGAATCGTGTGTGTGCACATGGACAAAGAGAAGGCGCAGCAACCAGGTTCCAGCGCCGAAGAAGGCAAAAGGCGAGGTTTCCGGCGCTATCTCCTTCTCTCCCCAGAGCTAGTCGCGCAAAGCAAGCCGCTAAGCCGGCGACCGGCAAGAGAGCTACAACGAAGCATGCCGAACGGAGAAAATAGCAGCAGCTCATCTGTTCACACCTTGTTTCTGCCATGTGCTTGAACGCCAAGACGTTCGCGCTTCTGTGAGATGAAAGACGTCCTTCTGCATATGTGGTTGCTCACACCGGTGCACTTGTTAGTGTATCCATTCAGTCCTGGGCTGCGGGGCATTCAGAAGTGGCTCTGTGGAGACGTCTGCATAGAGGCAGCTGTCAGAACACGCACACTCGATTGTTCACCAAAACATATGCAGACGCGTCCTTAGCCTGTAGATTTGGATGCACAGAGTTCCCTGTGTTCGCAAGAGACAAGGGAATCGCGTCTGTGCGCACAGAAGCAATAGCGGACCGTTTCCCTCGGAGTGAACGCGAAAGAGCCGTCTATATACTCGCAGACACGCGAACGTGCCTCAATGCGGTCACAGAGGCAGCAGCTTTTGCACAGATGCTCCTGGTGATTCTGGCACTTTCCAGGCACACTCCTGAAAGTCGCGCACACTGCTGTTCACTCGCTAAACGACCTCTTGGGAAACACGTCTCCGGTCGACGGACCGCTCAGATTGCTTCTCGTGTAACTGTGAACTGTGTCAGCGCAGGGAATCCGTCTCTGTTGAGCAGATGTCAATCCTGCCTCGCTTTTGCTTTGTTGCCTCTACCAAGATGATTTCCCGTTTCTCTCTTCACTGGAGCAGGCAGACACAGCCAACGCACATCAAGTGTCAAGAGACACGCTCTGCTGAGCTCAACGCTTGTGCAGATGCACATGTGCGACGAAGTCAACACACGTGCTTGTGGAGAGAAAGAAAGGGACTCCCAGGCGTGTGGAGCGACGGGGAGAAAGAGCGGGCGCTGAGGAACACAGTTTCAAACAGACTGTCTCCACACAAACAGGCACCTGTCTGCAGGTATCCTAGATCTTGATTCTTGAACTTGAGGAAACACGCGTCTGAGCAAAACTCCCAAACGCTTCCAGGAAAGACACAGGCTCTCCCACAAGCACACAAGTGTTTGCCCTCAGCTATAGATCAGGGACAAGCCTGTGAAGAGATGCCCTGCTATTCTTTCGCCTTATGGCATCATGTGTTTCGTTCCTCTTGGAGATCGATTGTTAAACGTCTTTCCTCGGGCGACACTGAAGCATTTGCCAGCGGAGGAGAAGTAGCACGGAGCAGCATTCAGTACTGCCTACGAGTGTCTTTGCTACCCTACTAGCGGAGCTCCAAGAACAGGCACACATCTTCAGGTACCTTCCAAATGTGGATTCCCCTGCAGCCCCGTAGGCGGGCGTGCAGTACGCCAACCGTCAACGGACGTTTTTCCCCTCAAGCCTGTCAGGACGTTGCTCGTCCGTCTTTCCCTCAATAGATGGGAGTAGGCGCGCTTGCGGATGTGTGCGTGTGTGTGGCCACGCGTTTGCTTAGGCTTCAGTGTGTGAAAAGGTAGGTGCTTTTCTCTAGCTGCGTGTGCGTGCACGTGGTGCTGGGTGCACATCCCTGGGTGCTCGTGGAAAGGTTTCTGCATGGTTTTCGCTGAGGAATCGTGTGTGTGCACATGGACAAAGAGAAGGCGCAGCAACCAGGTTCCAGCGCCGAAGAAGGCAAAAGGCGAGGTTTCCGGCGCTATCTCCTTCTCTCCCCAGAGCTAGTCGCGCAAAGCAAGCCGCTAAGCCGGCGACCGGCAAGAGAGCTACAACGAAGCATGCCGAACGGAGAAAATAGCAGCAGCTCATCTGTTCACACCTTGTTTCTGCCATGTGCTTGAACGCCAAGACGTTCGCGCTTCTGTGAGATGAAAGACGTCCTTCTGCATATGTGGTTGCTCACACCGGTGCACTTGTTAGTGTATCCATTCAGTCCTGGGCTGCGGGGCATTCAGAAGTGGCTCTGTGGAGACGTCTGCATAGAGGCAGCTGTCAGAACACGCACACTCGATTGTTCACCAAAACATATGCAGACGCGTCCTTAGCCTGTAGATTTGGATGCACAGAGTTCCCTGTGTTCGCAAGAGACAAGGGAATCGCGTCTGTGCGCACAGAAGCAATAGCGGACCGTTTCCCTCGGAGTGAACGCGAAAGAGCCGTCTATATACTCGCAGACACGCGAACGTGCCTCAATGCGGTCACAGAGGCAGCAGCTTTTGCACAGATGCTCCTGGTGATTCTGGCACTTTCCAGGCACACTCCTGAAAGTCGCGCACACTGCTGTTCACTCGCTAAACGACCTCTTGGGAAACACGTCTCCGGTCGACGGACCGCTCAGATTGCTTCTCGTGTAACTGTGAACTGTGTCAGCGCAGGGAATCCGTCTCTGTTGAGCAGATGTCAATCCTGCCTCGCTTTTGCTTTGTTGCCTCTACCAAGATGATTTCCCGTTTCTCTCTTCACTGGAGCAGGCAGACACAGCCAACGCACATCAAGTGTCAAGAGACACGCTCTGCTGAGCTCAACGCTTGTGCAGATGCACATGTGCGACGAAGTCAACACACGTGCTTGTGGAGAGAAAGAAAGGGACTCCCAGGCGTGTGGAGCGACGGGGAGAAAGAGCGGGCGCTGAGGAACACAGTTTCAAACAGACTGTCTCCACACAAACAGGCACCTGTCTGCAGGTATCCTAGATCTTGATTCTTGAACTTGAGGAAACACGCGTCTGAGCAAAACTCCCAAACGCTTCCAGGAAAGACACAGGCTCTCCCACAAGCACACAAGTGTTTGCCCTCAGCTATAGATCAGGGACAAGCCTGTGAAGAGATGCCCTGCTATTCTTTCGCCTTATGGCATCATGTGTTTCGTTCCTCTTGGAGATCGATTGTTAAACGTCTTTCCTCGGGCGACACTGAAGCATTTGCCAGCGGAGGAGAAGTAGCACGGAGCAGCATTCAGTACTGCCTACGAGTGTCTTTGCTACCCTACTAGCGGAGCTCCAAGAACAGGCACACATCTTCAGGTACCTTCCAAATGTGGATTCCCCTGCAGCCCCGTAGGCGGGCGTGCAGTACGCCAACCGTCAACGGACGTTTTTCCCCTCAAGCCTGTCAGGACGTTGCTCGTCCGTCTTTCCCTCAATAGATGGGAGTAGGCGCGCTTGCGGATGTGTGCGTGTGTGTGGCCACGCGTTTGCTTAGGCTTCAGTGTGTGAAAAGGTAGGTGCTTTTCTCTAGCTGCGTGTGCGTGCACGTGGTGCTGGGTGCACATCCCTGGGTGCTCGTGGAAAGGTTTCTGCATGGTTTTCGCTGAGGAATCGTGTGTGTGCACATGGACAAAGAGAAGGCGCAGCAACCAGGTTCCAGCGCCGAAGAAGGCAAAAGGCGAGGTTTCCGGCGCTATCTCCTTCTCTCCCCAGAGCTAGTCGCGCAAAGCAAGCCGCTAAGCCGGCGACCGGCAAGAGAGCTACAACGAAGCATGCCGAACGGAGAAAATAGCAGCAGCTCATCTGTTCACACCTTGTTTCTGCCATGTGCTTGAACGCCAAGACGTTCGCGCTTCTGTGAGATGAAAGACGTCCTTCTGCATATGTGGTTGCTCACACCGGTGCACTTGTTAGTGTATCCATTCAGTCCTGGGCTGCGGGGCATTCAGAAGTGGCTCTGTGGAGACGTCTGCATAGAGGCAGCTGTCAGAACACGCACACTCGATTGTTCACCAAAACATATGCAGACGCGTCCTTAGCCTGTAGATTTGGATGCACAGAGTTCCCTGTGTTCGCAAGAGACAAGTGAATCGCGTCTGTGCGCACAGAAGCAATAGCGGACCGTTTCCCTCGGAGTGAACGCGAAAGAGCCGTCTATATACTCGCAGACACGCGAACGTGCCTCAATGCGGTCACAGAGGCAGCAGCTTTTGCACAGATGCTCCTGGTGATTCTGGCACTTTCCAGGCACACTCCTGAAAGTCGCGCACACTGCTGTTCACTCGCTAAACGACCTCTTGGGAAACACGTCTCCGGTCGACGGACCGCTCAGATTGCTTCTCGTGTAACTGTGAACTGTGTCAGCGCAGGGAATCCGTCTCTGTTGAGCAGATGTCAATCCTGCCTCGCTTTTGCTTTGTTGCCTCTACCAAGATGATTTCCCGTTTCTCTCTTCACTGGAGCAGGCAGACACAGCCAACGCACATCAAGTGTCAAGAGACACGCTCTGCTGAGCTCAACGCTTGTGCAGATGCACATGTGCGACGAAGTCAACACACGTGCTTGTGGAGAGAAAGAAAGGGACTCCCAGGCGTGTGGAGCGACGGGGAGAAAGAGCGGGCGCTGAGGAACACAGTTTCAAACAGACTGTCTCCACACAAACAGGCACCTGTCTGCAGGTATCCTAGATCTTGATTCTTGAACTTGAGGAAACACGCGTCTGAGCAAAACTCCCAAACGCTTCCAGGAAAGACACAGGCTCTCCCACAAGCACACAAGTGTTTGCCCTCAGCTATAGATCAGGGACAAGCCTGTGAAGAGCAACCAAAGAGCTCGTCCGTCTTTCCCTCAATAGATGGGAGTAGGCGCGCTTGCGGATGTGTGCGTGTGTGTGGCCACGCGTTTGCTTAGGCATCAGTGTGTGAAAAGGTAGGTGCTTTTCTCTAGCTGCGTGTGCGTGCACGTGGTGCTGGGTGCACATCCCTGGGTGCTCGTGGAAAGGTTTCTGCATGGTTTTCGCTGAGGAATCGTGTGTGTGCACATGGACAAAGAGAAGGCGCAGCAACCAGGTTCCAGCGCCGAAGAAGGCAAAAGGCGAGGTTTCCGGCGCTATCTCCTTCTCTCCCCAGAGCTAGTCGCGCAAAGCAAGCCGCTAAGCCGGCGACCGGCAAGAGAGCTACAACGAAGCATGCCGAACGGAGAAAATAGCAGCAGCTCATCTGTTCACACCTTGTTTCTGCCATGTGCTTGAACGCCAAGACGTTCGCGCTTCTGTGAGATGAAAGACGTCCTTCTGCATATGTGGTTGCTCACACCGGTGCACTTGTTAGTGTATCCATTCAGTCCTGGGCTGCGGGGCATTCAGAAGTGGCTCTGTGGAGACGTCTGCATAGAGGCAGCTGTCAGAACACGCACACTCGATTGTTCACCAAAACATATGCAGACGCGTCCTTAGCCTGTAGATTTGGATGCACAGAGTTCCCTGTGTTCGCAAGAGACAAGGGAATCGCGTCTGTGCGCACAGAAGCAATAGCGGACCGTTTCCCTCGGAGTGAACGCGAAAGAGCCGTCTATATACTCGCAGACACGCGAACGTGCCTCAATGCGGTCACAGAGGCAGCAGCTTTTGCACAGATGCTCCTGGTGATTCTGGCACTTTCCAGGCACACTCCTGAAAGTCGCGCACACTGCTGTTCACTCGCTAAACGACCTCTTGGGAAACACGTCTCCGGTCGACGGACCGCTCAGATTGCTTCTCGTGTAACTGTGAACTGTGTCAGCGCAGGGAATCCGTCTCTGTTGAGCAGATGTCAATCCTGCCTCGCTTTTGCTTTGTTGCCTCTACCAAGATGATTTCCCGTTTCTCTCTTCACTGGAGCAGGCAGACACAGCCAACGCACATCAAGTGTCAAGAGACACGCTCTGCTGAGCTCAACGCTTGTGCAGATGCACATGTGCGACGAAGTCAACACACGTGCTTGTGGAGAGAAAGAAAGGGACTCCCAGGCGTGTGGAGCGACGGGGAGAAAGAGCGGGCGCTGAGGAACACAGTTTCAAACAGACTGTCTCCACACAAACAGGCACCTGTCTGCAGGTATCCTAGATCTTGATTCTTGAACTTGAGGAAACACGCGTCTGAGCAAAACTCCCAAACGCTTCCAGGAAAGACACAGGCTCTCCCACAAGCACACAAGTGTTTGCCCTCAGCTATAGATCAGGGACAAGCCTGTGAAGAGATGCCCTGCTATTCTTTCGCCTTATGGCATCATGTGTTTCGTTCCTCTTGGAGATCGATTGTTAAACGTCTTTCCTAGGGCGACTGTGAAGCATTTGCCAGCGGAGGAGAAGTAGCACGGAGCAGCATTCAGTACTGCCTACGAGTGTCTTTGCTACCCTACTAGCGGAGCTCCAAGAACAGGCACACATCTTCAGGTACCTTCCAAATGTGGATTCCCCTGCAGCCCCGTAGGCGGGCGTGCAGTACGCCAACCGTCAACGGACGTTTTTCCCCTCAAGCCTGTCAGGACGTTGCTCGTCCGTCTTTCCCTCAATAGATGGGAGTAGGCGCGCTTGCGGATGTGTGCGTGTGTGTGGCCACGCGTTTGCTTAGGCATCAGTGTGTGAAAAGGTAGGTGCTTTTCTCTAGCTGCGTGTGCGTGCACGTGGTGCTGGGTGCACATCCCTGGGTGCTCGTGGAAAGGTTTCTGCATGGTTTTCGCTGAGGAATCGTGTGTGTGCACATGGACAAAGAGAAGGCGCAGCAACCAGGTTCCAGCGCCGAAGAAGGCAAAAGGCGAGGTTTCCGGCGCTATCTCCTTCTCTCCCCAGAGCTAGTCGCGCAAAGCAAGCCGCTAAGCCGGCGACCGGCAAGAGAGCTACAACGAAGCATGCCGAACGGAGAAAATAGCAGCAGCTCATCTGTTCACACCTTGTTTCTGCCATGTGCTTGAACGCCAAGACGTTCGCGCTTCTGTGAGATGAAAGACGTCCTTCTGCATATGTGGTTGCTCACACCGGTGCACTTGTTAGTGTATCCATTCAGTCCTGGGCTGCGGGGCATTCAGAAGTGGCTCTGTGGAGACGTCTGCATAGAGGCAGCTGTCAGAACACGCACACTCGATTGTTCACCAAAACATATGCAGACGCGTCCTTAGCCTGTAGATTTGGATGCACAGAGTTCCCTGTGTTCGCAAGAGACAAGGGAATCGCGTCTGTGCGCACAGAAGCAATAGCGGACCGTTTCCCTCGGAGTGAACGCGAAAGAGCCGTCTATATACTCGCAGACACGCGAACGTGCCTCAATGCGGTCACAGAGGCAGCAGCTTTTGCACAGATGCTCCTGGTGATTCTGGCACTTTCCAGGCACACTCCTGAAAGTCGCGCACACTGCTGTTCACTCGCTAAACGACCTCTTGGGAAACACGTCTCCGGTCGACGGACCGCTCAGATTGCTTCTCGTGTAACTGTGAACTGTGTCAGCGCAGGGAATCCGTCTCTGTTGAGCAGATGTCAATCCTGCCTCGCTTTTGCTTTGTTGCCTCTACCAAGATGATTTCCCGTTTCTCTCTTCACTGGAGCAGGCAGACACAGCCAACGCACATCAAGTGTCAAGAGACACGCTCTGCTGAGCTCAACGCTTGTGCAGATGCACATGTGCGACGAAGTCAACACACGTGCTTGTGGAGAGAAAGAAAGGGACTCCCAGGCGTGTGGAGCGACGGGGAGAAAGAGCGGGCGCTGAGGAACACAGTTTCAAACAGACTGTCTCCACACAAACAGGCACCTGTCTGCAGGTATCCTAGATCTTGATTCTTGAACTTGAGGAAACACGCGTCTGAGCAAAACTCCCAAACGCTTCCAGGAAAGACACAGGCTCTCCCACAAGCACACAAGTGTTTGCCCTCAGCTATAGATCAGGGACAAGCCTGTGAAGAGATGCCCTGCTATTCTTTCGCCTTATGGCATCATGTGTTTCGTTCCTCTTGGAGATCGATTGTTAAACGTCTTTCCTAGGGCGACTGTGAAGCATTTGCCAGCGGAGGAGAAGTAGCACGGAGCAGCATTCAGTACTGCCTACGAGTGTCTTTGCTACCCTACTAGCGGAGCTCCAAGAACAGGCACACATCTTCAGGTACCTTCCAAATGTGGATTCCCCTGCAGCCCCGTAGGCGGGCGTGCAGTACGCCAACCGTCAACGGACGTTTTTCCCCTCAAGCCTGTCAGGACGTTGCTCGTCCGTCTTTCCCTCAATAGATGGGAGTAGGCGCGCTTGCGGATGTGTGCGTGTGTGTGGCCACGCGTTTGCTTAGGCATCAGTGTGTGAAAAGGTAGGTGCTTTTCTCTAGCTGCGTGTGCGTGCACGTGGTGCTGGGTGCACATCCCTGGGTGCTCGTGGAAAGGTTTCTGCATGGTTTTCGCTGAGGAATCGTGTGTGTGCACATGGACAAAGAGAAGGCGCAGCAACCAGGTTCCAGCGCCGAAGAAGGCAAAAGGCGAGGTTTCCGGCGCTATCTCCTTCTCTCCCCAGAGCTAGTCGCGCAAAGCAAGCCGCTAAGCCGGCGACCGGCAAGAGAGCTACAACGAAGCATGCCGAACGGAGAAAATAGCAGCAGCTCATCTGTTCACACCTTGTTTCTGCCATGTGCTTGAACGCCAAGACGTTCGCGCTTCTGTGAGATGAAAGACGTCCTTCTGCATATGTGGTTGCTCACACCGGTGCACTTGTTAGTGTATCCATTCAGTCCTGGGCTGCGGGGCATTCAGAAGTGGCTCTGTGGAGACGTCTGCATAGAGGCAGCTGTCAGAACACGCACACTCGATTGTTCACCAAAACATATGCAGACGCGTCCTTAGCCTGTAGATTTGGATGCACAGAGTTCCCTGTGTTCGCAAGAGACAAGGGAATCGCGTCTGTGCGCACAGAAGCAATAGCGGACCGTTTCCCTCGGAGTGAACGCGAAAGAGCCGTCTATATACTCGCAGACACGCGAACGTGCCTCAATGCGGTCACAGAGGCAGCAGCTTTTGCACAGATGCTCCTGGTGATTCTGGCACTTTCCAGGCACACTCCTGAAAGTCGCGCACACTGCTGTTCACTCGCTAAACGACCTCTTGGGAAACACGTCTCCGGTCGACGGACCGCTCAGATTGCTTCTCGTGTAACTGTGAACTGTGTCAGCGCAGGGAATCCGTCTCTGTTGAGCAGATGTCAATCCTGCCTCGCTTTTGCTTTGTTGCCTCTACCAAGATGATTTCCCGTTTCTCTCTTCACTGGAGCAGGCAGACACAGCCAACGCACATCAAGTGTCAAGAGACACGCTCTGCTGAGCTCAACGCTTGTGCAGATGCACATGTGCGACGAAGTCAACACACGTGCTTGTGGAGAGAAAGAAAGGGACTCCCAGGCGTGTGGAGCGACGGGGAGAAAGAGCGGGCGCTGAGGAACACAGTTTCAAACAGACTGTCTCCACACAAACAGGCACCTGTCTGCAGGTATCCTAGATCTTGATTCTTGAACTTGAGGAAACACGCGTCTGAGCAAAACTCCCAAACGCTTCCAGGAAAGACACAGGCTCTCCCACAAGCACACAAGTGTTTGCCCTCAGCTATAGATCAGGGACAAGCCTGTGAAGAGCAACCAAAGAGCTCGTCCGTCTTTCCCTCAATAGATGGGAGTAGGCGCGCTTGCGGATGTGTGCGTGTGTGTGGCCACGCGTTTGCTTAGGCATCAGTGTGTGAAAAGGTAGGTGCTTTTCTCTAGCTGCGTGTGCGTGCACGTGGTGCTGGGTGCACATCCCTGGGTGCTCGTGGAAAGGTTTCTGCATGGTTTTCGCTGAGGAATCGTGTGTGTGCACATGGACAAAGAGAAGGCGCAGCAACCAGGTTCCAGCGCCGAAGAAGGCAAAAGGCGAGGTTTCCGGCGCTATCTCCTTCTCTCCCCAGAGCTAGTCGCGCAAAGCAAGCCGCTAAGCCGGCGACCGGCAAGAGAGCTACAACGAAGCATGCCGAACGGAGAAAATAGCAGCAGCTCATCTGTTCACACCTTGTTTCTGCCATGTGCTTGAACGCCAAGACGTTCGCGCTTCTGTGAGATGAAAGACGTCCTTCTGCATATGTGGTTGCTCACACCGGTGCACTTGTTAGTGTATCCATTCAGTCCTGGGCTGCGGGGCATTCAGAAGTGGCTCTGTGGAGACGTCTGCATAGAGGCAGCTGTCAGAACACGCACACTCGATTGTTCACCAAAACATATGCAGACGCGTCCTTAGCCTGTAGATTTGGATGCACAGAGTTCCCTGTGTTCGCAAGAGACAAGGGAATCGCGTCTGTGCGCACAGAAGCAATAGCGGACCGTTTCCCTCGGAGTGAACGCGAAAGAGCCGTCTATATACTCGCAGACACGCGAACGTGCCTCAATGCGGTCACAGAGGCAGCAGCTTTTGCACAGATGCTCCTGGTGATTCTGGCACTTTCCAGGCACACTCCTGAAAGTCGCGCACACTGCTGTTCACTCGCTAAACGACCTCTTGGGAAACACGTCTCCGGTCGACGGACCGCTCAGATTGCTTCTCGTGTAACTGTGAACTGTGTCAGCGCAGGGAATCCGTCTCTGTTGAGCAGATGTCAATCCTGCCTCGCTTTTGCTTTGTTGCCTCTACCAAGATGATTTCCCGTTTCTCTCTTCACTGGAGCAGGCAGACACAGCCAACGCACATCAAGTGTCAAGAGACACGCTCTGCTGAGCTCAACGCTTGTGCAGATGCACATGTGCGACGAAGTCAACACACGTGCTTGTGGAGAGAAAGAAAGGGACTCCCAGGCGTGTGGAGCGACGGGGAGAAAGAGCGGGCGCTGAGGAACACAGTTTCAAACAGACTGTCTCCACACAAACAGGCACCTGTCTGCAGGTATCCTAGATCTTGATTCTTGAACTTGAGGAAACACGCGTCTGAGCAAAACTCCCAAACGCTTCCAGGAAAGACACAGGCTCTCCCACAAGCACACAAGTGTTTGCCCTCAGCTATAGATCAGGGACAAGCCTGTGAAGAGCAACCAAAGAGCTCGTCCGTCTTTCCCTCAATAGATGGGAGTAGGCGCGCTTGCGGATGTGTGCGTGTGTGTGGCCACGCGTTTGCTTAGGCATCAGTGTGTGAAAAGGTAGGTGCTTTTCTCTAGCTGCGTGTGCGTGCACGTGGTGCTGGGTGCACATCCCTGGGTGCTCGTGGAAAGGTTTCTGCATGGTTTTCGCTGAGGAATCGTGTGTGTGCACATGGACAAAGAGAAGGCGCAGCAACCAGGTTCCAGCGCCGAAGAAGGCAAAAGGCGAGGTTTCCGGCGCTATCTCCTTCTCTCCCCAGAGCTAGTCGCGCAAAGCAAGCCGCTAAGCCGGCGACCGGCAAGAGAGCTACAACGAAGCATGCCGAACGGAGAAAATAGCAGCAGCTCATCTGTTCACACCTTGTTTCTGCCATGTGCTTGAACGCCAAGACGTTCGCGCTTCTGTGAGATGAAAGACGTCCTTCTGCATATGTGGTTGCTCACACCGGTGCACTTGTTAGTGTATCCATTCAGTCCTGGGCTGCGGGGCATTCAGAAGTGGCTCTGTGGAGACGTCTGCATAGAGGCAGCTGTCAGAACACGCACACTCGATTGTTCACCAAAACATATGCAGACGCGTCCTTAGCCTGTAGATTTGGATGCACAGAGTTCCCTGTGTTCGCAAGAGACAAGGGAATCGCGTCTGTGCGCACAGAAGCAATAGCGGACCGTTTCCCTCGGAGTGAACGCGAAAGAGCCGTCTATATACTCGCAGACACGCGAACGTGCCTCAATGCGGTCACAGAGGCAGCAGCTTTTGCACAGATGCTCCTGGTGATTCTGGCACTTTCCAGGCACACTCCTGAAAGTCGCGCACACTGCTGTTCACTCGCTAAACGACCTCTTGGGAAACACGTCTCCGGTCGACGGACCGCTCAGATTGCTTCTCGTGTAACTGTGAACTGTGTCAGCGCAGGGAATCCGTCTCTGTTGAGCAGATGTCAATCCTGCCTCGCTTTTGCTTTGTTGCCTCTACCAAGATGATTTCCCGTTTCTCTCTTCACTGGAGCAGGCAGACACAGCCAACGCACATCAAGTGTCAAGAGACACGCTCTGCTGAGCTCAACGCTTGTGCAGATGCACATGTGCGACGAAGTCAACACACGTGCTTGTGGAGAGAAAGAAAGGGACTCCCAGGCGTGTGGAGCGACGGGGAGAAAGAGCGGGCGCTGAGGAACACAGTTTCAAACAGACTGTCTCCACACAAACAGGCACCTGTCTGCAGGTATCCTAGATCTTGATTCTTGAACTTGAGGAAACACGCGTCTGAGCAAAACTCCCAAACGCTTCCAGGAAAGACACAGGCTCTCCCACAAGCACACAAGTGTTTGCCCTCAGCTATAGATCAGGGACAAGCCTGTGAAGAGCAACCAAAGAGCTCGTCCGTCTTTCCCTCAATAGATGGGAGTAGGCGCGCTTGCGGATGTGTGCGTGTGTGTGGCCACGCGTTTGCTTAGGCATCAGTGTGTGAAAAGGTAGGTGCTTTTCTCTAGCTGCGTGTGCGTGCACGTGGTGCTGGGTGCACATCCCTGGGTGCTCGTGGAAAGGTTTCTGCATGGTTTTCGCTGAGGAATCGTGTGTGTGCACATGGACAAAGAGAAGGCGCAGCAACCAGGTTCCAGCGCCGAAGAAGGCAAAAGGCGAGGTTTCCGGCGCTATCTCCTTCTCTCCCCAGAGCTAGTCGCGCAAAGCAAGCCGCTAAGCCGGCGACCGGCAAGAGAGCTACAACGAAGCATGCCGAACGGAGAAAATAGCAGCAGCTCATCTGTTCACACCTTGTTTCTGCCATGTGCTTGAACGCCAAGACGTTCGCGCTTCTGTGAGATGAAAGACGTCCTTCTGCATATGTGGTTGCTCACACCGGTGCACTTGTTAGTGTATCCATTCAGTCCTGGGCTGCGGGGCATTCAGAAGTGGCTCTGTGGAGACGTCTGCATAGAGGCAGCTGTCAGAACACGCACACTCGATTGTTCACCAAAACATATGCAGACGCGTCCTTAGCCTGTAGATTTGGATGCACAGAGTTCCCTGTGTTCGCAAGAGACAAGGGAATCGCGTCTGTGCGCACAGAAGCAATAGCGGACCGTTTCCCTCGGAGTGAACGCGAAAGAGCCGTCTATATACTCGCAGACACGCGAACGTGCCTCAATGCGGTCACAGAGGCAGCAGCTTTTGCACAGATGCTCCTGGTGATTCTGGCACTTTCCAGGCACACTCCTGAAAGTCGCGCACACTGCTGTTCACTCGCTAAACGACCTCTTGGGAAACACGTCTCCGGTCGACGGACCGCTCAGATTGCTTCTCGTGTAACTGTGAACTGTGTCAGCGCAGGGAATCCGTCTCTGTTGAGCAGATGTCAATCCTGCCTCGCTTTTGCTTTGTTGCCTCTACCAAGATGATTTCCCGTTTCTCTCTTCACTGGAGCAGGCAGACACAGCCAACGCACATCAAGTGTCAAGAGACACGCTCTGCTGAGCTCAACGCTTGTGCAGATGCACATGTGCGACGAAGTCAACACACGTGCTTGTGGAGAGAAAGAAAGGGACTCCCAGGCGTGTGGAGCGACGGGGAGAAAGAGCGGGCGCTGAGGAACACAGTTTCAAACAGACTGTCTCCACACAAACAGGCACCTGTCTGCAGGTATCCTAGATCTTGATTCTTGAACTTGAGGAAACACGCGTCTGAGCAAAACTCCCAAACGCTTCCAGGAAAGACACAGGCTCTCCCACAAGCACACAAGTGTTTGCCCTCAGCTATAGATCAGGGACAAGCCTGTGAAGAGCAACCAAAGAGCTCGTCCGTCTTTCCCTCAATAGATGGGAGTAGGCGCGCTTGCGGATGTGTGCGTGTGTGTGGCCACGCGTTTGCTTAGGCATCAGTGTGTGAAAAGGTAGGTGCTTTTCTCTAGCTGCGTATGCGTGCACGTGGTGCTGGGTGCACATCCCTGGGTGCTCGTGGAAAGGTTTCTGCATGGTTTTCGCTGAGGAATCGTGTGTGTGCACATGGACAAAGAGAAGGCGCAGCAACCAGGTTCCAGCGCCGAAGAAGGCAAAAGGCGAGGTTTCCGGCGCTATCTCCTTCTCTCCCCAGAGCTAGTCGCGCAAAGCAAGCCGCTAAGCCGGCGACCGGCAAGAGAGCTACAACGAAGCATGCCGAACGGAGAAAATAGCAGCAGCTCATCTGTTCACACCTTGTTTCTGCCATGTGCTTGAACGCCAAGACGTTCGCGCTTCTGTGAGATGAAAGACGTCCTTCTGCATATGTGGTTGCTCACACCGGTGCACTTGTTAGTGTATCCATTCAGTCCTGGGCTGCGGGGCATTCAGAAGTGGCTCTGTGGAGACGTCTGCATAGAGGCAGCTGTCAGAACACGCACACTCGATTGTTCACCAAAACATATGCAGACGCGTCCTTAGCCTGTAGATTTGGATGCACAGAGTTCCCTGTGTTCGCAAGAGACAAGGGAATCGCGTCTGTGCGCACAGAAGCAATAGCGGACCGTTTCCCTCGGAGTGAACGCGAAAGAGCCGTCTATATACTCGCAGACACGCGAACGTGCCTCAATGCGGTCACAGAGGCAGCAGCTTTTGCACAGATGCTCCTGGTGATTCTGGCACTTTCCAGGCACACTCCTGAAAGTCGCGCACACTGCTGTTCACTCGCTAAACGACCTCTTGGGAAACACGTCTCCGGTCGACGGACCGCTCAGATTGCTTCTCGTGTAACTGTGAACTGTGTCAGCGCAGGGAATCCGTCTCTGTTGAGCAGATGTCAATCCTGCCTCGCTTTTGCTTTGTTGCCTCTACCAAGATGATTTCCCGTTTCTCTCTTCACTGGAGCAGGCAGACACAGCCAACGCACATCAAGTGTCAAGAGACACGCTCTGCTGAGCTCAACGCTTGTGCAGATGCACATGTGCGACGAAGTCAACACACGTGCTTGTGGAGAGAAAGAAAGGGACTCCCAGGCGTGTGGAGCGACGGGGAGAAAGAGCGGGCGCTGAGGAACACAGTTTCAAACAGACTGTCTCCACACAAACAGGCACCTGTCTGCAGGTATCCTAGATCTTGATTCTTGAACTTGAGGAAACACGCGTCTGAGCAAAACTCCCAAACGCTTCCAGGAAAGACACAGGCTCTCCCACAAGCACACAAGTGTTTGCCCTCAGCTATAGATCAGGGACAAGCCTGTGAAGAGATGCCCTGCTATTCTTTCGCCTTATGGCATCATGTGTTTCGTTCCTCTTGGAGATCGATTGTTAAACGTCTTTCCTAGGGCGACTGTGAAGCATTTGCCAGCGGAGGAGAAGTAGCACGGAGCAGCATTCAGTACTGCCTACGAGTGTCTTTGCTACCCTACTAGCGGAGCTCCAAGAACAGGCACACATCTTCAGGTACCTTCCAAATGTGGATTCCCCTGCAGCCCCGTAGGCGGGCGTGCAGTACGCCAACCGTCAACGGACGTTTTTCCCCTCAAGCCTGTCAGGACGTTGCTCGTCCGTCTTTCCCTCAATAGATGGGAGTAGGCGCGCTTGCGGATGTGTGCGTGTGTGTGGCCACGCGTTTGCTTAGGCATCAGTGTGTGAAAAGGTAGGTGCTTTTCTCTAGCTGCGTGTGCGTGCACGTGGTGCTGGGTGCACATCCCTGGGTGCTCGTGGAAAGGTTTCTGCATGGTTTTCGCTGAGGAATCGTGTGTGTGCACATGGACAAAGAGAAGGCGCAGCAACCAGGTTCCAGCGCCGAAGAAGGCAAAAGGCGAGGTTTCCGGCGCTATCTCCTTCTCTCCCCAGAGCTAGTCGCGCAAAGCAAGCCGCTAAGCCGGCGACCGGCAAGAGAGCTACAACGAAGCATGCCGAACGGAGAAAATAGCAGCAGCTCATCTGTTCACACCTTGTTTCTGCCATGTGCTTGAACGCCAAGACGTTCGCGCTTCTGTGAGATGAAAGACGTCCTTCTGCATATGTGGTTGCTCACACCGGTGCACTTGTTAGTGTATCCATTCAGTCCTGGGCTGCGGGGCATTCAGAAGTGGCTCTGTGGAGACGTCTGCATAGAGGCAGCTGTCAGAACACGCACACTCGATTGTTCACCAAAACATATGCAGACGCGTCCTTAGCCTGTAGATTTGGATGCACAGAGTTCCCTGTGTTCGCAAGAGACAAGGGAATCGCGTCTGTGCGCACAGAAGCAATAGCGGACCGTTTCCCTCGGAGTGAACGCGAAAGAGCCGTCTATATACTCGCAGACACGCGAACGTGCCTCAATGCGGTCACAGAGGCAGCAGCTTTTGCACAGATGCTCCTGGTGATTCTGGCACTTTCCAGGCACACTCCTGAAAGTCGCGCACACTGCTGTTCACTCGCTAAACGACCTCTTGGGAAACACGTCTCCGGTCGACGGACCGCTCAGATTGCTTCTCGTGTAACTGTGAACTGTGTCAGCGCAGGGAATCCGTCTCTGTTGAGCAGATGTCAATCCTGCCTCGCTTTTGCTTTGTTGCCTCTACCAAGATGATTTCCCGTTTCTCTCTTCACTGGAGCAGGCAGACACAGCCAACGCACATCAAGTGTCAAGAGACACGCTCTGCTGAGCTCAACGCTTGTGCAGATGCACATGTGCGACGAAGTCAACACACGTGCTTGTGGAGAGAAAGAAAGGGACTCCCAGGCGTGTGGAGCGACGGGGAGAAAGAGCGGGCGCTGAGGAACACAGTTTCAAACAGACTGTCTCCACACAAACAGGCACCTGTCTGCAGGTATCCTAGATCTTGATTCTTGAACTTGAGGAAACACGCGTCTGAGCAAAACTCCCAAACGCTTCCAGGAAAGACACAGGCTCTCCCACAAGCACACAAGTGTTTGCCCTCAGCTATAGATCAGGGACAAGCCTGTGAAGAGATGCCCTGCTATTCTTTCGCCTTATGGCATCATGTGTTTCGTTCCTCTTGGAGATCGATTGTTAAACGTCTTTCCTAGGGCGACTGTGAAGCATTTGCCAGCGGAGGAGAAGTAGCACGGAGCAGCATTCAGTACTGCCTACGAGTGTCTTTGCTACCCTACTAGCGGAGCTCCAAGAACAGGCACACATCTTCAGGTACCTTCCAAATGTGGATTCCCCTGCAGCCCCGTAGGCGGGCGTGCAGTACGCCAACCGTCAACGGACGTTTTTCCCCTCAAGCCTGTCAGGACGTTGCTCGTCCGTCTTTCCCTCAATAGATGGGAGTAGGCGCGCTTGCGGATGTGTGCGTGTGTGTGGCCACGCGTTTGCTTAGGCATCAGTGTGTGAAAAGGTAGGTGCTTTTCTCTAGCTGCGTGTGCGTGCACGTGGTGCTGGGTGCACATCCCTGGGTGCTCGTGGAAAGGTTTCTGCATGGTTTTCGCTGAGGAATCGTGTGTGTGCACATGGACAAAGAGAAGGCGCAGCAACCAGGTTCCAGCGCCGAAGAAGGCAAAAGGCGAGGTTTCCGGCGCTATCTCCTTCTCTCCCCAGAGCTAGTCGCGCAAAGCAAGCCGCTAAGCCGGCGACCGGCAAGAGAGCTACAACGAAGCATGCCGAACGGAGAAAATAGCAGCAGCTCATCTGTTCACACCTTGTTTCTGCCATGTGCTTGAACGCCAAGACGTTCGCGCTTCTGTGAGATGAAAGACGTCCTTCTGCATATGTGGTTGCTCACACCGGTGCACTTGTTAGTGTATCCATTCAGTCCTGGGCTGCGGGGCATTCAGAAGTGGCTCTGTGGAGACGTCTGCATAGAGGCAGCTGTCAGAACACGCACACTCGATTGTTCACCAAAACATATGCAGACGCGTCCTTAGCCTGTAGATTTGGATGCACAGAGTTCCCTGTGTTCGCAAGAGACAAGGGAATCGCGTCTGTGCGCACAGAAGCAATAGCGGACCGTTTCCCTCGGAGTGAACGCGAAAGAGCCGTCTATATACTCGCAGACACGCGAACGTGCCTCAATGCGGTCACAGAGGCAGCAGCTTTTGCACAGATGCTCCTGGTGATTCTGGCACTTTCCAGGCACACTCCTGAAAGTCGCGCACACTGCTGTTCACTCGCTAAACGACCTCTTGGGAAACACGTCTCCGGTCGACGGACCGCTCAGATTGCTTCTCGTGTAACTGTGAACTGTGTCAGCGCAGGGAATCCGTCTCTGTTGAGCAGATGTCAATCCTGCCTCGCTTTTGCTTTGTTGCCTCTACCAAGATGATTTCCCGTTTCTCTCTTCACTGGAGCAGGCAGACACAGCCAACGCACATCAAGTGTCAAGAGACACGCTCTGCTGAGCTCAACGCTTGTGCAGATGCACATGTGCGACGAAGTCAACACACGTGCTTGTGGAGAGAAAGAAAGGGACTCCCAGGCGTGTGGAGCGACGGGGAGAAAGAGCGGGCGCTGAGGAACACAGTTTCAAACAGACTGTCTCCACACAAACAGGCACCTGTCTGCAGGTATCCTAGATCTTGATTCTTGAACTTGAGGAAACACGCGTCTGAGCAAAACTCCCAAACGCTTCCAGGAAAGACACAGGCTCTCCCACAAGCACACAAGTGTTTGCCCTCAGCTATAGATCAGGGACAAGCCTGTGAAGAGCAACCAAAGAGCTCGTCCGTCTTTCCCTCAATAGATGGGAGTAGGCGCGCTTGCGGATGTGTGCGTGTGTGTGGCCACGCGTTTGCTTAGGCATCAGTGTGTGAAAAGGTAGGTGCTTTTCTCTAGCTGCGTGTGCGTGCACGTGGTGCTGGGTGCACATCCCTGGGTGCTCGTGGAAAGGTTTCTGCATGGTTTTCGCTGAGGAATCGTGTGTGTGCACATGGACAAAGAGAAGGCGCAGCAACCAGGTTCCAGCGCCGAAGAAGGCAAAAGGCGAGGTTTCCGGCGCTATCTCCTTCTCTCCCCAGAGCTAGTCGCGCAAAGCAAGCCGCTAAGCCGGCGACCGGCAAGAGAGCTACAACGAAGCATGCCGAACGGAGAAAATAGCAGCAGCTCATCTGTTCACACCTTGTTTCTGCCATGTGCTTGAACGCCAAGACGTTCGCGCTTCTGTGAGATGAAAGACGTCCTTCTGCATATGTGGTTGCTCACACCGGTGCACTTGTTAGTGTATCCATTCAGTCCTGGGCTGCGGGGCATTCAGAAGTGGCTCTGTGGAGACGTCTGCATAGAGGCAGCTGTCAGAACACGCACACTCGATTGTTCACCAAAACATATGCAGACGCGTCCTTAGCCTGTAGATTTGGATGCACAGAGTTCCCTGTGTTCGCAAGAGACAAGGGAATCGCGTCTGTGCGCACAGAAGCAATAGCGGACCGTTTCCCTCGGAGTGAACGCGAAAGAGCCGTCTATATACTCGCAGACACGCGAACGTGCCTCAATGCGGTCACAGAGGCAGCAGCTTTTGCACAGATGCTCCTGGTGATTCTGGCATTTCCAGGCACACTCCTGAAAGTCGCGCACACTGCTGTTCACTCGCTAAACGACCTCTTGGGAAACACGTCTCCGGTCGACGGACCGCTCAGATTGCTTCTCGTGTAACTGTGAACTGTGTCAGCGCAGGGAATCCGTCTCTGTTGAGCAGATGTCAATCCTGCCTCGCTTTTGCTTTGTTGCCTCTACCAAGATGATTTCCCGTTTCTCTCTTCACTGGAGCAGGCAGACACAGCCAACGCACATCAAGTGTCAAGAGACACGCTCTGCTGAGCTCAACGCTTGTGCAGATGCACATGTGCGACGAAGTCAACACACGTGCTTGTGGAGAGAAAGAAAGGGACTCCCAGGCGTGTGGAGCGACGGGGAGAAAGAGCGGGCGCTGAGGAACACAGTTTCAAACAGACTGTCTCCACACAAACAGGCACCTGTCTGCAGGTATCCTAGATCTTGATTCTTGAACTTGAGGAAACACGCGTCTGAGCAAAACTCCCAAACGCTTCCAGGAAAGACACAGGCTCTCCCACAAGCACACAAGTGTTTGCCCTCAGCTATAGATCAGGGACAAGCCTGTGAAGAGCAACCAAAGAGCTCGTCCGTCTTTCCCTCAATAGATGGGAGTAGGCGCGCTTGCGGATGTGTGCGTGTGTGTGGCCACGCGTTTGCTTAGGCATCAGTGTGTGAAAAGGTAGGTGCTTTTCTCTAGCTGCGTGTGCGTGCACGTGGTGCTGGGTGCACATCCCTGGGTGCTCGTGGAAAGGTTTCTGCATGGTTTTCGCTGAGGAATCGTGTGTGTGCACATGGACAAAGAGAAGGCGCAGCAACCAGGTTCCAGCGCCGAAGAAGGCAAAAGGCGAGGTTTCCGGCGCTATCTCCTTCTCTCCCCAGAGCTAGTCGCGCAAAGCAAGCCGCTAAGCCGGCGACCGGCAAGAGAGCTACAACGAAGCATGCCGAACGGAGAAAATAGCAGCAGCTCATCTGTTCACACCTTGTTTCTGCCATGTGCTTGAACGCCAAGACGTTCGCGCTTCTGTGAGATGAAAGACGTCCTTCTGCATATGTGGTTGCTCACACCGGTGCACTTGTTAGTGTATCCATTCAGTCCTGGGCTGCGGGGCATTCAGAAGTGGCTCTGTGGAGACGTCTGCATAGAGGCAGCTGTCAGAACACGCACACTCGATTGTTCACCAAAACATATGCAGACGCGTCCTTAGCCTGTAGATTTGGATGCACAGAGTTCCCTGTGTTCGCAAGAGACAAGGGAATCGCGTCTGTGCGCACAGAAGCAATAGCGGACCGTTTCCCTCGGAGTGAACGCGAAAGAGCCGTCTATATACTCGCAGACACGCGAACGTGCCTCAATGCGGTCACAGAGGCAGCAGCTTTTGCACAGATGCTCCTGGTGATTCTGGCACTTTCCAGGCACACTCCTGAAAGTCGCGCACACTGCTGTTCACTCGCTAAACGACCTCTTGGGAAACACGTCTCCGGTCGACGGACCGCTCAGATTGCTTCTCGTGTAACTGTGAACTGTGTCAGCGCAGGGAATCCGTCTCTGTTGAGCAGATGTCAATCCTGCCTCGCTTTTGCTTTGTTGCCTCTACCAAGATGATTTCCCGTTTCTCTCTTCACTGGAGCAGGCAGACACAGCCAACGCACATCAAGTGTCAAGAGACACGCTCTGCTGAGCTCAACGCTTGTGCAGATGCACATGTGCGACGAAGTCAACACACGTGCTTGTGGAGAGAAAGAAAGGGACTCCCAGGCGTGTGGAGCGACGGGGAGAAAGAGCGGGCGCTGAGGAACACAGTTTCAAACAGACTGTCTCCACACAAACAGGCACCTGTCTGCAGGTATCCTAGATCTTGATTCTTGAACTTGAGGAAACACGCGTCTGAGCAAAACTCCCAAACGCTTCCAGGAAAGACACAGGCTCTCCCACAAGCACACAAGTGTTTGCCCTCAGCTATAGATCAGGGACAAGCCTGTGAAGAGCAACCAAAGAGCTCGTCCGTCTTTCCCTCAATAGATGGGAGTAGGCGCGCTTGCGGATGTGTGCGTGTGTGTGGCCACGCGTTTGCTTAGGCATCAGTGTGTGAAAAGGTAGGTGCTTTTCTCTAGCTGCGTGTGCGTGCACGTGGTGCTGGGTGCACATCCCTGGGTGCTCGTGGAAAGGTTTCTGCATGGTTTTCGCTGAGGAATCGTGTGTGTGCACATGGACAAAGAGAAGGCGCAGCAACCAGGTTCCAGCGCCGAAGAAGGCAAAAGGCGAGGTTTCCGGCGCTATCTCCTTCTCTCCCCAGAGCTAGTCGCGCAAAGCAAGCCGCTAAGCCGGCGACCGGCAAGAGAGCTACAACGAAGCATGCCGAACGGAGAAAATAGCAGCAGCTCATCTGTTCACACCTTGTTTCTGCCATGTGCTTGAACGCCAAGACGTTCGCGCTTCTGTGAGATGAAAGACGTCCTTCTGCATATGTGGTTGCTCACACCGGTGCACTTGTTAGTGTATCCATTCAGTCCTGGGCTGCGGGGCATTCAGAAGTGGCTCTGTGGAGACGTCTGCATAGAGGCAGCTGTCAGAACACGCACACTCGATTGTTCACCAAAACATATGCAGACGCGTCCTTAGCCTGTAGATTTGGATGCACAGAGTTCCCTGTGTTCGCAAGAGACAAGGGAATCGCGTCTGTGCGCACAGAAGCAATAGCGGACCGTTTCCCTCGGAGTGAACGCGAAAGAGCCGTCTATATACTCGCAGACACGCGAACGTGCCTCAATGCGGTCACAGAGGCAGCAGCTTTTGCACAGATGCTCCTGGTGATTCTGGCACTTTCCAGGCACACTCCTGAAAGTCGCGCACACTGCTGTTCACTCGCTAAACGACCTCTTGGGAAACACGTCTCCGGTCGACGGACCGCTCAGATTGCTTCTCGTGTAACTGTGAACTGTGTCAGCGCAGGGAATCCGTCTCTGTTGAGCAGATGTCAATCCTGCCTCGCTTTTGCTTTGTTGCCTCTACCAAGATGATTTCCCGTTTCTCTCTTCACTGGAGCAGGCAGACACAGCCAACGCACATCAAGTGTCAAGAGACACGCTCTGCTGAGCTCAACGCTTGTGCAGATGCACATGTGCGACGAAGTCAACACACGTGCTTGTGGAGAGAAAGAAAGGGACTCCCAGGCGTGTGGAGCGACGGGGAGAAAGAGCGGGCGCTGAGGAACACAGTTTCAAACAGACTGTCTCCACACAAACAGGCACCTGTCTGCAGGTATCCTAGATCTTGATTCTTGAACTTGAGGAAACACGCGTCTGAGCAAAACTCCCAAACGCTTCCAGGAAAGACACAGGCTCTCCCACAAGCACACAAGTGTTTGCCCTCAGCTATAGATCAGGGACAAGCCTGTGAAGAGCAACCAAAGAGCTCGTCCGTCTTTCCCTCAATAGATGGGAGTAGGCGCGCTTGCGGATGTGTGCGTGTGTGTGGCCACGCGTTTGCTTAGGCATCAGTGTGTGAAAAGGTAGGTGCTTTTCTCTAGCTGCGTGTGCGTGCACGTGGTGCTGGGTGCACATCCCTGGGTGCTCGTGGAAAGGTTTCTGCATGGTTTTCGCTGAGGAATCGTGTGTGTGCACATGGACAAAGAGAAGGCGCAGCAACCAGGTTCCAGCGCCGAAGAAGGCAAAAGGCGAGGTTTCCGGCGCTATCTCCTTCTCTCCCCAGAGCTAGTCGCGCAAAGCAAGCCGCTAAGCCGGCGACCGGCAAGAGAGCTACAACGAAGCATGCCGAACGGAGAAAATAGCAGCAGCTCATCTGTTCACACCTTGTTTCTGCCATGTGCTTGAACGCCAAGACGTTCGCGCTTCTGTGAGATGAAAGACGTCCTTCTGCATATGTGGTTGCTCACACCGGTGCACTTGTTAGTGTATCCATTCAGTCCTGGGCTGCGGGGCATTCAGAAGTGGCTCTGTGGAGACGTCTGCATAGAGGCAGCTGTCAGAACACGCACACTCGATTGTTCACCAAAACATATGCAGACGCGTCCTTAGCCTGTAGATTTGGATGCACAGAGTTCCCTGTGTTCGCAAGAGACAAGGGAATCGCGTCTGTGCGCACAGAAGCAATAGCGGACCGTTTCCCTCGGAGTGAACGCGAAAGAGCCGTCTATATACTCGCAGACACGCGAACGTGCCTCAATGCGGTCACAGAGGCAGCAGCTTTTGCACAGATGCTCCTGGTGATTCTGGCACTTTCCAGGCACACTCCTGAAAGTCGCGCACACTGCTGTTCACTCGCTAAACGACCTCTTGGGAAACACGTCTCCGGTCGACGGACCGCTCAGATTGCTTCTCGTGTAACTGTGAACTGTGTCAGCGCAGGGAATCCGTCTCTGTTGAGCAGATGTCAATCCTGCCTCGCTTTTGCTTTGTTGCCTCTACCAAGATGATTTCCCGTTTCTCTCTTCACTGGAGCAGGCAGACACAGCCAACGCACATCAAGTGTCAAGAGACACGCTCTGCTGAGCTCAACGCTTGTGCAGATGCACATGTGCGACGAAGTCAACACACGTGCTTGTGGAGAGAAAGAAAGGGACTCCCAGGCGTGTGGAGCGACGGGGAGAAAGAGCGGGCGCTGAGGAACACAGTTTCAAACAGACTGTCTCCACACAAACAGGCACCTGTCTGCAGGTATCCTAGATCTTGATTCTTGAACTTGAGGAAACACGCGTCTGAGCAAAACTCCCAAACGCTTCCAGGAAAGACACAGGCTCTCCCACAAGCACACAAGTGTTTGCCCTCAGCTATAGATCAGGGACAAGCCTGTGAAGAGCAACCAAAGAGCTCGTCCGTCTTTCCCTCAATAGATGGGAGTAGGCGCGCTTGCGGATGTGTGCGTGTGTGTGGCCACGCGTTTGCTTAGGCATCAGTGTGTGAAAAGGTAGGTGCTTTTCTCTAGCTGCGTGTGCGTGCACGTGGTGCTGGGTGCACATCCCTGGGTGCTCGTGGAAAGGTTTCTGCATGGTTTTCGCTGAGGAATCGTGTGTGTGCACATGGACAAAGAGAAGGCGCAGCAACCAGGTTCCAGCGCCGAAGAAGGCAAAAGGCGAGGTTTCCGGCGCTATCTCCTTCTCTCCCCAGAGCTAGTCGCGCAAAGCAAGCCGCTAAGCCGGCGACCGGCAAGAGAGCTACAACGAAGCATGCCGAACGGAGAAAATAGCAGCAGCTCATCTGTTCACACCTTGTTTCTGCCATGTGCTTGAACGCCAAGACGTTCGCGCTTCTGTGAGATGAAAGACGTCCTTCTGCATATGTGGTTGCTCACACCGGTGCACTTGTTAGTGTATCCATTCAGTCCTGGGCTGCGGGGCATTCAGAAGTGGCTCTGTGGAGACGTCTGCATAGAGGCAGCTGTCAGAACACGCACACTCGATTGTTCACCAAAACATATGCAGACGCGTCCTTAGCCTGTAGATTTGGATGCACAGAGTTCCCTGTGTTCGCAAGAGACAAGGGAATCGCGTCTGTGCGCACAGAAGCAATAGCGGACCGTTTCCCTCGGAGTGAACGCGAAAGAGCCGTCTATATACTCGCAGACACGCGAACGTGCCTCAATGCGGTCACAGAGGCAGCAGCTTTTGCACAGATGCTCCTGGTGATTCTGGCACTTTCCAGGCACACTCCTGAAAGTCGCGCACACTGCTGTTCACTCGCTAAACGACCTCTTGGGAAACACGTCTCCGGTCGACGGACCGCTCAGATTGCTTCTCGTGTAACTGTGAACTGTGTCAGCGCAGGGAATCCGTCTCTGTTGAGCAGATGTCAATCCTGCCTCGCTTTTGCTTTGTTGCCTCTACCAAGATGATTTCCCGTTTCTCTCTTCACTGGAGCAGGCAGACACAGCCAACGCACATCAAGTGTCAAGAGACACGCTCTGCTGAGCTCAACGCTTGTGCAGATGCACATGTGCGACGAAGTCAACACACGTGCTTGTGGAGAGAAAGAAAGGGACTCCCAGGCGTGTGGAGCGACGGGGAGAAAGAGCGGGCGCTGAGGAACACAGTTTCAAACAGACTGTCTCCACACAAACAGGCACCTGTCTGCAGGTATCCTAGATCTTGATTCTTGAACTTGAGGAAACACGCGTCTGAGCAAAACTCCCAAACGCTTCCAGGAAAGACACAGGCTCTCCCACAAGCACACAAGTGTTTGCCCTCAGCTATAGATCAGGGACAAGCCTGTGAAGAGCAACCAAAGAGCTCGTCCGTCTTTCCCTCAATAGATGGGAGTAGGCGCGCTTGCGGATGTGTGCGTGTGTGTGGCCACGCGTTTGCTTAGGCATCAGTGTGTGAAAAGGTAGGTGCTTTTCTCTAGCTGCGTGTGCGTGCACGTGGTGCTGGGTGCACATCCCTGGGTGCTCGTGGAAAGGTTTCTGCATGGTTTTCGCTGAGGAATCGTGTGTGTGCACATGGACAAAGAGAAGGCGCAGCAACCAGGTTCCAGCGCCGAAGAAGGCAAAAGGCGAGGTTTCCGGCGCTATCTCCTTCTCTCCCCAGAGCTAGTCGCGCAAAGCAAGCCGCTAAGCCGGCGACCGGCAAGAGAGCTACAACGAAGCATGCCGAACGGAGAAAATAGCAGCAGCTCATCTGTTCACACCTTGTTTCTGCCATGTGCTTGAACGCCAAGACGTTCGCGCTTCTGTGAGATGAAAGACGTCCTTCTGCATATGTGGTTGCTCACACCGGTGCACTTGTTAGTGTATCCATTCAGTCCTGGGCTGCGGGGCATTCAGAAGTGGCTCTGTGGAGACGTCTGCATAGAGGCAGCTGTCAGAACACGCACACTCGATTGTTCACCAAAACATATGCAGACGCGTCCTTAGCCTGTAGATTTGGATGCACAGAGTTCCCTGTGTTCGCAAGAGACAAGGGAATCGCGTCTGTGCGCACAGAAGCAATAGCGGACCGTTTCCCTCGGAGTGAACGCGAAAGAGCCGTCTATATACTCGCAGACACGCGAACGTGCCTCAATGCGGTCACAGAGGCAGCAGCTTTTGCACAGATGCTCCTGGTGATTCTGGCACTTTCCAGGCACACTCCTGAAAGTCGCGCACACTGCTGTTCACTCGCTAAACGACCTCTTGGGAAACACGTCTCCGGTCGACGGACCGCTCAGATTGCTTCTCGTGTAACTGTGAACTGTGTCAGCGCAGGGAATCCGTCTCTGTTGAGCAGATGTCAATCCTGCCTCGCTTTTGCTTTGTTGCCTCTACCAAGATGATTTCCCGTTTCTCTCTTCACTGGAGCAGGCAGACACAGCCAACGCACATCAAGTGTCAAGAGACACGCTCTGCTGAGCTCAACGCTTGTGCAGATGCACATGTGCGACGAAGTCAACACACGTGCTTGTGGAGAGAAAGAAAGGGACTCCCAGGCGTGTGGAGCGACGGGGAGAAAGAGCGGGCGCTGAGGAACACAGTTTCAAACAGACTGTCTCCACACAAACAGGCACCTGTCTGCAGGTATCCTAGATCTTGATTCTTGAACTTGAGGAAACACGCGTCTGAGCAAAACTCCCAAACGCTTCCAGGAAAGACACAGGCTCTCCCACAAGCACACAAGTGTTTGCCCTCAGCTATAGATCAGGGACAAGCCTGTGAAGAGCAACCAAAGAGCTCGTCCGTCTTTCCCTCAATAGATGGGAGTAGGCGCGCTTGCGGATGTGTGCGTGTGTGTGGCCACGCGTTTGCTTAGGCATCAGTGTGTGAAAAGGTAGGTGCTTTTCTCTAGCTGCGTGTGCGTGCACGTGGTGCTGGGTGCACATCCCTGGGTGCTCGTGGAAAGGTTTCTGCATGGTTTTCGCTGAGGAATCGTGTGTGTGCACATGGACAAAGAGAAGGCGCAGCAACCAGGTTCCAGCGCCGAAGAAGGCAAAAGGCGAGGTTTCCGGCGCTATCTCCTTCTCTCCCCAGAGCTAGTCGCGCAAAGCAAGCCGCTAAGCCGGCGACCGGCAAGAGAGCTACAACGAAGCATGCCGAACGGAGAAAATAGCAGCAGCTCATCTGTTCACACCTTGTTTCTGCCATGTGCTTGAACGCCAAGACGTTCGCGCTTCTGTGAGATGAAAGACGTCCTTCTGCATATGTGGTTGCTCACACCGGTGCACTTGTTAGTGTATCCATTCAGTCCTGGGCTGCGGGGCATTCAGAAGTGGCTCTGTGGAGACGTCTGCATAGAGGCAGCTGTCAGAACACGCACACTCGATTGTTCACCAAAACATATGCAGACGCGTCCTTAGCCTGTAGATTTGGATGCACAGAGTTCCCTGTGTTCGCAAGAGACAAGGGAATCGCGTCTGTGCGCACAGAAGCAATAGCGGACCGTTTCCCTCGGAGTGAACGCGAAAGAGCCGTCTATATACTCGCAGACACGCGAACGTGCCTCAATGCGGTCACAGAGGCAGCAGCTTTTGCACAGATGCTCCTGGTGATTCTGGCACTTTCCAGGCACACTCCTGAAAGTCGCGCACACTGCTGTTCACTCGCTAAACGACCTCTTGGGAAACACGTCTCCGGTCGACGGACCGCTCAGATTGCTTCTCGTGTAACTGTGAACTGTGTCAGCGCAGGGAATCCGTCTCTGTTGAGCAGATGTCAATCCTGCCTCGCTTTTGCTTTGTTGCCTCTACCAAGATGATTTCCCGTTTCTCTCTTCACTGGAGCAGGCAGACACAGCCAACGCACATCAAGTGTCAAGAGACACGCTCTGCTGAGCTCAACGCTTGTGCAGATGCACATGTGCGACGAAGTCAACACACGTGCTTGTGGAGAGAAAGAAAGGGACTCCCAGGCGTGTGGAGCGACGGGGAGAAAGAGCGGGCGCTGAGGAACACAGTTTCAAACAGACTGTCTCCACACAAACAGGCACCTGTCTGCAGGTATCCTAGATCTTGATTCTTGAACTTGAGGAAACACGCGTCTGAGCAAAACTCCCAAACGCTTCCAGGAAAGACACAGGCTCTCCCACAAGCACACAAGTGATTTGCCCTCAGCTATAGATCAGGGACAAGCCTGTGAAGAGCAACCAAAGAGCTCGTCCGTCTTTCCCTCAATAGATGGGAGTAGGCGCGCTTGCGGATGTGTGCGTGTGTGTGGCCACGCGTTTGCTTAGGCATCAGTGTGTGAAAAGGTAGGTGCTTTTCTCTAGCTGCGTGTGCGTGCACGTGGTGCTGGGTGCACATCCCTGGGTGCTCGTGGAAAGGTTTCTGCATGGTTTTCGCTGAGGAATCGTGTGTGTGCACATGGACAAAGAGAAGGCGCAGCAACCAGGTTCCAGCGCCGAAGAAGGCAAAAGGCGAGGTTTCCGGCGCTATCTCCTTCTCTCCCCAGAGCTAGTCGCGCAAAGCAAGCCGCTAAGCCGGCGACCGGCAAGAGAGCTACAACGAAGCATGCCGAACGGAGAAAATAGCAGCAGCTCATCTGTTCACACCTTGTTTCTGCCATGTGCTTGAACGCCAAGACGTTCGCGCTTCTGTGAGATGAAAGACGTCCTTCTGCATATGTGGTTGCTCACACCGGTGCACTTGTTAGTGTATCCATTCAGTCCTGGGCTGCGGGGCATTCAGAAGTGGCTCTGTGGAGACGTCTGCATAGAGGCAGCTGTCAGAACACGCACACTCGATTGTTCACCAAAACATATGCAGACGCGTCCTTAGCCTGTAGATTTGGATGCACAGAGTTCCCTGTGTTCGCAAGAGACAAGGGAATCGCGTCTGTGCGCACAGAAGCAATAGCGGACCGTTTCCCTCGGAGTGAACGCGAAAGAGCCGTCTATATACTCGCAGACACGCGAACGTGCCTCAATGCGGTCACAGAGGCAGCAGCTTTTGCACAGATGCTCCTGGTGATTCTGGCACTTTCCAGGCACACTCCTGAAAGTCGCGCACACTGCTGTTCACTCGCTAAACGACCTCTTGGGAAACACGTCTCCGGTCGACGGACCGCTCAGATTGCTTCTCGTGTAACTGTGAACTGTGTCAGCGCAGGGAATCCGTCTCTGTTGAGCAGATGTCAATCCTGCCTCGCTTTTGCTTTGTTGCCTCTACCAAGATGATTTCCCGTTTCTCTCTTCACTGGAGCAGGCAGACACAGCCAACGCACATCAAGTGTCAAGAGACACGCTCTGCTGAGCTCAACGCTTGTGCAGATGCACATGTGCGACGAAGTCAACACACGTGCTTGTGGAGAGAAAGAAAGGGACTCCCAGGCGTGTGGAGCGACGGGGAGAAAGAGCGGGCGCTGAGGAACACAGTTTCAAACAGACTGTCTCCACACAAACAGGCACCTGTCTGCAGGTATCCTAGATCTTGATTCTTGAACTTGAGGAAACACGCGTCTGAGCAAAACTCCCAAACGCTTCCAGGAAAGACACAGGCTCTCCCACAAGCACACAAGTGTTTGCCCTCAGCTATAGATCAGGGACAAGCCTGTGAAGAGCAACCAAAGAGCTCGTCCGTCTTTCCCTCAATAGATGGGAGTAGGCGCGCTTGCGGATGTGTGCGTGTGTGTGGCCACGCGTTTGCTTAGGCATCAGTGTGTGAAAAGGTAGGTGCTTTTCTCTAGCTGCGTGTGCGTGCACGTGGTGCTGGGTGCACATCCCTGGGTGCTCGTGGAAAGGTTTCTGCATGGTTTTCGCTGAGGAATCGTGTGTGTGCACATGGACAAAGAGAAGGCGCAGCAACCAGGTTCCAGCGCCGAAGAAGGCAAAAGGCGAGGTTTCCGGCGCTATCTCCTTCTCTCCCCAGAGCTAGTCGCGCAAAGCAAGCCGCTAAGCCGGCGACCGGCAAGAGAGCTACAACGAAGCATGCCGAACGGAGAAAATAGCAGCAGCTCATCTGTTCACACCTTGTTTCTGCCATGTGCTTGAACGCCAAGACGTTCGCGCTTCTGTGAGATGAAAGACGTCCTTCTGCATATGTGGTTGCTCACACCGGTGCACTTGTTAGTGTATCCATTCAGTCCTGGGCTGCGGGGCATTCAGAAGTGGCTCTGTGGAGACGTCTGCATAGAGGCAGCTGTCAGAACACGCACACTCGATTGTTCACCAAAACATATGCAGACGCGTCCTTAGCCTGTAGATTTGGATGCACAGAGTTCCCTGTGTTCGCAAGAGACAAGGGAATCGCGTCTGTGCGCACAGAAGCAATAGCGGACCGTTTCCCTCGGAGTGAACGCGAAAGAGCCGTCTATATACTCGCAGACACGCGAACGTGCCTCAATGCGGTCACAGAGGCAGCAGCTTTTGCACAGATGCTCCTGGTGATTCTGGCACTTTCCAGGCACACTCCTGAAAGTCGCGCACACTGCTGTTCACTCGCTAAACGACCTCTTGGGAAACACGTCTCCGGTCGACGGACCGCTCAGATTGCTTCTCGTGTAACTGTGAACTGTGTCAGCGCAGGGAATCCGTCTCTGTTGAGCAGATGTCAATCCTGCCTCGCTTTTGCTTTGTTGCCTCTACCAAGATGATTTCCCGTTTCTCTCTTCACTGGAGCAGGCAGACACAGCCAACGCACATCAAGTGTCAAGAGACACGCTCTGCTGAGCTCAACGCTTGTGCAGATGCACATGTGCGACGAAGTCAACACACGTGCTTGTGGAGAGAAAGAAAGGGACTCCCAGGCGTGTGGAGCGACGGGGAGAAAGAGCGGGCGCTGAGGAACACAGTTTCAAACAGACTGTCTCCACACAAACAGGCACCTGTCTGCAGGTATCCTAGATCTTGATTCTTGAACTTGAGGAAACACGCGTCTGAGCAAAACTCCCAAACGCTTCCAGGAAAGACACAGGCTCTCCCACAAGCACACAAGTGTTTGCCCTCAGCTATAGATCAGGGACAAGCCTGTGAAGAGCAACCAAAGAGCTCGTCCGTCTTTCCCTCAATAGATGGGAGTAGGCGCGCTTGCGGATGTGTGCATGTGTGTGGCCACGCGTTTGCTTAGGCATCAGTGTGTGAAAAGGTAGGTGCTTTTCTCTAGCTGCGTGTGCGTGCACGTGGTGCTGGGTGCACATCCCTGGGTGCTCGTGGAAAGGTTTCTGCATGGTTTTCGCTGAGGAATCGTGTGTGTGCACATGGACAAAGAGAAGGCGCAGCAACCAGGTTCCAGCGCCGAAGAAGGCAAAAGGCGAGGTTTCCGGCGCTATCTCCTTCTCTCCCCAGAGCTAGTCGCGCAAAGCAAGCCGCTAAGCCGGCGACCGGCAAGAGAGCTACAACGAAGCATGCCGAACGGAGAAAATAGCAGCAGCTCATCTGTTCACACCTTGTTTCTGCCATGTGCTTGAACGCCAAGACGTTCGCGCTTCTGTGAGATGAAAGACGTCCTTCTGCATATGTGGTTGCTCACACCGGTGCACTTGTTAGTGTATCCATTCAGTCCTGGGCTGCGGGGCATTCAGAAGTGGCTCTGTGGAGACGTCTGCATAGAGGCAGCTGTCAGAACACGCACACTCGATTGTTCACCAAAACATATGCAGACGCGTCCTTAGCCTGTAGATTTGGATGCACAGAGTTCCCTGTGTTCGCAAGAGACAAGGGAATCGCGTCTGTGCGCACAGAAGCAATAGCGGACCGTTTCCCTCGGAGTGAACGCGAAAGAGCCGTCTATATACTCGCAGACACGCGAACGTGCCTCAATGCGGTCACAGAGGCAGCAGCTTTTGCACAGATGCTCCTGGTGATTCTGGCACTTTCCAGGCACACTCCTGAAAGTCGCGCACACTGCTGTTCACTCGCTAAACGACCTCTTGGGAAACACGTCTCCGGTCGACGGACCGCTCAGATTGCTTCTCGTGTAACTGTGAACTGTGTCAGCGCAGGGAATCCGTCTCTGTTGAGCAGATGTCAATCCTGCCTCGCTTTTGCTTTGTTGCCTCTACCAAGATGATTTCCCGTTTCTCTCTTCACTGGAGCAGGCAGACACAGCCAACGCACATCAAGTGTCAAGAGACACGCTCTGCTGAGCTCAACGCTTGTGCAGATGCACATGTGCGACGAAGTCAACACACGTGCTTGTGGAGAGAAAGAAAGGGACTCCCAGGCGTGTGGAGCGACGGGGAGAAAGAGCGGGCGCTGAGGAACACAGTTTCAAACAGACTGTCTCCACACAAACAGGCACCTGTCTGCAGGTATCCTAGATCTTGATTCTTGAACTTGAGGAAACACGCGTCTGAGCAAAACTCCCAAACGCTTCCAGGAAAGACACAGGCTCTCCCACAAGCACACAAGTGTTTGCCCTCAGCTATAGATCAGGGACAAGCCTGTGAAGAGCAACCAAAGAGCTCGTCCGTCTTTCCCTCAATAGATGGGAGTAGGCGCGCTTGCGGATGTGTGCGTGTGTGTGGCCACGCGTTTGCTTAGGCATCAGTGTGTGAAAAGGTAGGTGCTTTTCTCTAGCTGCGTGTGCGTGCACGTGGTGCTGGGTGCACATCCCTGGGTGCTCGTGGAAAGGTTTCTGCATGGTTTTCGCTGAGGAATCGTGTGTGTGCACATGGACAAAGAGAAGGCGCAGCAACCAGGTTCCAGCGCCGAAGAAGGCAAAAGGCGAGGTTTCCGGCGCTATCTCCTTCTCTCCCCAGAGCTAGTCGCGCAAAGCAAGCCGCTAAGCCGGCGACCGGCAAGAGAGCTACAACGAAGCATGCCGAACGGAGAAAATAGCAGCAGCTCATCTGTTCACACCTTGTTTCTGCCATGTGCTTGAACGCCAAGACGTTCGCGCTTCTGTGAGATGAAAGACGTCCTTCTGCATATGTGGTTGCTCACACCGGTGCACTTGTTAGTGTATCCATTCAGTCCTGGGCTGCGGGGCATTCAGAAGTGGCTCTGTGGAGACGTCTGCATAGAGGCAGCTGTCAGAACACGCACACTCGATTGTTCACCAAAACATATGCAGACGCGTCCTTAGCCTGTAGATTTGGATGCACAGAGTTCCCTGTGTTCGCAAGAGACAAGGGAATCGCGTCTGTGCGCACAGAAGCAATAGCGGACCGTTTCCCTCGGAGTGAACGCGAAAGAGCCGTCTATATACTCGCAGACACGCGAACGTGCCTCAATGCGGTCACAGAGGCAGCAGCTTTTGCACAGATGCTCCTGGTGATTCTGGCACTTTCCAGGCACACTCCTGAAAGTCGCGCACACTGCTGTTCACTCGCTAAACGACCTCTTGGGAAACACGTCTCCGGTCGACGGACCGCTCAGATTGCTTCTCGTGTAACTGTGAACTGTGTCAGCGCAGGGAATCCGTCTCTGTTGAGCAGATGTCAATCCTGCCTCGCTTTTGCTTTGTTGCCTCTACCAAGATGATTTCCCGTTTCTCTCTTCACTGGAGCAGGCAGACACAGCCAACGCACATCAAGTGTCAAGAGACACGCTCTGCTGAGCTCAACGCTTGTGCAGATGCACATGTGCGACGAAGTCAACACACGTGCTTGTGGAGAGAAAGAAAGGGACTCCCAGGCGTGTGGAGCGACGGGGAGAAAGAGCGGGCGCTGAGGAACACAGTTTCAAACAGACTGTCTCCACACAAACAGGCACCTGTCTGCAGGTATCCTAGATCTTGATTCTTGAACTTGAGGAAACACGCGTCTGAGCAAAACTCCCAAACGCTTCCAGGAAAGACACAGGCTCTCCCACAAGCACACAAGTGTTTGCCCTCAGCTATAGATCAGGGACAAGCCTGTGAAGAGCAACCAAAGAGCTCGTCCGTCTTTCCCTCAATAGATGGGAGTAGGCGCGCTTGCGGATGTGTGCGTGTGTGTGGCCACGCGTTTGCTTAGGCATCAGTGTGTGAAAAGGTAGGTGCTTTTCTCTAGCTGCGTGTGCGTGCACGTGGTGCTGGGTGCACATCCCTGGGTGCTCGTGGAAAGGTTTCTGCATGGTTTTCGCTGAGGAATCGTGTGTGTGCACATGGACAAAGAGAAGGCGCAGCAACCAGGTTCCAGCGCCGAAGAAGGCAAAAGGCGAGGTTTCCGGCGCTATCTCCTTCTCTCCCCAGAGCTAGTCGCGCAAAGCAAGCCGCTAAGCCGGCGACCGGCAAGAGAGCTACAACGAAGCATGCCGAACGGAGAAAATAGCAGCAGCTCATCTGTTCACACCTTGTTTCTGCCATGTGCTTGAACGCCAAGACGTTCGCGCTTCTGTGAGATGAAAGACGTCCTTCTGCATATGTGGTTGCTCACACCGGTGCACTTGTTAGTGTATCCATTCAGTCCTGGGCTGCGGGGCATTCAGAAGTGGCTCTGTGGAGACGTCTGCATAGAGGCAGCTGTCAGAACACGCACACTCGATTGTTCACCAAAACATATGCAGACGCGTCCTTAGCCTGTAGATTTGGATGCACAGAGTTCCCTGTGTTCGCAAGAGACAAGGGAATCGCGTCTGTGCGCACAGAAGCAATAGCGGACCGTTTCCCTCGGAGTGAACGCGAAAGAGCCGTCTATATACTCGCAGACACGCGAACGTGCCTCAATGCGGTCACAGAGGCAGCAGCTTTTGCACAGATGCTCCTGGTGATTCTGGCACTTTCCAGGCACACTCCTGAAAGTCGCGCACACTGCTGTTCACTCGCTAAACGACCTCTTGGGAAACACGTCTCCGGTCGACGGACCGCTCAGATTGCTTCTCGTGTAACTGTGAACTGTGTCAGCGCAGGGAATCCGTCTCTGTTGAGCAGATGTCAATCCTGCCTCGCTTTTGCTTTGTTGCCTCTACCAAGATGATTTCCCGTTTCTCTCTTCACTGGAGCAGGCAGACACAGCCAACGCACATCAAGTGTCAAGAGACACGCTCTGCTGAGCTCAACGCTTGTGCAGATGCACATGTGCGACGAAGTCAACACACGTGCTTGTGGAGAGAAAGAAAGGGACTCCCAGGCGTGTGGAGCGACGGGGAGAAAGAGCGGGCGCTGAGGAACACAGTTTCAAACAGACTGTCTCCACACAAACAGGCACCTGTCTGCAGGTATCCTAGATCTTGATTCTTGAACTTGAGGAAACACGCGTCTGAGCAAAACTCCCAAACGCTTCCAGGAAAGACACAGGCTCTCCCACAAGCACACAAGTGTTTGCCCTCAGCTATAGATCAGGGACAAGCCTGTGAAGAGCAACCAAAGAGCTCGTCCGTCTTTCCCTCAATAGATGGGAGTAGGCGCGCTTGCGGATGTGTGCGTGTGTGTGGCCACGCGTTTGCTTAGGCATCAGTGTGTGAAAAGGTAGGTGCTTTTCTCTAGCTGCGTGTGCGTGCACGTGGTGCTGGGTGCACATCCCTGGGTGCTCGTGGAAAGGTTTCTGCATGGTTTTCGCTGAGGAATCGTGTGTGTGCACATGGACAAAGAGAAGGCGCAGCAACCAGGTTCCAGCGCCGAAGAAGGCAAAAGGCGAGGTTTCCGGCGCTATCTCCTTCTCTCCCCAGAGCTAGTCGCGCAAAGCAAGCCGCTAAGCCGGCGACCGGCAAGAGAGCTACAACGAAGCATGCCGAACGGAGAAAATAGCAGCAGCTCATCTGTTCACACCTTGTTTCTGCCATGTGCTTGAACGCCAAGACGTTCGCGCTTCTGTGAGATGAAAGACGTCCTTCTGCATATGTGGTTGCTCACACCGGTGCACTTGTTAGTGTATCCATTCAGTCCTGGGCTGCGGGGCATTCAGAAGTGGCTCTGTGGAGACGTCTGCATAGAGGCAGCTGTCAGAACACGCACACTCGATTGTTCACCAAAACATATGCAGACGCGTCCTTAGCCTGTAGATTTGGATGCACAGAGTTCCCTGTGTTCGCAAGAGACAAGGGAATCGCGTCTGTGCGCACAGAAGCAATAGCGGACCGTTTCCCTCGGAGTGAACGCGAAAGAGCCGTCTATATACTCGCAGACACGCGAACGTGCCTCAATGCGGTCACAGAGGCAGCAGCTTTTGCACAGATGCTCCTGGTGATTCTGGCACTTTCCAGGCACACTCCTGAAAGTCGCGCACACTGCTGTTCACTCGCTAAACGACCTCTTGGGAAACACGTCTCCGGTCGACGGACCGCTCAGATTGCTTCTCGTGTAACTGTGAACTGTGTCAGCGCAGGGAATCCGTCTCTGTTGAGCAGATGTCAATCCTGCCTCGCTTTTGCTTTGTTGCCTCTACCAAGATGATTTCCCGTTTCTCTCTTCACTGGAGCAGGCAGACACAGCCAACGCACATCAAGTGTCAAGAGACACGCTCTGCTGAGCTCAACGCTTGTGCAGATGCACATGTGCGACGAAGTCAACACACGTGCTTGTGGAGAGAAAGAAAGGGACTCCCAGGCGTGTGGAGCGACGGGGAGAAAGAGCGGGCGCTGAGGAACACAGTTTCAAACAGACTGTCTCCACACAAACAGGCACCTGTCTGCAGGTATCCTAGATCTTGATTCTTGAACTTGAGGAAACACGCGTCTGAGCAAAACTCCCAAACGCTTCCAGGAAAGACACAGGCTCTCCCACAAGCACACAAGTGTTTGCCCTCAGCTATAGATCAGGGACAAGCCTGTGAAGAGCAACCAAAGAGCTCGTCCGTCTTTCCCTCAATAGATGGGAGTAGGCGCGCTTGCGGATGTGTGCGTGTGTGTGGCCACGCGTTTGCTTAGGCATCAGTGTGTGAAAAGGTAGGTGCTTTTCTCTAGCTGCGTGTGCGTGCACGTGGTGCTGGGTGCACATCCCTGGGTGCTCGTGGAAAGGTTTCTGCATGGTTTTCGCTGAGGAATCGTGTGTGTGCACATGGACAAAGAGAAGGCGCAGCAACCAGGTTCCAGCGCCGAAGAAGGCAAAAGGCGAGGTTTCCGGCGCTATCTCCTTCTCTCCCCAGAGCTAGTCGCGCAAAGCAAGCCGCTAAGCCGGCGACCGGCAAGAGAGCTACAACGAAGCATGCCGAACGGAGAAAATAGCAGCAGCTCATCTGTTCACACCTTGTTTCTGCCATGTGCTTGAACGCCAAGACGTTCGCGCTTCTGTGAGATGAAAGACGTCCTTCTGCATATGTGGTTGCTCACACCGGTGCACTTGTTAGTGTATCCATTCAGTCCTGGGCTGCGGGGCATTCAGAAGTGGCTCTGTGGAGACGTCTGCATAGAGGCAGCTGTCAGAACACGCACACTCGATTGTTCACCAAAACATATGCAGACGCGTCCTTAGCCTGTAGATTTGGATGCACAGAGTTCCCTGTGTTCGCAAGAGACAAGGGAATCGCGTCTGTGCGCACAGAAGCAATAGCGGACCGTTTCCCTCGGAGTGAACGCGAAAGAGCCGTCTATATACTCGCAGACACGCGAACGTGCCTCAATGCGGTCACAGAGGCAGCAGCTTTTGCACAGATGCTCCTGGTGATTCTGGCACTTTCCAGGCACACTCCTGAAAGTCGCGCACACTGCTGTTCACTCGCTAAACGACCTCTTGGGAAACACGTCTCCGGTCGACGGACCGCTCAGATTGCTTCTCGTGTAACTGTGAACTGTGTCAGCGCAGGGAATCCGTCTCTGTTGAGCAGATGTCAATCCTGCCTCGCTTTTGCTTTGTTGCCTCTACCAAGATGATTTCCCGTTTCTCTCTTCACTGGAGCAGGCAGACACAGCCAACGCACATCAAGTGTCAAGAGACACGCTCTGCTGAGCTCAACGCTTGTGCAGATGCACATGTGCGACGAAGTCAACACACGTGCTTGTGGAGAGAAAGAAAGGGACTCCCAGGCGTGTGGAGCGACGGGGAGAAAGAGCGGGCGCTGAGGAACACAGTTTCAAACAGACTGTCTCCACACAAACAGGCACCTGTCTGCAGGTATCCTAGATCTTGATTCTTGAACTTGAGGAAACACGCGTCTGAGCAAAACTCCCAAACGCTTCCAGGAAAGACACAGGCTCTCCCACAAGCACACAAGTGTTTGCCCTCAGCTATAGATCAGGGACAAGCCTGTGAAGAGCAACCAAAGAGCTCGTCCGTCTTTCCCTCAATAGATGGGAGTAGGCGCGCTTGCGGATGTGTGCGTGTGTGTGGCCACGCGTTTGCTTAGGCATCAGTGTGTGAAAAGGTAGGTGCTTTTCTCTAGCTGCGTGTGCGTGCACGTGGTGCTGGGTGCACATCCCTGGGTGCTCGTGGAAAGGTTTCTGCATGGTTTTCGCTGAGGAATCGTGTGTGTGCACATGGACAAAGAGAAGGCGCAGCAACCAGGTTCCAGCGCCGAAGAAGGCAAAAGGCGAGGTTTCCGGCGCTATCTCCTTCTCTCCCCAGAGCTAGTCGCGCAAAGCAAGCCGCTAAGCCGGCGACCGGCAAGAGAGCTACAACGAAGCATGCCGAACGGAGAAAATAGCAGCAGCTCATCTGTTCACACCTTGTTTCTGCCATGTGCTTGAACGCCAAGACGTTCGCGCTTCTGTGAGATGAAAGACGTCCTTCTGCATATGTGGTTGCTCACACCGGTGCACTTGTTAGTGTATCCATTCAGTCCTGGGCTGCGGGGCATTCAGAAGTGGCTCTGTGGAGACGTCTGCATAGAGGCAGCTGTCAGAACACGCACACTCGATTGTTCACCAAAACATATGCAGACGCGTCCTTAGCCTGTAGATTTGGATGCACAGAGTTCCCTGTGTTCGCAAGAGACAAGGGAATCGCGTCTGTGCGCACAGAAGCAATAGCGGACCGTTTCCCTCGGAGTGAACGCGAAAGAGCCGTCTATATACTCGCAGACACGCGAACGTGCCTCAATGCGGTCACAGAGGCAGCAGCTTTTGCACAGATGCTCCTGGTGATTCTGGCACTTTCCAGGCACACTCCTGAAAGTCGCGCACACTGCTGTTCACTCGCTAAACGACCTCTTGGGAAACACGTCTCCGGTCGACGGACCGCTCAGATTGCTTCTCGTGTAACTGTGAACTGTGTCAGCGCAGGGAATCCGTCTCTGTTGAGCAGATGTCAATCCTGCCTCGCTTTTGCTTTGTTGCCTCTACCAAGATGATTTCCCGTTTCTCTCTTCACTGGAGCAGGCAGACACAGCCAACGCACATCAAGTGTCAAGAGACACGCTCTGCTGAGCTCAACGCTTGTGCAGATGCACATGTGCGACGAAGTCAACACACGTGCTTGTGGAGAGAAAGAAAGGGACTCCCAGGCGTGTGGAGCGACGGGGAGAAAGAGCGGGCGCTGAGGAACACAGTTTCAAACAGACTGTCTCCACACAAACAGGCACCTGTCTGCAGGTATCCTAGATCTTGATTCTTGAACTTGAGGAAACACGCGTCTGAGCAAAACTCCCAAACGCTTCCAGGAAAGACACAGGCTCTCCCACAAGCACACAAGTGTTTGCCCTCAGCTATAGATCAGGGACAAGCCTGTGAAGAGCAACCAAAGAGCTCGTCCGTCTTTCCCTCAATAGATGGGAGTAGGCGCGCTTGCGGATGTGTGCGTGTGTGTGGCCACGCGTTTGCTTAGGCATCAGTGTGTGAAAAGGTAGGTGCTTTTCTCTAGCTGCGTGTGCGTGCACGTGGTGCTGGGTGCACATCCCTGGGTGCTCGTGGAAAGGTTTCTGCATGGTTTTCGCTGAGGAATCGTGTGTGTGCACATGGACAAAGAGAAGGCGCAGCAACCAGGTTCCAGCGCCGAAGAAGGCAAAAGGCGAGGTTTCCGGCGCTATCTCCTTCTCTCCCCAGAGCTAGTCGCGCAAAGCAAGCCGCTAAGCCGGCGACCGGCAAGAGAGCTACAACGAAGCATGCCGAACGGAGAAAATAGCAGCAGCTCATCTGTTCACACCTTGTTTCTGCCATGTGCTTGAACGCCAAGACGTTCGCGCTTCTGTGAGATGAAAGACGTCCTTCTGCATATGTGGTTGCTCACACCGGTGCACTTGTTAGTGTATCCATTCAGTCCTGGGCTGCGGGGCATTCAGAAGTGGCTCTGTGGAGACGTCTGCATAGAGGCAGCTGTCAGAACACGCACACTCGATTGTTCACCAAAACATATGCAGACGCGTCCTTAGCCTGTAGATTTGGATGCACAGAGTTCCCTGTGTTCGCAAGAGACAAGGGAATCGCGTCTGTGCGCACAGAAGCAATAGCGGACCGTTTCCCTCGGAGTGAACGCGAAAGAGCCGTCTATATACTCGCAGACACGCGAACGTGCCTCAATGCGGTCACAGAGGCAGCAGCTTTTGCACAGATGCTCCTGGTGATTCTGGCACTTTCCAGGCACACTCCTGAAAGTCGCGCACACTGCTGTTCACTCGCTAAACGACCTCTTGGGAAACACGTCTCCGGTCGACGGACCGCTCAGATTGCTTCTCGTGTAACTGTGAACTGTGTCAGCGCAGGGAATCCGTCTCTGTTGAGCAGATGTCAATCCTGCCTCGCTTTTGCTTTGTTGCCTCTACCAAGATGATTTCCCGTTTCTCTCTTCACTGGAGCAGGCAGACACAGCCAACGCACATCAAGTGTCAAGAGACACGCTCTGCTGAGCTCAACGCTTGTGCAGATGCACATGTGCGACGAAGTCAACACACGTGCTTGTGGAGAGAAAGAAAGGGACTCCCAGGCGTGTGGAGCGACGGGGAGAAAGAGCGGGCGCTGAGGAACACAGTTTCAAACAGACTGTCTCCACACAAACAGGCACCTGTCTGCAGGTATCCTAGATCTTGATTCTTGAACTTGAGGAAACACGCGTCTGAGCAAAACTCCCAAACGCTTCCAGGAAAGACACAGGCTCTCCCACAAGCACACAAGTGTTTGCCCTCAGCTATAGATCAGGGACAAGCCTGTGAAGAGCAACCAAAGAGCTCGTCCGTCTTTCTCTCAATAGATGGGAGTAGGCGCGCTTGCGGATGTGTGCGTGTGTGTGGCCACGCGTTTGCTTAGGCATCAGTGTGTGAAAAGGTAGGTGCTTTTCTCTAGCTGCGTGTGCGTGCACGTGGTGCTGGGTGCACATCCCTGGGTGCTCGTGGAAAGGTTTCTGCATGGTTTTCGCTGAGGAATCGTGTGTGTGCACATGGACAAAGAGAAGGCGCAGCAACCAGGTTCCAGCGCCGAAGAAGGCAAAAGGCGAGGTTTCCGGCGCTATCTCCTTCTCTCCCCAGAGCTAGTCGCGCAAAGCAAGCCGCTAAGCCGGCGACCGGCAAGAGAGCTACAACGAAGCATGCCGAACGGAGAAAATAGCAGCAGCTCATCTGTTCACACCTTGTTTCTGCCATGTGCTTGAACGCCAAGACGTTCGCGCTTCTGTGAGATGAAAGACGTCCTTCTGCATATGTGGTTGCTCACACCGGTGCACTTGTTAGTGTATCCATTCAGTCCTGGGCTGCGGGGCATTCAGAAGTGGCTCTGTGGAGACGTCTGCATAGAGGCAGCTGTCAGAACACGCACACTCGATTGTTCACCAAAACATATGCAGACGCGTCCTTAGCCTGTAGATTTGGATGCACAGAGTTCCCTGTGTTCGCAAGAGACAAGGGAATCGCGTCTGTGCGCACAGAAGCAATAGCGGACCGTTTCCCTCGGAGTGAACGCGAAAGAGCCGTCTATATACTCGCAGACACGCGAACGTGCCTCAATGCGGTCACAGAGGCAGCAGCTTTTGCACAGATGCTCCTGGTGATTCTGGCACTTTCCAGGCACACTCCTGAAAGTCGCGCACACTGCTGTTCACTCGCTAAACGACCTCTTGGGAAACACGTCTCCGGTCGACGGACCGCTCAGATTGCTTCTCGTGTAACTGTGAACTGTGTCAGCGCAGGGAATCCGTCTCTGTTGAGCAGATGTCAATCCTGCCTCGCTTTTGCTTTGTTGCCTCTACCAAGATGATTTCCCGTTTCTCTCTTCACTGGAGCAGGCAGACACAGCCAACGCACATCAAGTGTCAAGAGACACGCTCTGCTGAGCTCAACGCTTGTGCAGATGCACATGTGCGACGAAGTCAACACACGTGCTTGTGGAGAGAAAGAAAGGGACTCCCAGGCGTGTGGAGCGACGGGGAGAAAGAGCGGGCGCTGAGGAACACAGTTTCAAACAGACTGTCTCCACACAAACAGGCACCTGTCTGCAGGTATCCTAGATCTTGATTCTTGAACTTGAGGAAACACGCGTCTGAGCAAAACTCCCAAACGCTTCCAGGAAAGACACAGGCTCTCCCACAAGCACACAAGTGTTTGCCCTCAGCTATAGATCAGGGACAAGCCTGTGAAGAGCAACCAAAGAGCTCGTCCGTCTTTCCCTCAATAGATGGGAGTAGGCGCGCTTGCGGATGTGTGCGTGTGTGTGGCCACGCGTTTGCTTAGGCATCAGTGTGTGAAAAGGTAGGTGCTTTTCTCTAGCTGCGTGTGCGTGCACGTGGTGCTGGGTGCACATCCCTGGGTGCTCGTGGAAAGGTTTCTGCATGGTTTTCGCTGAGGAATCGTGTGTGTGCACATGGACAAAGAGAAGGCGCAGCAACCAGGTTCCAGCGCCGAAGAAGGCAAAAGGCGAGGTTTCCGGCGCTATCTCCTTCTCTCCCCAGAGCTAGTCGCGCAAAGCAAGCCGCTAAGCCGGCGACCGGCAAGAGAGCTACAACGAAGCATGCCGAACGGAGAAAATAGCAGCAGCTCATCTGTTCACACCTTGTTTCTGCCATGTGCTTGAACGCCAAGACGTTCGCGCTTCTGTGAGATGAAAGACGTCCTTCTGCATATGTGGTTGCTCACACCGGTGCACTTGTTAGTGTATCCATTCAGTCCTGGGCTGCGGGGCATTCAGAAGTGGCTCTGTGGAGACGTCTGCATAGAGGCAGCTGTCAGAACACGCACACTCGATTGTTCACCAAAACATATGCAGACGCGTCCTTAGCCTGTAGATTTGGATGCACAGAGTTCCCTGTGTTCGCAAGAGACAAGGGAATCGCGTCTGTGCGCACAGAAGCAATAGCGGACCGTTTCCCTCGGAGTGAACGCGAAAGAGCCGTCTATATACTCGCAGACACGCGAACGTGCCTCAATGCGGTCACAGAGGCAGCAGCTTTTGCACAGATGCTCCTGGTGATTCTGGCACTTTCCAGGCACACTCCTGAAAGTCGCGCACACTGCTGTTCACTCGCTAAACGACCTCTTGGGAAACACGTCTCCGGTCGACGGACCGCTCAGATTGCTTCTCGTGTAACTGTGAACTGTGTCAGCGCAGGGAATCCGTCTCTGTTGAGCAGATGTCAATCCTGCCTCGCTTTTGCTTTGTTGCCTCTACCAAGATGATTTCCCGTTTCTCTCTTCACTGGAGCAGGCAGACACAGCCAACGCACATCAAGTGTCAAGAGACACGCTCTGCTGAGCTCAACGCTTGTGCAGATGCACATGTGCGACGAAGTCAACACACGTGCTTGTGGAGAGAAAGAAAGGGACTCCCAGGCGTGTGGAGCGACGGGGAGAAAGAGCGGGCGCTGAGGAACACAGTTTCAAACAGACTGTCTCCACACAAACAGGCACCTGTCTGCAGGTATCCTAGATCTTGATTCTTGAACTTGAGGAAACACGCGTCTGAGCAAAACTCCCAAACGCTTCCAGGAAAGACACAGGCTCTCCCACAAGCACACAAGTGTTTGCCCTCAGCTATAGATCAGGGACAAGCCTGTGAAGAGCAACCAAAGAGCTCGTCCGTCTTTCTCTCAATAGATGGGAGTAGGCGCGCTTGCGGATGTGTGCGTGTGTGTGGCCACGCGTTTGCTTAGGCATCAGTGTGTGAAAAGGTAGGTGCTTTTCTCTAGCTGCGTGTGCGTGCACGTGGTGCTGGGTGCACATCCCTGGGTGCTCGTGGAAAGGTTTCTGCATGGTTTTCGCTGAGGAATCGTGTGTGTGCACATGGACAAAGAGAAGGCGCAGCAACCAGGTTCCAGCGCCGAAGAAGGCAAAAGGCGAGGTTTCCGGCGCTATCTCCTTCTCTCCCCAGAGCTAGTCGCGCAAAGCAAGCCGCTAAGCCGGCGACCGGCAAGAGAGCTACAACGAAGCATGCCGAACGGAGAAAATAGCAGCAGCTCATCTGTTCACACCTTGTTTCTGCCATGTGCTTGAACGCCAAGACGTTCGCGCTTCTGTGAGATGAAAGACGTCCTTCTGCATATGTGGTTGCTCACACCGGTGCACTTGTTAGTGTATCCATTCAGTCCTGGGCTGCGGGGCATTCAGAAGTGGCTCTGTGGAGACGTCTGCATAGAGGCAGCTGTCAGAACACGCACACTCGATTGTTCACCAAAACATATGCAGACGCGTCCTTAGCCTGTAGATTTGGATGCACAGAGTTCCCTGTGTTCGCAAGAGACAAGGGAATCGCGTCTGTGCGCACAGAAGCAATAGCGGACCGTTTCCCTCGGAGTGAACGCGAAAGAGCCGTCTATATACTCGCAGACACGCGAACGTGCCTCAATGCGGTCACAGAGGCAGCAGCTTTTGCACAGATGCTCCTGGTGATTCTGGCACTTTCCAGGCACACTCCTGAAAGTCGCGCACACTGCTGTTCACTCGCTAAACGACCTCTTGGGAAACACGTCTCCGGTCGACGGACCGCTCAGATTGCTTCTCGTGTAACTGTGAACTGTGTCAGCGCAGGGAATCCGTCTCTGTTGAGCAGATGTCAATCCTGCCTCGCTTTTGCTTTGTTGCCTCTACCAAGATGATTTCCCGTTTCTCTCTTCACTGGAGCAGGCAGACACAGCCAACGCACATCAAGTGTCAAGAGACACGCTCTGCTGAGCTCAACGCTTGTGCAGATGCACATGTGCGACGAAGTCAACACACGTGCTTGTGGAGAGAAAGAAAGGGACTCCCAGGCGTGTGGAGCGACGGGGAGAAAGAGCGGGCGCTGAGGAACACAGTTTCAAACAGACTGTCTCCACACAAACAGGCACCTGTCTGCAGGTATCCTAGATCTTGATTCTTGAACTTGAGGAAACACGCGTCTGAGCAAAACTCCCAAACGCTTCCAGGAAAGACACAGGCTCTCCCACAAGCACACAAGTGTTTGCCCTCAGCTATAGATCAGGGACAAGCCTGTGAAGAGCAACCAAAGAGCTCGTCCGTCTTTCCCTCAATAGATGGGAGTAGGCGCGCTTGCGGATGTGTGCGTGTGTGTGGCCACGCGTTTGCTTAGGCATCAGTGTGTGAAAAGGTAGGTGCTTTTCTCTAGCTGCGTGTGCGTGCACGTGGTGCTGGGTGCACATCCCTGGGTGCTCGTGGAAAGGTTTCTGCATGGTTTTCGCTGAGGAATCGTGTGTGTGCACATGGACAAAGAGAAGGCGCAGCAACCAGGTTCCAGCGCCGAAGAAGGCAAAAGGCGAGGTTTCCGGCGCTATCTCCTTCTCTCCCCAGAGCTAGTCGCGCAAAGCAAGCCGCTAAGCCGGCGACCGGCAAGAGAGCTACAACGAAGCATGCCGAACGGAGAAAATAGCAGCAGCTCATCTGTTCACACCTTGTTTCTGCCATGTGCTTGAACGCCAAGACGTTCGCGCTTCTGTGAGATGAAAGACGTCCTTCTGCATATGTGGTTGCTCACACCGGTGCACTTGTTAGTGTATCCATTCAGTCCTGGGCTGCGGGGCATTCAGAAGTGGCTCTGTGGAGACGTCTGCATAGAGGCAGCTGTCAGAACACGCACACTCGATTGTTCACCAAAACATATGCAGACGCGTCCTTAGCCTGTAGATTTGGATGCACAGAGTTCCCTGTGTTCGCAAGAGACAAGGGAATCGCGTCTGTGCGCACAGAAGCAATAGCGGACCGTTTCCCTCGGAGTGAACGCGAAAGAGCCGTCTATATACTCGCAGACACGCGAACGTGCCTCAATGCGGTCACAGAGGCAGCAGCTTTTGCACAGATGCTCCTGGTGATTCTGGCACTTTCCAGGCACACTCCTGAAAGTCGCGCACACTGCTGTTCACTCGCTAAACGACCTCTTGGGAAACACGTCTCCGGTCGACGGACCGCTCAGATTGCTTCTCGTGTAACTGTGAACTGTGTCAGCGCAGGGAATCCGTCTCTGTTGAGCAGATGTCAATCCTGCCTCGCTTTTGCTTTGTTGCCTCTACCAAGATGATTTCCCGTTTCTCTCTTCACTGGAGCAGGCAGACACAGCCAACGCACATCAAGTGTCAAGAGACACGCTCTGCTGAGCTCAACGCTTGTGCAGATGCACATGTGCGACGAAGTCAACACACGTGCTTGTGGAGAGAAAGAAAGGGACTCCCAGGCGTGTGGAGCGACGGGGAGAAAGAGCGGGCGCTGAGGAACACAGTTTCAAACAGACTGTCTCCACACAAACAGGCACCTGTCTGCAGGTATCCTAGATCTTGATTCTTGAACTTGAGGAAACACGCGTCTGAGCAAAACTCCCAAACGCTTCCAGGAAAGACACAGGCTCTCCCACAAGCACACAAGTGTTTGCCCTCAGCTATAGATCAGGGACAAGCCTGTGAAGAGCAACCAAAGAGCTCGTCCGTCTTTCCCTCAATAGATGGGAGTAGGCGCGCTTGCGGATGTGTGCGTGTGTGTGGCCACGCGTTTGCTTAGGCATCAGTGTGTGAAAAGGTAGGTGCTTTTCTCTAGCTGCGTGTGCGTGCACGTGGTGCTGGGTGCACATCCCTGGGTGCTCGTGGAAAGGTTTCTGCATGGTTTTCGCTGAGGAATCGTGTGTGTGCACATGGACAAAGAGAAGGCGCAGCAACCAGGTTCCAGCGCCGAAGAAGGCAAAAGGCGAGGTTTCCGGCGCTATCTCCTTCTCTCCCCAGAGCTAGTCGCGCAAAGCAAGCCGCTAAGCCGGCGACCGGCAAGAGAGCTACAACGAAGCATGCCGAACGGAGAAAATAGCAGCAGCTCATCTGTTCACACCTTGTTTCTGCCATGTGCTTGAACGCCAAGACGTTCGCGCTTCTGTGAGATGAAAGACGTCCTTCTGCATATGTGGTTGCTCACACCGGTGCACTTGTTAGTGTATCCATTCAGTCCTGGGCTGCGGGGCATTCAGAAGTGGCTCTGTGGAGACGTCTGCATAGAGGCAGCTGTCAGAACACGCACACTCGATTGTTCACCAAAACATATGCAGACGCGTCCTTAGCCTGTAGATTTGGATGCACAGAGTTCCCTGTGTTCGCAAGAGACAAGGGAATCGCGTCTGTGCGCACAGAAGCAATAGCGGACCGTTTCCCTCGGAGTGAACGCGAAAGAGCCGTCTATATACTCGCAGACACGCGAACGTGCCTCAATGCGGTCACAGAGGCAGCAGCTTTTGCACAGATGCTCCTGGTGATTCTGGCACTTTCCAGGCACACTCCTGAAAGTCGCGCACACTGCTGTTCACTCGCTAAACGACCTCTTGGGAAACACGTCTCCGGTCGACGGACCGCTCAGATTGCTTCTCGTGTAACTGTGAACTGTGTCAGCGCAGGGAATCCGTCTCTGTTGAGCAGATGTCAATCCTGCCTCGCTTTTGCTTTGTTGCCTCTACCAAGATGATTTCCCGTTTCTCTCTTCACTGGAGCAGGCAGACACAGCCAACGCACATCAAGTGTCAAGAGACACGCTCTGCTGAGCTCAACGCTTGTGCAGATGCACATGTGCGACGAAGTCAACACACGTGCTTGTGGAGAGAAAGAAAGGGACTCCCAGGCGTGTGGAGCGACGGGGAGAAAGAGCGGGCGCTGAGGAACACAGTTTCAAACAGACTGTCTCCACACAAACAGGCACCTGTCTGCAGGTATCCTAGATCTTGATTCTTGAACTTGAGGAAACACGCGTCTGAGCAAAACTCCCAAACGCTTCCAGGAAAGACACAGGCTCTCCCACAAGCACACAAGTGTTTGCCCTCAGCTATAGATCAGGGACAAGCCTGTGAAGAGCAACCAAAGAGCTCGTCCGTCTTTCCCTCAATAGATGGGAGTAGGCGCGCTTGCGGATGTGTGCGTGTGTGTGGCCACGCGTTTGCTTAGGCATCAGTGTGTGAAAAGGTAGGTGCTTTTCTCTAGCTGCGTGTGCGTGCACGTGGTGCTGGGTGCACATCCCTGGGTGCTCGTGGAAAGGTTTCTGCATGGTTTTCGCTGAGGAATCGTGTGTGTGCACATGGACAAAGAGAAGGCGCAGCAACCAGGTTCCAGCGCCGAAGAAGGCAAAAGGCGAGGTTTCCGGCGCTATCTCCTTCTCTCCCCAGAGCTAGTCGCGCAAAGCAAGCTGCTAAGCCGGCGACCGGCAAGAGAGCTACAACGAAGCATGCCGAACGGAGAAAATAGCAGCAGCTCATCTGTTCACACCTTGTTTCTGCCATGTGCTTGAACGCCAAGACGTTCGCGCTTCTGTGAGATGAAAGACGTCCTTCTGCATATGTGGTTGCTCACACCGGTGCACTTGTTAGTGTATCCATTCAGTCCTGGGCTGCGGGGCATTCAGAAGTGGCTCTGTGGAGACGTCTGCATAGAGGCAGCTGTCAGAACACGCACACTCGATTGTTCACCAAAACATATGCAGACGCGTCCTTAGCCTGTAGATTTGGATGCACAGAGTTCCCTGTGTTCGCAAGAGACAAGGGAATCGCGTCTGTGCGCACAGAAGCAATAGCGGACCGTTTCCCTCGGAGTGAACGCGAAAGAGCCGTCTATATACTCGCAGACACGCGAACGTGCCTCAATGCGGTCACAGAGGCAGCAGCTTTTGCACAGATGCTCCTGGTGATTCTGGCACTTTCCAGGCACACTCCTGAAAGTCGCGCACACTGCTGTTCACTCGCTAAACGACCTCTTGGGAAACACGTCTCCGGTCGACGGACCGCTCAGATTGCTTCTCGTGTAACTGTGAACTGTGTCAGCGCAGGGAATCCGTCTCTGTTGAGCAGATGTCGATCCTGCCTCGCTTTTGCTTTGTTGCCTCTACCAAGATGATTTCCCGTTTCTCTCTTCACTGGAGCAGGCAGACACAGCCAACGCACATCAAGTGTCAAGAGACACGCTCTGCTGAGCTCAACGCTTGTGCAGATGCACATGTGCGACGAAGTCAACACACGTGCTTGTGGAGAGAAAGAAAGGGACTCCCAGGCGTGTGGAGCGACGGGGAGAAAGAGCGGGCGCTGAGGAACACAGTTTCAAACAGACTGTCTCCACACAAACAGGCACCTGTCTGCAGGTATCCTAGATCTTGATTCTTGAACTTGAGGAAACACGCGTCTGAGCAAAACTCCCAAACGCTTCCAGGAAAGACACAGGCTCTCCCACAAGCACACAAGTGTTTGCCCTCAGCTATAGATCAGGGACAAGCCTGTGAAGAGCAACCAAAGAGCTCGTCCGTCTTTCCCTCAATAGATGGGAGTAGGCGCGCTTGCGGATGTGTGCGTGTGTGTGGCCACGCGTTTGCTTAGGCATCAGTGTGTGAAAAGGTAGGTGCTTTTCTCTAGCTGCGTGTGCGTGCACGTGGTGCTGGGTGCACATCCCTGGGTGCTCGTGGAAAGGTTTCTGCATGGTTTTCGCTGAGGAATCGTGTGTGTGCACATGGACAAAGAGAAGGCGCAGCAACCAGGTTCCAGCGCCGAAGAAGGCAAAAGGCGAGGTTTCCGGCGCTATCTCCTTCTCTCCCCAGAGCTAGTCGCGCAAAGCAAGCCGCTAAGCCGGCGACCGGCAAGAGAGCTACAACGAAGCATGCCGAACGGAGAAAATAGCAGCAGCTCATCTGTTCACACCTTGTTTCTGCCATGTGCTTGAACGCCAAGACGTTCGCGCTTCTGTGAGATGAAAGACGTCCTTCTGCATATGTGGTTGCTCACACCGGTGCACTTGTTAGTGTATCCATTCAGTCCTGGGCTGCGGGGCATTCAGAAGTGGCTCTGTGGAGACGTCTGCATAGAGGCAGCTGTCAGAACACGCACACTCGATTGTTCACCAAAACATATGCAGACGCGTCCTTAGCCTGTAGATTTGGATGCACAGAGTTCCCTGTGTTCGCAAGAGACAAGGGAATCGCGTCTGTGCGCACAGAAGCAATAGCGGACCGTTTCCCTCGGAGTGAACGCGAAAGAGCCGTCTATATACTCGCAGACACGCGAACGTGCCTCAATGCGGTCACAGAGGCAGCAGCTTTTGCACAGATGCTCCTGGTGATTCTGGCACTTTCCAGGCACACTCCTGAAAGTCGCGCACACTGCTGTTCACTCGCTAAACGACCTCTTGGGAAACACGTCTCCGGTCGACGGACCGCTCAGATTGCTTCTCGTGTAACTGTGAACTGTGTCAGCGCAGGGAATCCGTCTCTGTTGAGCAGATGTCAATCCTGCCTCGCTTTTGCTTTGTTGCCTCTACCAAGATGATTTCCCGTTTCTCTCTTCACTGGAGCAGGCAGACACAGCCAACGCACATCAAGTGTCAAGAGACACGCTCTGCTGAGCTCAACGCTTGTGCAGATGCACATGTGCGACGAAGTCAACACACGTGCTTGTGGAGAGAAAGAAAGGGACTCCCAGGCGTGTGGAGCGACGGGGAGAAAGAGCGGGCGCTGAGGAACACAGTTTCAAACAGACTGTCTCCACACAAACAGGCACCTGTCTGCAGGTATCCTAGATCTTGATTCTTGAACTTGAGGAAACACGCGTCTGAGCAAAACTCCCAAACGCTTCCAGGAAAGACACAGGCTCTCCCACAAGCACACAAGTGTTTGCCCTCAGCTATAGATCAGGGACAAGCCTGTGAAGAGCAACCAAAGAGCTCGTCCGTCTTTCCCTCAATAGATGGGAGTAGGCGCGCTTGCGGATGTGTGCGTGTGTGTGGCCACGCGTTTGCTTAGGCATCAGTGTGTGAAAAGGTAGGTGCTTTTCTCTAGCTGCGTGTGCGTGCACGTGGTGCTGGGTGCACATCCCTGGGTGCTCGTGGAAAGGTTTCTGCATGGTTTTCGCTGAGGAATCGTGTGTGTGCACATGGACAAAGAGAAGGCGCAGCAACCAGGTTCCAGCGCCGAAGAAGGCAAAAGGCGAGGTTTCCGGCGCTATCTCCTTCTCTCCCCAGAGCTAGTCGCGCAAAGCAAGCCGCTAAGCCGGCGACCGGCAAGAGAGCTACAACGAAGCATGCCGAACGGAGAAAATAGCAGCAGCTCATCTGTTCACACCTTGTTTCTGCCATGTGCTTGAACGCCAAGACGTTCGCGCTTCTGTGAGATGAAAGACGTCCTTCTGCATATGTGGTTGCTCACACCGGTGCACTTGTTAGTGTATCCATTCAGTCCTGGGCTGCGGGGCATTCAGAAGTGGCTCTGTGGAGACGTCTGCATAGAGGCAGCTGTCAGAACACGCACACTCGATTGTTCACCAAAACATATGCAGACGCGTCCTTAGCCTGTAGATTTGGATGCACAGAGTTCCCTGTGTTCGCAAGAGACAAGGGAATCGCGTCTGTGCGCACAGAAGCAATAGCGGACCGTTTCCCTCGGAGTGAACGCGAAAGAGCCGTCTATATACTCGCAGACACGCGAACGTGCCTCAATGCGGTCACAGAGGCAGCAGCTTTTGCACAGATGCTCCTGGTGATTCTGGCACTTTCCAGGCACACTCCTGAAAGTCGCGCACACTGCTGTTCACTCGCTAAACGACCTCTTGGGAAACACGTCTCCGGTCGACGGACCGCTCAGATTGCTTCTCGTGTAACTGTGAACTGTGTCAGCGCAGGGAATCCGTCTCTGTTGAGCAGATGTCAATCCTGCCTCGCTTTTGCTTTGTTGCCTCTACCAAGATGATTTCCCGTTTCTCTCTTCACTGGAGCAGGCAGACACAGCCAACGCACATCAAGTGTCAAGAGACACGCTCTGCTGAGCTCAACGCTTGTGCAGATGCACATGTGCGACGAAGTCAACACACGTGCTTGTGGAGAGAAAGAAAGGGACTCCCAGGCGTGTGGAGCGACGGGGAGAAAGAGCGGGCGCTGAGGAACACAGTTTCAAACAGACTGTCTCCACACAAACAGGCACCTGTCTGCAGGTATCCTAGATCTTGATTCTTGAACTTGAGGAAACACGCGTCTGAGCAAAACTCCCAAACGCTTCCAGGAAAGACACAGGCTCTCCCACAAGCACACAAGTGTTTGCCCTCAGCTATAGATCAGGGACAAGCCTGTGAAGAGCAACCAAAGAGCTCGTCCGTCTTTCCCTCAATAGATGGGAGTAGGCGCGCTTGCGGATGTGTGCGTGTGTGTGGCCACGCGTTTGCTTAGGCATCAGTGTGTGAAAAGGTAGGTGCTTTTCTCTAGCTGCGTGTGCGTGCACGTGGTGCTGGGTGCACATCCCTGGGTGCTCGTGGAAAGGTTTCTGCATGGTTTTCGCTGAGGAATCGTGTGTGTGCACATGGACAAAGAGAAGGCGCAGCAACCAGGTTCCAGCGCCGAAGAAGGCAAAAGGCGAGGTTTCCGGCGCTATCTCCTTCTCTCCCCAGAGCTAGTCGCGCAAAGCAAGCCGCTAAGCCGGCGACCGGCAAGAGAGCTACAACGAAGCATGCCGAACGGAGAAAATAGCAGCAGCTCATCTGTTCACACCTTGTTTCTGCCATGTGCTTGAACGCCAAGACGTTCGCGCTTCTGTGAGATGAAAGACGTCCTTCTGCATATGTGGTTGCTCACACCGGTGCACTTGTTAGTGTATCCATTCAGTCCTGGGCTGCGGGGCATTCAGAAGTGGCTCTGTGGAGACGTCTGCATAGAGGCAGCTGTCAGAACACGCACACTCGATTGTTCACCAAAACATATGCAGACGCGTCCTTAGCCTGTAGATTTGGATGCACAGAGTTCCCTGTGTTCGCAAGAGACAAGGGAATCGCGTCTGTGCGCACAGAAGCAATAGCGGACCGTTTCCCTCGGAGTGAACGCGAAAGAGCCGTCTATATACTCGCAGACACGCGAACGTGCCTCAATGCGGTCACAGAGGCAGCAGCTTTTGCACAGATGCTCCTGGTGATTCTGGCACTTTCCAGGCACACTCCTGAAAGTCGCGCACACTGCTGTTCACTCGCTAAACGACCTCTTGGGAAACACGTCTCCGGTCGACGGACCGCTCAGATTGCTTCTCGTGTAACTGTGAACTGTGTCAGCGCAGGGAATCCGTCTCTGTTGAGCAGATGTCGATCCTGCCTCGCTTTTGCTTTGTTGCCTCTACCAAGATGATTTCCCGTTTCTCTCTTCACTGGAGCAGGCAGACACAGCCAACGCACATCAAGTGTCAAGAGACACGCTCTGCTGAGCTCAACGCTTGTGCAGATGCACATGTGCGACGAAGTCAACACACGTGCTTGTGGAGAGAAAGAAAGGGACTCCCAGGCGTGGGGAGCGACGGGGAGAAAGAGCGGGCGCTGAGGAACACAGTTTCAAACAGACTGTCTCCACACAAACAGGCACCTGTCTGCAGGTATCCTAGATCTTGATTCTTGAACTTGAGGAAACACGCGTCTGAGCAAAACTCCCAAACGCTTCCAGGAAAGACACAGGCTCTCCCACAAGCACACAAGTGTTTGCCCTCAGCTATAGATCAGGGACAAGCCTGTGAAGAGCAACCAAAGAGCTCGTCCGTCTTTCCCTCAATAGATGGGAGTAGGCGCGCTTGCGGATGTGTGCGTGTGTGTGGCCACGCGTTTGCTTAGGCATCAGTGTGTGAAAAGGTAGGTGCTTTTCTCTAGCTGCGTGTGCGTGCACGTGGTGCTGGGTGCACATCCCTGGGTGCTCGTGGAAAGGTTTCTGCATGGTTTTCGCTGAGGAATCGTGTGTGTGCACATGGACAAAGAGAAGGCGCAGCAACCAGGTTCCAGCGCCGAAGAAGGCAAAAGGCGAGGTTTCCGGCGCTATCTCCTTCTCTCCCCAGAGCTAGTCGCGCAAAGCAAGCCGCTAAGCCGGCGACCGGCAAGAGAGCTACAACGAAGCATGCCGAACGGAGAAAATAGCAGCAGCTCATCTGTTCACACCTTGTTTCTGCCATGTGCTTGAACGCCAAGACGTTCGCGCTTCTGTGAGATGAAAGACGTCCTTCTGCATATGTGGTTGCTCACACCGGTGCACTTGTTAGTGTATCCATTCAGTCCTGGGCTGCGGGGCATTCAGAAGTGGCTCTGTGGAGACGTCTGCATAGAGGCAGCTGTCAGAACACGCACACTCGATTGTTCACCAAAACATATGCAGACGCGTCCTTAGCCTGTAGATTTGGATGCACAGAGTTCCCTGTGTTCGCAAGAGACAAGGGAATCGCGTCTGTGCGCACAGAAGCAATAGCGGACCGTTTCCCTCGGAGTGAACGCGAAAGAGCCGTCTATATACTCGCAGACACGCGAACGTGCCTCAATGCGGTCACAGAGGCAGCAGCTTTTGCACAGATGCTCCTGGTGATTCTGGCACTTTCCAGGCACACTCCTGAAAGTCGCGCACACTGCTGTTCACTCGCTAAACGACCTCTTGGGAAACACGTCTCCGGTCGACGGACCGCTCAGATTGCTTCTCGTGTAACTGTGAACTGTGTCAGCGCAGGGAATCCGTCTCTGTTGAGCAGATGTCAATCCTGCCTCGCTTTTGCTTTGTTGCCTCTACCAAGATGATTTCCCGTTTCTCTCTTCACTGGAGCAGGCAGACACAGCCAACGCACATCAAGTGTCAAGAGACACGCTCTGCTGAGCTCAACGCTTGTGCAGATGCACATGTGCGACGAAGTCAACACACGTGCTTGTGGAGAGAAAGAAAGGGACTCCCAGGCGTGTGGAGCGACGGGGAGAAAGAGCGGGCGCTGAGGAACACAGTTTCAAACAGACTGTCTCCACACAAACAGGCACCTGTCTGCAGGTATCCTAGATCTTGATTCTTGAACTTGAGGAAACACGCGTCTGAGCAAAACTCCCAAACGCTTCCAGGAAAGACACAGGCTCTCCCACAAGCACACAAGTGTTTGCCCTCAGCTATAGATCAGGGACAAGCCTGTGAAGAGATGCCCTGCTATTCTTTCGCCTTATGGCATCATGTGTTTCGTTCCTCTTGGAGATCGATTGTTAAACGTCTTTCCTCGGGCGACTGTGAAGCATTTGCCAGCGGAGGAGAAGTAGCACGGAGCAGCATTCAGTACTGCCTACGAGTGTCTTTGCTACCCTACTAGCCGAGCTCCAAGAACAGGCACACATCTTCAGGTACCTTCCAAATGTGGATTCCCCTGCAGCCCCGTAGGCGGGCGTGCAGTACGCCAACCGTCAACGGACGTTTTTCCCCTCAAGCCTGTCAGGACGTTGCTCGTCCGTCTTTCCCTCAATAGATGGGAGTAGGCGCGCTTGCGGATGTGTGCGTGTGTGTGGCCACGCGTTTGCTTAGGCTTCAGTGTGTGAAAAGGTAGGTGCTTTTCTCTAGCTGCGTGTGCGTGCACGTGGTGCTGGGTGCACATCCCTGGGTGCTCGTGGAAAGGTTTCTGCATGGTTTTCGCTGAGGAATCGTGTGTGTGCACATGGACAAAGAGAAGGCGCAGCAACCAGGTTCCAGCGCCGAAGAAGGCAAAAGGCGAGGTTTCCGGCGCTATCTCCTTCTCTCCCCAGAGCTAGTCGCGCAAAGCAAGCCGCTAAGCCGGCGACCGGCAAGAGAGCTACAACGAAGCATGCCGAACGGAGAAAATAGCAGCAGCTCATCTGTTCACACCTTGTTTCTGCCATGTGCTTGAACGCCAAGACGTTCGCGCTTCTGTGAGATGAAAGACGTCCTTCTGCATATGTGGTTGCTCACACCGGTGCACTTGTTAGTGTATCCATTCAGTCCTGGGCTGCGGGGCATTCAGAAGTGGCTCTGTGGAGACGTCTGCATAGAGGCAGCTGTCAGAACACGCACACTCGATTGTTCACCAAAACATATGCAGACGCGTCCTTAGCCTGTAGATTTGGATGCACAGAGTTCCCTGTGTTCGCAAGAGACAAGGGAATCGCGTCTGTGCGCACAGAAGCAATAGCGGACCGTTTCCCTCGGAGTGAACGCGAAAGAGCCGTCTATATACTCGCAGACACGCGAACGTGCCTCAATGCGGTCACAGAGGCAGCAGCTTTTGCACAGATGCTCCTGGTGATTCTGGCACTTTCCAGGCACACTCCTGAAAGTCGCGCACACTGCTGTTCACTCGCTAAACGACCTCTTGGGAAACACGTCTCCGGTCGACGGACCGCTCAGATTGCTTCTCGTGTAACTGTGAACTGTGTCAGCGCAGGGAATCCGTCTCTGTTGAGCAGATGTCAATCCTGCCTCGCTTTTGCTTTGTTGCCTCTACCAAGATGATTTCCCGTTTCTCTCTTCACTGGAGCAGGCAGACACAGCCAACGCACATCAAGTGTCAAGAGACACGCTCTGCTGAGCTCAACGCTTGTGCAGATGCACATGTGCGACGAAGTCAACACACGTGCTTGTGGAGAGAAAGAAAGGGACTCCCAGGCGTGTGGAGCGACGGGGAGAAAGAGCGGGCGCTGAGGAACACAGTTTCAAACAGACTGTCTCCACACAAACAGGCACCTGTCTGCAGGTATCCTAGATCTTGATTCTTGAACTTGAGGAAACACGCGTCTGAGCAAAACTCCCAAACGCTTCCAGGAAAGACACAGGCTCTCCCACAAGCACACAAGTGTTTGCCCTCAGCTATAGATCAGGGACAAGCCTGTGAAGAGCAACCAAAGAGCTCGTCCGTCTTTCTCTCAATAGATGGGAGTAGGCGCGCTTGCGGATGTGTGCGTGTGTGTGGCCACGCGTTTGCTTAGGCATCAGTGTGTGAAAAGGTAGGTGCTTTTCTCTAGCTGCGTGTGCGTGCACGTGGTGCTGGGTGCACATCCCTGGGTGCTCGTGGAAAGGTTTCTGCATGGTTTTCGCTGAGGAATCGTGTGTGTGCACATGGACAAAGAGAAGGCGCAGCAACCAGGTTCCAGCGCCGAAGAAGGCAAAAGGCGAGGTTTCCGGCGCTATCTCCTTCTCTCCCCAGAGCTAGTCGCGCAAAGCAAGCCGCTAAGCCGGCGACCGGCAAGAGAGCTACAACGAAGCATGCCGAACGGAGAAAATAGCAGCAGCTCATCTGTTCACACCTTGTTTCTGCCATGTGCTTGAACGCCAAGACGTTCGCGCTTCTGTGAGATGAAAGACGTCCTTCTGCATATGTGGTTGCTCACACCGGTGCACTTGTTAGTGTATCCATTCAGTCCTGGGCTGCGGGGCATTCAGAAGTGGCTCTGTGGAGACGTCTGCATAGAGGCAGCTGTCAGAACACGCACACTCGATTGTTCACCAAAACATATGCAGACGCGTCCTTAGCCTGTAGATTTGGATGCACAGAGTTCCCTGTGTTCGCAAGAGACAAGGGAATCGCGTCTGTGCGCACAGAAGCAATAGCGGACCGTTTCCCTCGGAGTGAACGCGAAAGAGCCGTCTATATACTCGCAGACACGCGAACGTGCCTCAATGCGGTCACAGAGGCAGCAGCTTTTGCACAGATGCTCCTGGTGATTCTGGCACTTTCCAGGCACACTCCTGAAAGTCGCGCACACTGCTGTTCACTCGCTAAACGACCTCTTGGGAAACACGTCTCCGGTCGACGGACCGCTCAGATTGCTTCTCGTGTAACTGTGAACTGTGTCAGCGCAGGGAATCCGTCTCTGTTGAGCAGATGTCAATCCTGCCTCGCTTTTGCTTTGTTGCCTCTACCAAGATGATTTCCCGTTTCTCTCTTCACTGGAGCAGGCAGACACAGCCAACGCACATCAAGTGTCAAGAGACACGCTCTGCTGAGCTCAACGCTTGTGCAGATGCACATGTGCGACGAAGTCAACACACGTGCTTGTGGAGAGAAAGAAAGGGACTCCCAGGCGTGTGGAGCGACGGGGAGAAAGAGCGGGCGCTGAGGAACACAGTTTCAAACAGACTGTCTCCACACAAACAGGCACCTGTCTGCAGGTATCCTAGATCTTGATTCTTGAACTTGAGGAAACACGCGTCTGAGCAAAACTCCCAAACGCTTCCAGGAAAGACACAGGCTCTCCCACAAGCACACAAGTGTTTGCCCTCAGCTATAGATCAGGGACAAGCCTGTGAAGAGCAACCAAAGAGCTCGTCCGTCTTTCTCTCAATAGATGGGAGTAGGCGCGCTTGCGGATGTGTGCGTGTGTGTGGCCACGCGTTTGCTTAGGCATCAGTGTGTGAAAAGGTAGGTGCTTTTCTCTAGCTGCGTGTGCGTGCACGTGGTGCTGGGTGCACATCCCTGGGTGCTCGTGGAAAGGTTTCTGCATGGTTTTCGCTGAGGAATCGTGTGTGTGCACATGGACAAAGAGAAGGCGCAGCAACCAGGTTCCAGCGCCGAAGAAGGCAAAAGGCGAGGTTTCCGGCGCTATCTCCTTCTCTCCCCAGAGCTAGTCGCGCAAAGCAAGCCGCTAAGCCGGCGACCGGCAAGAGAGCTACAACGAAGCATGCCGAACGGAGAAAATAGCAGCAGCTCATCTGTTCACACCTTGTTTCTGCCATGTGCTTGAACGCCAAGACGTTCGCGCTTCTGTGAGATGAAAGACGTCCTTCTGCATATGTGGTTGCTCACACCGGTGCACTTGTTAGTGTATCCATTCAGTCCTGGGCTGCGGGGCATTCAGAAGTGGCTCTGTGGAGACGTCTGCATAGAGGCAGCTGTCAGAACACGCACACTCGATTGTTCACCAAAACATATGCAGACGCGTCCTTAGCCTGTAGATTTGGATGCACAGAGTTCCCTGTGTTCGCAAGAGACAAGGGAATCGCGTCTGTGCGCACAGAAGCAATAGCGGACCGTTTCCCTCGGAGTGAACGCGAAAGAGCCGTCTATATACTCGCAGACACGCGAACGTGCCTCAATGCGGTCACAGAGGCAGCAGCTTTTGCACAGATGCTCCTGGTGATTCTGGCACTTTCCAGGCACACTCCTGAAAGTCGCGCACACTGCTGTTCACTCGCTAAACGACCTCTTGGGAAACACGTCTCCGGTCGACGGACCGCTCAGATTGCTTCTCGTGTAACTGTGAACTGTGTCAGCGCAGGGAATCCGTCTCTGTTGAGCAGATGTCGATCCTGCCTCGCTTTTGCTTTGTTGCCTCTACCAAGATGATTTCCCGTTTCTCTCTTCACTGGAGCAGGCAGACACAGCCAACGCACATCAAGTGTCAAGAGACACGCTCTGCTGAGCTCAACGCTTGTGCAGATGCACATGTGCGACGAAGTCAACACACGTGCTTGTGGAGAGAAAGAAAGGGACTCCCAGGCGTGTGGAGCGACGGGGAGAAAGAGCGGGCGCTGAGGAACACAGTTTCAAACAGACTGTCTCCACACAAACAGGCACCTGTCTGCAGGTATCCTAGATCTTGATTCTTGAACTTGAGGAAACACGCGTCTGAGCAAAACTCCCAAACGCTTCCAGGAAAGACACAGGCTCTCCCACAAGCACACAAGTGTTTGCCCTCAGCTATAGATCAGGGACAAGCCTGTGAAGAGCAACCAAAGAGCTCGTCCGTCTTTCCCTCAATAGATGGGAGTAGGCGCGCTTGCGGATGTGTGCGTGTGTGTGGCCACGCGTTTGCTTAGGCTTCAGTGTGTGAAAAGGTAGGTGCTTTTCTCTAGCTGCGTGTGCGTGCACGTGGTGCTGGGTGCACATCCCTGGGTGCTCGTGGAAAGGTTTCTGCATGGTTTTCGCTGAGGAATCGTGTGTGTGCACATGGACAAAGAGAAGGCGCAGCAACCAGGTTCCAGCGCCGAAGAAGGCAAAAGGCGAGGTTTCCGGCGCTATCTCCTTCTCTCCCCAGAGCTAGTCGCGCAAAGCAAGCCGCTAAGCCGGCGACCGGCAAGAGAGCTACAACGAAGCATGCCGAACGGAGAAAATAGCAGCAGCTCATCTGTTCACACCTTGTTTCTGCCATGTGCTTGAACGCCAAGACGTTCGCGCTTCTGTGAGATGAAAGACGTCCTTCTGCATATGTGGTTGCTCACACCGGTGCACTTGTTAGTGTATCCATTCAGTCCTGGGCTGCGGGGCATTCAGAAGTGGCTCTGTGGAGACGTCTGCATAGAGGCAGCTGTCAGAACACGCACACTCGATTGTTCACCAAAACATATGCAGACGCGTCCTTAGCCTGTAGATTTGGATGCACAGAGTTCCCTGTGTTCGCAAGAGACAAGGGAATCGCGTCTGTGCGCACAGAAGCAATAGCGGACCGTTTCCCTCGGAGTGAACGCGAAAGAGCCGTCTATATACTCGCAGACACGCGAACGTGCCTCAATGCGGTCACAGAGGCAGCAGCTTTTGCACAGATGCTCCTGGTGATTCTGGCACTTTCCAGGCACACTCCTGAAAGTCGCGCACACTGCTGTTCACTCGCTAAACGACCTCTTGGGAAACACGTCTCCGGTCGACGGACCGCTCAGATTGCTTCTCGTGTAACTGTGAACTGTGTCAGCGCAGGGAATCCGTCTCTGTTGAGCAGATGTCAATCCTGCCTCGCTTTTGCTTTGTTGCCTCTACCAAGATGATTTCCCGTTTCTCTCTTCACTGGAGCAGGCAGACACAGCCAACGCACATCAAGTGTCAAGAGACACGCTCTGCTGAGCTCAACGCTTGTGCAGATGCACATGTGCGACGAAGTCAACACACGTGCTTGTGGAGAGAAAGAAAGGGACTCCCAGGCGTGTGGAGCGACGGGGAGAAAGAGCGGGCGCTGAGGAACACAGTTTCAAACAGACTGTCTCCACACAAACAGGCACCTGTCTGCAGGTATCCTAGATCTTGATTCTTGAACTTGAGGAAACACGCGTCTGAGCAAAACTCCCAAACGCTTCCAGGAAAGACACAGGCTCTCCCACAAGCACACAAGGGTTTGCCCTCAGCTATAGATCAGGGACAAGCCTGTGAAGAGATGCCCTGCTATTCTTTCGCCTTATGGCATCATGTGTTTCGTTCCTCTTGGAGATCGATTGTTAAACGTCTTTCCTCGGGCGACTGTGAAGCATTTGCCAGCGGAGGAGAAGTAGCACGGAGCAGCATTCAGTACTGCCTACGAGTGTCTTTGCTACCCTACTAGCCGAGCTCCAAGAACAGGCACACATCTTCAGGTACCTTCCAAATGTGGATTCCCCTGCAGCCCCGTAGGCGGGCGTGCAGTACGCCAACCGTCAACGGACGTTTTTCCCCTCAAGCCTGTCAGGACGTTGCTCGTCCGTCTTTCCCTCAATAGATGGGAGTAGGCGCGCTTGCGGATGTGTGCGTGTGTGTGGCCACGCGTTTGCTTAGGCTTCAGTGTGTGAAAAGGTAGGTGCTTTTCTCTAGCTGCGTGTGCGTGCACGTGGTGCTGGGTGCACATCCCTGGGTGCTCGTGGAAAGGTTTCTGCATGGTTTTCGCTGAGGAATCGTGTGTGTGCACATGGACAAAGAGAAGGCGCAGCAACCAGGTTCCAGCGCCGAAGAAGGCAAAAGGCGAGGTTTCCGGCGCTATCTCCTTCTCTCCCCAGAGCTAGTCGCGCAAAGCAAGCCGCTAAGCCGGCGACCGGCAAGAGAGCTACAACGAAGCATGCCGAACGGAGAAAATAGCAGCAGCTCATCTGTTCACACCTTGTTTCTGCCATGTGCTTGAACGCCAAGACGTTCGCGCTTCTGTGAGATGAAAGACGTCCTTCTGCATATGTGGTTGCTCACACCGGTGCACTTGTTAGTGTATCCATTCAGTCCTGGGCTGCGGGGCATTCAGAAGTGGCTCTGTGGAGACGTCTGCATAGAGGCAGCTGTCAGAACACGCACACTCGATTGTTCACCAAAACATATGCAGACGCGTCCTTAGCCTGTAGATTTGGATGCACAGAGTTCCCTGTGTTCGCAAGAGACAAGGGAATCGCGTCTGTGCGCACAGAAGCAATAGCGGACCGTTTCCCTCGGAGTGAACGCGAAAGAGCCGTCTATATACTCGCAGACACGCGAACGTGCCTCAATGCGGTCACAGAGGCAGCAGCTTTTGCACAGATGCTCCTGGTGATTCTGGCACTTTCCAGGCACACTCCTGAAAGTCGCGCACACTGCTGTTCACTCGCTAAACGACCTCTTGGGAAACACGTCTCCGGTCGACGGACCGCTCAGATTGCTTCTCGTGTAACTGTGAACTGTGTCAGCGCAGGGAATCCGTCTCTGTTGAGCAGATGTCAATCCTGCCTCGCTTTTGCTTTGTTGCCTCTACCAAGATGATTTCCCGTTTCTCTCTTCACTGGAGCAGGCAGACACAGCCAACGCACATCAAGTGTCAAGAGACACGCTCTGCTGAGCTCAACGCTTGTGCAGATGCACATGTGCGACGAAGTCAACACACGTGCTTGTGGAGAGAAAGAAAGGGACTCCCAGGCGTGTGGAGCGACGGGGAGAAAGAGCGGGCGCTGAGGAACACAGTTTCAAACAGACTGTCTCCACACAAACAGGCACCTGTCTGCAGGTATCCTAGATCTTGATTCTTGAACTTGAGGAAACACGCGTCTGAGCAAAACTCCCAAACGCTTCCAGGAAAGACACAGGCTCTCCCACAAGCACACAAGTGTTTGCCCTCAGCTATAGATCAGGGACAAGCCTGTGAAGAGATGCCCTGCTATTCTTTCGCCTTATGGCATCATGTGTTTCGTTCCTCTTGGAGATCGATTGTTAAACGTCTTTCCTCGGGCGACTGTGAAGCATTTGCCAGCGGAGGAGAAGTAGCACGGAGCAGCATTCAGTACTGCCTACGAGTGTCTTTGCTACCCTACTAGCGGAGCTCCAAGAACAGGCACACATCTTCAGGTACCTTCCAAATGTGGATTCCCCTGCAGCCCCGTAGGCGGGCGTGCAGTACGCCAACCGTCAACGGACGTTTTTCCCCTCAAGCCTGTCAGGACGTTGCTCGTCCGTCTTTCCCTCAATAGATGGGAGTAGGCGCGCTTGCGGATGTGTGCGTGTGTGTGGCCACGCGTTTGCTTAGGCTTCAGTGTGTGAAAAGGTAGGTGCTTTTCTCTAGCTGCGTGTGCGTGCACGTGGTGCTGGGTGCACATCCCTGGGTGCTCGTGGAAAGGTTTCTGCATGGTTTTCGCTGAGGAATCGTGTGTGTGCACATGGACAAAGAGAAGGCGCAGCAACCAGGTTCCAGCGCCGAAGAAGGCAAAAGGCGAGGTTTCCGGCGCTATCTCCTTCTCTCCCCAGAGCTAGTCGCGCAAAGCAAGCCGCTAAGCCGGCGACCGGCAAGAGAGCTACAACGAAGCATGCCGAACGGAGAAAATAGCAGCAGCTCATCTGTTCACACCTTGTTTCTGCCATGTGCTTGAACGCCAAGACGTTCGCGCTTCTGTGAGATGAAAGACGTCCTTCTGCATATGTGGTTGCTCACACCGGTGCACTTGTTAGTGTATCCATTCAGTCCTGGGCTGCGGGGCATTCAGAAGTGGCTCTGTGGAGACGTCTGCATAGACGCAGCTGTCAGAACACGCACACTCGATTGTTCACCAAAACATATGCAGACGCGTCCTTAGCCTGTAGATTTGGATGCACAGAGTTCCCTGTGTTCGCAAGAGACAAGGGAATCGCGTCTGTGCGCACAGAAGCAATAGCGGACCGTTTCCCTCGGAGTGAACGCGAAAGAGCCGTCTATATACTCGCAGACACGCGAACGTGCCTCAATGCGGTCACAGAGGCAGCAGCTTTTGCACAGATGCTCCTGGTGATTCTGGCACTTTCCAGGCACACTCCTGAAAGTCGCGCACACTGCTGTTCACTCGCTAAACGACCTCTTGGGAAACACGTCTCCGGTCGACGGACCGCTCAGATTGCTTCTCGTGTAACTGTGAACTGTGTCAGCGCAGGGAATCCGTCTCTGTTGAGCAGATGTCAATCCTGCCTCGCTTTTGCTTTGTTGCCTCTACCAAGATGATTTCCCGTTTCTCTCTTCACTGGAGCAGGCAGACACAGCCAACGCACATCAAGTGTCAAGAGACACGCTCTGCTGAGCTCAACGCTTGTGCAGATGCACATGTGCGACGAAGTCAACACACGTGCTTGTGGAGAGAAAGAAAGGGACTCCCAGGCGTGTGGAGCGACGGGGAGAAAGAGCGGGCGCTGAGGAACACAGTTTCAAACAGACTGTCTCCACACAAACAGGCACCTGTCTGCAGGTATCCTAGATCTTGATTCTTGAACTTGAGGAAACACGCGTCTGAGCAAAACTCCCAAACGCTTCCAGGAAAGACACAGGCTCTCCCACAAGCACACAAGTGTTTGCCCTCAGCTATAGATCAGGGACAAGCCTGTGAAGAGCAACCAAAGAGCTCGTCCGTCTTTCTCTCAATAGATGGGAGTAGGCGCGCTTGCGGATGTGTGCGTGTGTGTGGCCACGCGTTTGCTTAGGCATCAGTGTGTGAAAAGGTAGGTGCTTTTCTCTAGCTGCGTGTGCGTGCACGTGGTGCTGGGTGCACATCCCTGGGTGCTCGTGGAAAGGTTTCTGCATGGTTTTCGCTGAGGAATCGTGTGTGTGCACATGGACAAAGAGAAGGCGCAGCAACCAGGTTCCAGCGCCGAAGAAGGCAAAAGGCGAGGTTTCCGGCGCTATCTCCTTCTCTCCCCAGAGCTAGTCGCGCAAAGCAAGCCGCTAAGCCGGCGACCGGCAAGAGAGCTACAACGAAGCATGCCGAACGGAGAAAATAGCAGCAGCTCATCTGTTCACACCTTGTTTCTGCCATGTGCTTGAACGCCAAGACGTTCGCGCTTCTGTGAGATGAAAGACGTCCTTCTGCATATGTGGTTGCTCACACCGGTGCACTTGTTAGTGTATCCATTCAGTCCTGGGCTGCGGGGCATTCAGAAGTGGCTCTGTGGAGACGTCTGCATAGAGGCAGCTGTCAGAACACGCACACTCGATTGTTCACCAAAACATATGCAGACGCGTCCTTAGCCTGTAGATTTGGATGCACAGAGTTCCCTGTGTTCGCAAGAGACAAGGGAATCGCGTCTGTGCGCACAGAAGCAATAGCGGACCGTTTCCCTCGGAGTGAACGCGAAAGAGCCGTCTATATACTCGCAGACACGCGAACGTGCCTCAATGCGGTCACAGAGGCAGCAGCTTTTGCACAGATGCTCCTGGTGATTCTGGCACTTTCCAGGCACACTCCTGAAAGTCGCGCACACTGCTGTTCACTCGCTAAACGACCTCTTGGGAAACACGTCTCCGGTCGACGGACCGCTCAGATTGCTTCTCGTGTAACTGTGAACTGTGTCAGCGCAGGGAATCCGTCTCTGTTGAGCAGATGTCAATCCTGCCTCGCTTTTGCTTTGTTGCCTCTACCAAGATGATTTCCCGTTTCTCTCTTCACTGGAGCAGGCAGACACAGCCAACGCACATCAAGTGTCAAGAGACACGCTCTGCTGAGCTCAACGCTTGTGCAGATGCACATGTGCGACGAAGTCAACACACGTGCTTGTGGAGAGAAAGAAAGGGACTCCCAGGCGTGTGGAGCGACGGGGAGAAAGAGCGGGCGCTGAGGAACACAGTTTCAAACAGACTGTCTCCACACAAACAGGCACCTGTCTGCAGGTATCCTAGATCTTGATTCTTGAACTTGAGGAAACACGCGTCTGAGCAAAACTCCCAAACGCTTCCAGGAAAGACACAGGCTCTCCCACAAGCACACAAGTGTTTGCCCTCAGCTATACATCAGGGACAAGCCTGTGAAGAGCAACCAAAGAGCTCGTCCGTCTTTCCCTCAATAGATGGGAGTAGGCGCGCTTGCGGATGTGTGCGTGTGTGTGGCCACGCGTTTGCTTAGGCTTCAGTGTGTGAAAAGGTAGGTGCTTTTCTCTAGCTGCGTGTGCGTGCACGTGGTGCTGGGTGCACATCCCTGGGTGCTCGTGGAAAGGTTTCTGCATGGTTTTCGCTGAGGAATCGTGTGTGTGCACATGGACAAAGAGAAGGCGCAGCAACCAGGTTCCAGCGCCGAAGAAGGCAAAAGGCGAGGTTTCCGGCGCTATCTCCTTCTCTCCCCAGAGCTAGTCGCGCAAAGCAAGCCGCTAAGCCGGCGACCGGCAAGAGAGCTACAACGAAGCATGCCGAACGGAGAAAATAGCAGCAGCTCATCTGTTCACACCTTGTTTCTGCCATGTGCTTGAACGCCAAGACGTTCGCGCTTCTGTGAGATGAAAGACGTCCTTCTGCATATGTGGTTGCTCACACCGGTGCACTTGTTAGTGTATCCATTCAGTCCTGGGCTGCGGGGCATTCAGAAGTGGCTCTGTGGAGACGTCTGCATAGAGGCAGCTGTCAGAACACGCACACTCGATTGTTCACCAAAACATATGCAGACGCGTCCTTAGCCTGTAGATTTGGATGCACAGAGTTCCCTGTGTTCGCAAGAGACAAGGGAATCGCGTCTGTGCGCACAGAAGCAATAGCGGACCGTTTCCCTCGGAGTGAACGCGAAAGAGCCGTCTATATACTCGCAGACACGCGAACGTGCCTCAATGCGGTCACAGAGGCAGCAGCTTTTGCACAGATGCTCCTGGTGATTCTGGCACTTTCCAGGCACACTCCTGAAAGTCGCGCACACTGCTGTTCACTCGCTAAACGACCTCTTGGGAAACACGTCTCCGGTCGACGGACCGCTCAGATTGCTTCTCGTGTAACTGTGAACTGTGTCAGCGCAGGGAATCCGTCTCTGTTGAGCAGATGTCAATCCTGCCTCGCTTTTGCTTTGTTGCCTCTACCAAGATGATTTCCCGTTTCTCTCTTCACTGGAGCAGGCAGACACAGCCAACGCACATCAAGTGTCAAGAGACACGCTCTGCTGAGCTCAACGCTTGTGCAGATGCACATGTGCGACGAAGTCAACACACGTGCTTGTGGAGAGAAAGAAAGGGACTCCCAGGCGTGTGGAGCGACGGGGAGAAAGAGCGGGCGCTGAGGAACACAGTTTCAAACAGACTGTCTCCACACAAACAGGCACCTGTCTGCAGGTATCCTAGATCTTGATTCTTGAACTTGAGGAAACACGCGTCTGAGCAAAACTCCCAAACGCTTCCAGGAAAGACACAGGCTCTCCCACAAGCACACAAGTGTTTTCCCTCAGCTATAGATCAGGGACAAGCCTGTGAAGAGATGCCCTGCTATTCTTTCGCCTTATGGCATCATGTGTTTCGTTCCTCTTGGAGATCGATTGTTAAACGTCTTTCCTCGGGCGACTGTGAAGCATTTGCCAGCGGAGGAGAAGTAGCACGGAGCAGCATTCAGTACTGCCTACGAGTGTCTTTGCTACCCTACTAGCGGAGCTCCAAGAACAGGCACACATCTTCAGGTACCTTCCAAATGTGGATTCCCCTGCAGCCCCGTAGGCGGGCGTGCAGTACGCCAACCGTCAACGGACGTTTTTCCCCTCAAGCCTGTCAGGACGTTGCTCGTCCGTCTTTCCCTCAATAGATGGGAGTAGGCGCGCTTGCGGATGTGTGCGTGTGTGTGGCCACGCGTTTGCTTAGGCTTCAGTGTGTGAAAAGGTAGGTGCTTTTCTCTAGCTGCGTGTGCGTGCACGTGGTGCTGGGTGCACATCCCTGGGTGCTCGTGGAAAGGTTTCTGCATGGTTTTCGCTGAGGAATCGTGTGTGTGCACATGGACAAAGAGAAGGCGCAGCAACCAGGTTCCAGCGCCGAAGAAGGCAAAAGGCGAGGTTTCCGGCGCTATCTCCTTCTCTCCCCAGAGCTAGTCGCGCAAAGCAAGCCGCTAAGCCGGCGACCGGCAAGAGAGCTACAACGAAGCATGCCGAACGGAGAAAATAGCAGCAGCTCATCTGTTCACACCTTGTTTCTGCCATGTGCTTGAACGCCAAGACGTTCGCGCTTCTGTGAGATGAAAGACGTCCTTCTGCATATGTGGTTGCTCACACCGGTGCACTTGTTAGTGTATCCATTCAGTCCTGGGCTGCGGGGCATTCAGAAGTGGCTCTGTGGAGACGTCTGCATAGACGCAGCTGTCAGAACACGCACACTCGATTGTTCACCAAAACATATGCAGACGCGTCCTTAGCCTGTAGATTTGGATGCACAGAGTTCCCTGTGTTCGCAAGAGACAAGGGAATCGCGTCTGTGCGCACAGAAGCAATAGCGGACCGTTTCCCTCGGAGTGAACGCGAAAGAGCCGTCTATATACTCGCAGACACGCGAACGTGCCTCAATGCGGTCACAGAGGCAGCAGCTTTTGCACAGATGCTCCTGGTGATTCTGGCACTTTCCAGGCACACTCCTGAAAGTCGCGCACACTGCTGTTCACTCGCTAAACGACCTCTTGGGAAACACGTCTCCGGTCGACGGACCGCTCAGATTGCTTCTCGTGTAACTGTGAACTGTGTCAGCGCAGGGAATCCGTCTCTGTTGAGCAGATGTCAATCCTGCCTCGCTTTTGCTTTGTTGCCTCTACCAAGATGATTTCCCGTTTCTCTCTTCACTGGAGCAGGCAGACACAGCCAACGCACATCAAGTGTCAAGAGACACGCTCTGCTGAGCTCAACGCTTGTGCAGATGCACATGTGCGACGAAGTCAACACACGTGCTTGTGGAGAGAAAGAAAGGGACTCCCAGGCGTGTGGAGCGACGGGGAGAAAGAGCGGGCGCTGAGGAACACAGTTTCAAACAGACTGTCTCCACACAAACAGGCACCTGTCTGCAGGTATCCTAGATCTTGATTCTTGAACTTGAGGAAACACGCGTCTGAGCAAAACTCCCAAACGCTTCCAGGAAAGACACAGGCTCTCCCACAAGCACACAAGTGTTTGCCCTCAGCTATAGATCAGGGACAAGCCTGTGAAGAGCAACCAAAGAGCTCGTCCGTCTTTCTCTCAATAGATGGGAGTAGGCGCGCTTGCGGATGTGTGCGTGTGTGTGGCCACGCGTTTGCTTAGGCATCAGTGTGTGAAAAGGTAGGTGCTTTTCTCTAGCTGCGTGTGCGTGCACGTGGTGCTGGGTGCACATCCCTGGGTGCTCGTGGAAAGGTTTCTGCATGGTTTTCGCTGAGGAATCGTGTGTGTGCACATGGACAAAGAGAAGGCGCAGCAACCAGGTTCCAGCGCCGAAGAAGGCAAAAGGCGAGGTTTCCGGCGCTATCTCCTTCTCTCCCCAGAGCTAGTCGCGCAAAGCAAGCCGCTAAGCCGGCGACCGGCAAGAGAGCTACAACGAAGCATGCCGAACGGAGAAAATAGCAGCAGCTCATCTGTTCACACCTTGTTTCTGCCATGTGCTTGAACGCCAAGACGTTCGCGCTTCTGTGAGATGAAAGACGTCCTTCTGCATATGTGGTTGCTCACACCGGTGCACTTGTTAGTGTATCCATTCAGTCCTGGGCTGCGGGGCATTCAGAAGTGGCTCTGTGGAGACGTCTGCATAGAGGCAGCTGTCAGAACACGCACACTCGATTGTTCACCAAAACATATGCAGACGCGTCCTTAGCCTGTAGATTTGGATGCACAGAGTTCCCTGTGTTCGCAAGAGACAAGGGAATCGCGTCTGTGCGCACAGAAGCAATAGCGGACCGTTTCCCTCGGAGTGAACGCGAAAGAGCCGTCTATATACTCGCAGACACGCGAACGTGCCTCAATGCGGTCACAGAGGCAGCAGCTTTTGCACAGATGCTCCTGGTGATTCTGGCACTTTCCAGGCACACTCCTGAAAGTCGCGCACACTGCTGTTCACTCGCTAAACGACCTCTTGGGAAACACGTCTCCGGTCGACGGACCGCTCAGATTGCTTCTCGTGTAACTGTGAACTGTGTCAGCGCAGGGAATCCGTCTCTGTTGAGCAGATGTCAATCCTGCCTCGCTTTTGCTTTGTTGCCTCTACCAAGATGATTTCCCGTTTCTCTCTTCACTGGAGCAGGCAGACACAGCCAACGCACATCAAGTGTCAAGAGACACGCTCTGCTGAGCTCAACGCTTGTGCAGATGCACATGTGCGACGAAGTCAACACACGTGCTTGTGGAGAGAAAGAAAGGGACTCCCAGGCGTGTGGAGCGACGGGGAGAAAGAGCGGGCGCTGAGGAACACAGTTTCAAACAGACTGTCTCCACACAAACAGGCACCTGTCTGCAGGTATCCTAGATCTTGATTCTTGAACTTGAGGAAACACGCGTCTGAGCAAAACTCCCAAACGCTTCCAGGAAAGACACAGGCTCTCCCACAAGCACACAAGTGTTTGCCCTCAGCTATACATCAGGGACAAGCCTGTGAAGAGCAACCAAAGAGCTCGTCCGTCTTTCCCTCAATAGATGGGAGTAGGCGCGCTTGCGGATGTGTGCGTGTGTGTGGCCACGCGTTTGCTTAGGCTTCAGTGTGTGAAAAGGTAGGTGCTTTTCTCTAGCTGCGTGTGCGTGCACGTGGTGCTGGGTGCACATCCCTGGGTGCTCGTGGAAAGGTTTCTGCATGGTTTTCGCTGAGGAATCGTGTGTGTGCACATGGACAAAGAGAAGGCGCAGCAACCAGGTTCCAGCGCCGAAGAAGGCAAAAGGCGAGGTTTCCGGCGCTATCTCCTTCTCTCCCCAGAGCTAGTCGCGCAAAGCAAGCCGCTAAGCCGGCGACCGGCAAGAGAGCTACAACGAAGCATGCCGAACGGAGAAAATAGCAGCAGCTCATCTGTTCACACCTTGTTTCTGCCATGTGCTTGAACGCCAAGACGTTCGCGCTTCTGTGAGATGAAAGACGTCCTTCTGCATATGTGGTTGCTCACACCGGTGCACTTGTTAGTGTATCCATTCAGTCCTGGGCTGCGGGGCATTCAGAAGTGGCTCTGTGGAGACGTCTGCATAGAGGCAGCTGTCAGAACACGCACACTCGATTGTTCACCAAAACATATGCAGACGCGTCCTTAGCCTGTAGATTTGGATGCACAGAGTTCCCTGTGTTCGCAAGAGACAAGGGAATCGCGTCTGTGCGCACAGAAGCAATAGCGGACCGTTTCCCTCGGAGTGAACGCGAAAGAGCCGTCTATATACTCGCAGACACGCGAACGTGCCTCAATGCGGTCACAGAGGCAGCAGCTTTTGCACAGATGCTCCTGGTGATTCTGGCACTTTCCAGGCACACTCCTGAAAGTCGCGCACACTGCTGTTCACTCGCTAAACGACCTCTTGGGAAACACGTCTCCGGTCGACGGACCGCTCAGATTGCTTCTCGTGTAACTGTGAACTGTGTCAGCGCAGGGAATCCGTCTCTGTTGAGCAGATGTCAATCCTGCCTCGCTTTTGCTTTGTTGCCTCTACCAAGATGATTTCCCGTTTCTCTCTTCACTGGAGCAGGCAGACACAGCCAACGCACATCAAGTGTCAAGAGACACGCTCTGCTGAGCTCAACGCTTGTGCAGATGCACATGTGCGACGAAGTCAACACACGTGCTTGTGGAGAGAAAGAAAGGGACTCCCAGGCGTGTGGAGCGACGGGGAGAAAGAGCGGGCGCTGAGGAACACAGTTTCAAACAGACTGTCTCCACACAAACAGGCACCTGTCTGCAGGTATCCTAGATCTTGATTCTTGAACTTGAGGAAACACGCGTCTGAGCAAAACTCCCAAACGCTTCCAGGAAAGACACAGGCTCTCCCACAAGCACACAAGTGTTTGCCCTCAGCTATAGATCAGGGACAAGCCTGTGAAGAGCAACCAAAGAGCTCGTCCGTCTTTCCCTCAATAGATGGGAGTAGGCGCGCTTGCGGATGTGTGCGTGTGTGTGGCCACGCGTTTGCTTAGGCTTCAGTGTGTGAAAAGGTAGGTGCTTTTCTCTAGCTGCGTGTGCGTGCACGTGGTGCTGGGTGCACATCCCTGGGTGCTCGTGGAAAGGTTTCTGCATGGTTTTCGCTGAGGAATCGTGTGTGTGCACATGGACAAAGAGAAGGCGCAGCAACCAGGTTCCAGCGCCGAAGAAGGCAAAAGGCGAGGTTTCCGGCGCTATCTCCTTCTCTCCCCAGAGCTAGTCGCGCAAAGCAAGCCGCTAAGCCGGCGACCGGCAAGAGAGCTACAACGAAGCATGCCGAACGGAGAAAATAGCAGCAGCTCATCTGTTCACACCTTGTTTCTGCCATGTGCTTGAACGCCAAGACGTTCGCGCTTCTGTGAGATGAAAGACGTCCTTCTGCATATGTGGTTGCTCACACCGGTGCACTTGTTAGTGTATCCATTCAGTCCTGGGCTGCGGGGCATTCAGAAGTGGCTCTGTGGAGACGTCTGCATAGAGGCAGCTGTCAGAACACGCACACTCGATTGTTCACCAAAACATATGCAGACGCGTCCTTAGCCTGTAGATTTGGATGCACAGAGTTCCCTGTGTTCGCAAGAGACAAGGGAATCGCGTCTGTGCGCACAGAAGCAATAGCGGACCGTTTCCCTCGGAGTGAACGCGAAAGAGCCGTCTATATACTCGCAGACACGCGAACGTGCCTCAATGCGGTCACAGAGGCAGCAGCTTTTGCACAGATGCTCCTGGTGATTCTGGCACTTTCCAGGCACACTCCTGAAAGTCGCGCACACTGCTGTTCACTCGCTAAACGACCTCTTGGGAAACACGTCTCCGGTCGACGGACCGCTCAGATTGCTTCTCGTGTAACTGTGAACTGTGTCAGCGCAGGGAATCCGTCTCTGTTGAGCAGATGTCAATCCTGCCTCGCTTTTGCTTTGTTGCCTCTACCAAGATGATTTCCCGTTTCTCTCTTCACTGGAGCAGGCAGACACAGCCAACGCACATCAAGTGTCAAGAGACACGCTCTGCTGAGCTCAACGCTTGTGCAGATGCACATGTGCGACGAAGTCAACACACGTGCTTGTGGAGAGAAAGAAAGGGACTCCCAGGCGTGTGGAGCGACGGGGAGAAAGAGCGGGCGCTGAGGAACACAGTTTCAAACAGACTGTCTCCACACAAACAGGCACCTGTCTGCAGGTATCCTAGATCTTGATTCTTGAACTTGAGGAAACACGCGTCTGAGCAAAACTCCCAAACGCTTCCAGGAAAGACACAGGCTCTCCCACAAGCACACAAGTGTTTGCCCTCAGCTATAGATCAGGGACAAGCCTGTGAAGAGATGCCCTGCTATTCTTTCGCCTTATGGCATCATGTGTTTCGTTCCTCTTGGAGATCGATTGTTAAACGTCTTTCCTCGGGCGACTGTGAAGCATTTGCCAGCGGAGGAGAAGTAGCACGGAGCAGCATTCAGTACTGCCTACGAGTGTCTTTGCTACCCTACTAGCGGAGCTCCAAGAACAGGCACACATCTTCAGGTACCTTCCAAATGTGGATTCCCCTGCAGCCCCGTAGGCGGGCGTGCAGTACGCCAACCGTCAACGGACGTTTTTCCCCTCAAGCCTGTCAGGACGTTGCTCGTCCGTCTTTCCCTCAATAGATGGGAGTAGGCGCGCTTGCGGATGTGTGCGTGTGTGTGGCCACGCGTTTGCTTAGGCATCAGTGTGTGAAAAGGTAGGTGCTTTTCTCTAGCTGCGTGTGCGTGCACGTGGTGCTGGGTGCACATCCCTGGGTGCTCGTGGAAAGGTTTCTGCATGGTTTTCGCTGAGGAATCGTGTGTGTGCACATGGACAAAGAGAAGGCGCAGCAACCAGGTTCCAGCGCCGAAGAAGGCAAAAGGCGAGGTTTCCGGCGCTATCTCCTTCTCTCCCCAGAGCTAGTCGCGCAAAGCAAGCCGCTAAGCCGGCGACCGGCAAGAGAGCTACAACGAAGCATGCCGAACGGAGAAAATAGCAGCAGCTCATCTGTTCACACCTTGTTTCTGCCATGTGCTTGAACGCCAAGACGTTCGCGCTTCTGTGAGATGAAAGACGTCCTTCTGCATATGTGGTTGCTCACACCGGTGCACTTGTTAGTGTATCCATTCAGTCCTGGGCTGCGGGGCATTCAGAAGTGGCTCTGTGGAGACGTCTGCATAGAGGCAGCTGTCAGAACACGCACACTCGATTGTTCACCAAAACATATGCAGACGCGTCCTTAGCATGTAGATTTGGATGCACAGAGTTCCCTGTGTTCGCAAGAGACAAGGGAATCGCGTCTGTGCGCACAGAAGCAATAGCGGACCGTTTCCCTCGGAGTGAACGCGAAAGAGCCGTCTATATACTCGCAGACACGCGAACGTGCCTCAATGCGGTCACAGAGGCAGCAGCTTTTGCACAGATGCTCCTGGTGATTCTGGCACTTTCCAGGCACACTCCTGAAAGTCGCGCACACTGCTGTTCACTCGCTAAACGACCTCTTGGGAAACACGTCTCCGGTCGACGGACCGCTCAGATTGCTTCTCGTGTAACTGTGAACTGTGTCAGCGCAGGGAATCCGTCTCTGTTGAGCAGATGTCGATCCTGCCTCGCTTTTGCTTTGTTGCCTCTACCAAGATGATTTCCCGTTTCTCTCTTCACTGGAGCAGGCAGACACAGCCAACGCACATCAAGTGTCAAGAGACACGCTCTGCTGAGCTCAACGCTTGTGCAGATGCACATGTGCGACGAAGTCAACACACGTGCTTGTGGAGAGAAAGAAAGGGACTCCCAGGCGTGTGGAGCGACGGGGAGAAAGAGCGGGCGCTGAGGAACACAGTTTCAAACAGACTGTCTCCACACAAACAGGCACCTGTCTGCAGGTATCCTAGATCTTGATTCTTGAACTTGAGGAAACACGCGTCTGAGCAAAACTCCCAAACGCTTCCAGGAAAGACACAGGCTCTCCCACAAGCACACAAGTGTTTGCCCTCAGCTATAGATCAGGGACAAGCCTGTGAAGAGCAACCAAAGAGCTCGTCCGTCTTTCTCTCAATAGATGGGAGTAGGCGCGCTTGCGGATGTGTGCGTGTGTGTGGCCACGCGTTTGCTTAGGCATCAGTGTGTGAAAAGGTAGGTGCTTTTCTCTAGCTGCGTGTGCGTGCACGTGGTGCTGGGTGCACATCCCTGGGTGCTCGTGGAAAGGTTTCTGCATGGTTTTCGCTGAGGAATCGTGTGTGTGCACATGGACAAAGAGAAGGCGCAGCAACCAGGTTCCAGCGCCGAAGAAGGCAAAAGGCGAGGTTTCCGGCGCTATCTCCTTCTCTCCCCAGAGCTAGTCGCGCAAAGCAAGCCGCTAAGCCGGCGACCGGCAAGAGAGCTACAACGAAGCATGCCGAACGGAGAAAATAGCAGCAGCTCATCTGTTCACACCTTGTTTCTGCCATGTGCTTGAACGCCAAGACGTTCGCGCTTCTGTGAGATGAAAGACGTCCTTCTGCATATGTGGTTGCTCACACCGGTGCACTTGTTAGTGTATCCATTCAGTCCTGGGCTGCGGGGCATTCAGAAGTGGCTCTGTGGAGACGTCTGCATAGAGGCAGCTGTCAGAACACGCACACTCGATTGTTCACCAAAACATATGCAGACGCGTCCTTAGCCTGTAGATTTGGATGCACAGAGTTCCCTGTGTTCGCAAGAGACAAGGGAATCGCGTCTGTGCGCACAGAAGCAATAGCGGACCGTTTCCCTCGGAGTGAACGCGAAAGAGCCGTCTATATACTCGCAGACACGCGAACGTGCCTCAATGCGGTCACAGAGGCAGCAGCTTTTGCACAGATGCTCCTGGTGATTCTGGCACTTTCCAGGCACACTCCTGAAAGTCGCGCACACTGCTGTTCACTCGCTAAACGACCTCTTGGGAAACACGTCTCCGGTCGACGGACCGCTCAGATTGCTTCTCGTGTAACTGTGAACTGTGTCAGCGCAGGGAATCCGTCTCTGTTGAGCAGATGTCAATCCTGCCTCGCTTTTGCTTTGTTGCCTCTACCAAGATGATTTCCCGTTTCTCTCTTCACTGGAGCAGGCAGACACAGCCAACGCACATCAAGTGTCAAGAGACACGCTCTGCTGAGCTCAACGCTTGTGCAGATGCACATGTGCGACGAAGTCAACACACGTGCTTGTGGAGAGAAAGAAAGGGACTCCCAGGCGTGTGGAGCGACGGGGAGAAAGAGCGGGCGCTGAGGAACACAGTTTCAAACAGACTGTCTCCACACAAACAGGCACCTGTCTGCAGGTATCCTAGATCTTGATTCTTGAACTTGAGGAAACACGCGTCTGAGCAAAACTCCCAAACGCTTCCAGGAAAGACACAGGCTCTCCCACAAGCACACAAGTGTTTGCCCTCAGCTATAGATCAGGGACAAGCCTGTGAAGAGCAACCAAAGAGCTCGTCCGTCTTTCTCTCAATAGATGGGAGTAGGCGCGCTTGCGGATGTGTGCGTGTGTGTGGCCACGCGTTTGCTTAGGCATCAGTGTGTGAAAAGGTAGGTGCTTTTCTCTAGCTGCGTGTGCGTGCACGTGGTGCTGGGTGCACATCCCTGGGTGCTCGTGGAAAGGTTTCTGCATGGTTTTCGCTGAGGAATCGTGTGTGTGCACATGGACAAAGAGAAGGCGCAGCAACCAGGTTCCAGCGCCGAAGAAGGCAAAAGGCGAGGTTTCCGGCGCTATCTCCTTCTCTCCCCAGAGCTAGTCGCGCAAAGCAAGCCGCTAAGCCGGCGACCGGCAAGAGAGCTACAACGAAGCATGCCGAACGGAGAAAATAGCAGCAGCTCATCTGTTCACACCTTGTTTCTGCCATGTGCTTGAACGCCAAGACGTTCGCGCTTCTGTGAGATGAAAGACGTCCTTCTGCATATGTGGTTGCTCACACCGGTGCACTTGTTAGTGTATCCATTCAGTCCTGGGCTGCGGGGCATTCAGAAGTGGCTCTGTGGAGACGTCTGCATAGAGGCAGCTGTCAGAACACGCACACTCGATTGTTCACCAAAACATATGCAGACGCGTCCTTAGCCTGTAGATTTGGATGCACAGAGTTCCCTGTGTTCGCAAGAGACAAGGGAATCGCGTCTGTGCGCACAGAAGCAATAGCGGACCGTTTCCCTCGGAGTGAACGCGAAAGAGCCGTCTATATACTCGCAGACACGCGAACGTGCCTCAATGCGGTCACAGAGGCAGCAGCTTTTGCACAGATGCTCCTGGTGATTCTGGCACTTTCCAGGCACACTCCTGAAAGTCGCGCACACTGCTGTTCACTCGCTAAACGACCTCTTGGGAAACACGTCTCCGGTCGACGGACCGCTCAGATTGCTTCTCGTGTAACTGTGAACTGTGTCAGCGCAGGGAATCCGTCTCTGTTGAGCAGATGTCAATCCTGCCTCGCTTTTGCTTTGTTGCCTCTACCAAGATGATTTCCCGTTTCTCTCTTCACTGGAGCAGGCAGACACAGCCAACGCACATCAAGTGTCAAGAGACACGCTCTGCTGAGCTCAACGCTTGTGCAGATGCACATGTGCGACGAAGTCAACACACGTGCTTGTGGAGAGAAAGAAAGGGACTCCCAGGCGTGTGGAGCGACGGGGAGAAAGAGCGGGCGCTGAGGAACACAGTTTCAAACAGACTGTCTCCACACAAACAGGCACCTGTCTGCAGGTATCCTAGATCTTGATTCTTGAACTTGAGGAAACACGCGTCTGAGCAAAACTCCCAAACGCTTCCAGGAAAGACACAGGCTCTCCCACAAGCACACAAGTGTTTGCCCTCAGCTATAGATCAGGGACAAGCCTGTGAAGAGCAACCAAAGAGCTCGTCCGTCTTTCTCTCAATAGATGGGAGTAGGCGCGCTTGCGGATGTGTGCGTGTGTGTGGCCACGCGTTTGCTTAGGCATCAGTGTGTGAAAAGGTAGGTGCTTTTCTCTAGCTGCGTGTGCGTGCACGTGGTGCTGGGTGCACATCCCTGGGTGCTCGTGGAAAGGTTTCTGCATGGTTTTCGCTGAGGAATCGTGTGTGTGCACATGGACAAAGAGAAGGCGCAGCAACCAGGTTCCAGCGCCGAAGAAGGCAAAAGGCGAGGTTTCCGGCGCTATCTCCTTCTCTCCCCAGAGCTAGTCGCGCAAAGCAAGCCGCTAAGCCGGCGACCGGCAAGAGAGCTACAACGAAGCATGCCGAACGGAGAAAATAGCAGCAGCTCATCTGTTCACACCTTGTTTCTGCCATGTGCTTGAACGCCAAGACGTTCGCGCTTCTGTGAGATGAAAGACGTCCTTCTGCATATGTGGTTGCTCACACCGGTGCACTTGTTAGTGTATCCATTCAGTCCTGGGCTGCGGGGCATTCAGAAGTGGCTCTGTGGAGACGTCTGCATAGAGGCAGCTGTCAGAACACGCACACTCGATTGTTCACCAAAACATATGCAGACGCGTCCTTAGCATGTAGATTTGGATGCACAGAGTTCCCTGTGTTCGCAAGAGACAAGGGAATCGCGTCTGTGCGCACAGAAGCAATAGCGGACCGTTTCCCTCGGAGTGAACGCGAAAGAGCCGTCTATATACTCGCAGACACGCGAACGTGCCTCAATGCGGTCACAGAGGCAGCAGCTTTTGCACAGATGCTCCTGGTGATTCTGGCACTTTCCAGGCACACTCCTGAAAGTCGCGCACACTGCTGTTCACTCGCTAAACGACCTCTTGGGAAACACGTCTCCGGTCGACGGACCGCTCAGATTGCTTCTCGTGTAACTGTGAACTGTGTCAGCGCAGGGAATCCGTCTCTGTTGAGCAGATGTCGATCCTGCCTCGCTTTTGCTTTGTTGCCTCTACCAAGATGATTTCCCGTTTCTCTCTTCACTGGAGCAGGCAGACACAGCCAACGCACATCAAGTGTCAAGAGACACGCTCTGCTGAGCTCAACGCTTGTGCAGATGCACATGTGCGACGAAGTCAACACACGTGCTTGTGGAGAGAAAGAAAGGGACTCCCAGGCGTGTGGAGCGACGGGGAGAAAGAGCGGGCGCTGAGGAACACAGTTTCAAACAGACTGTCTCCACACAAACAGGCACCTGTCTGCAGGTATCCTAGATCTTGATTCTTGAACTTGAGGAAACACGCGTCTGAGCAAAACTCCCAAACGCTTCCAGGAAAGACACAGGCTCTCCCACAAGCACACAAGTGTTTGCCCTCAGCTATAGATCAGGGACAAGCCTGTGAAGAGCAACCAAAGAGCTCGTCCGTCTTTCTCTCAATAGATGGGAGTAGGCGCGCTTGCGGATGTGTGCGTGTGTGTGGCCACGCGTTTGCTTAGGCATCAGTGTGTGAAAAGGTAGGTGCTTTTCTCTAGCTGCGTGTGCGTGCACGTGGTGCTGGGTGCACATCCCTGGGTGCTCGTGGAAAGGTTTCTGCATGGTTTTCGCTGAGGAATCGTGTGTGTGCACATGGACAAAGAGAAGGCGCAGCAACCAGGTTCCAGCGCCGAAGAAGGCAAAAGGCGAGGTTTCCGGCGCTATCTCCTTCTCTCCCCAGAGCTAGTCGCGCAAAGCAAGCCGCTAAGCCGGCGACCGGCAAGAGAGCTACAACGAAGCATGCCGAACGGAGAAAATAGCAGCAGCTCATCTGTTCACACCTTGTTTCTGCCATGTGCTTGAACGCCAAGACGTTCGCGCTTCTGTGAGATGAAAGACGTCCTTCTGCATATGTGGTTGCTCACACCGGTGCACTTGTTAGTGTATCCATTCAGTCCTGGGCTGCGGGGCATTCAGAAGTGGCTCTGTGGAGACGTCTGCATAGAGGCAGCTGTCAGAACACGCACACTCGATTGTTCACCAAAACATATGCAGACGCGTCCTTAGCCTGTAGATTTGGATGCACAGAGTTCCCTGTGTTCGCAAGAGACAAGGGAATCGCGTCTGTGCGCACAGAAGCAATAGCGGACCGTTTCCCTCGGAGTGAACGCGAAAGAGCCGTCTATATACTCGCAGACACGCGAACGTGCCTCAATGCGGTCACAGAGGCAGCAGCTTTTGCACAGATGCTCCTGGTGATTCTGGCACTTTCCAGGCACACTCCTGAAAGTCGCGCACACTGCTGTTCACTCGCTAAACGACCTCTTGGGAAACACGTCTCCGGTCGACGGACCGCTCAGATTGCTTCTCGTGTAACTGTGAACTGTGTCAGCGCAGGGAATCCGTCTCTGTTGAGCAGATGTCGATCCTGCCTCGCTTTTGCTTTGTTGCCTCTACCAAGATGATTTCCCGTTTCTCTCTTCACTGGAGCAGGCAGACACAGCCAACGCACATCAAGTGTCAAGAGACACGCTCTGCTGAGCTCAACGCTTGTGCAGATGCACATGTGCGACGAAGTCAACACACGTGCTTGTGGAGAGAAAGAAAGGGACTCCCAGGCGTGTGGAGCGACGGGGAGAAAGAGCGGGCGCTGAGGAACACAGTTTCAAACAGACTGTCTCCACACAAACAGGCACCTGTCTGCAGGTATCCTAGATCTTGATTCTTGAACTTGAGGAAACACGCGTCTGAGCAAAACTCCCAAACGCTTCCAGGAAAGACACAGGCTCTCCCACAAGCACACAAGTGTTTGCCCTCAGCTATAGATCAGGGACAAGCCTGTGAAGAGCAACCAAAGAGCTCGTCCGTCTTTCTCTCAATAGATGGGAGTAGGCGCGCTTGCGGATGTGTGCGTGTGTGTGGCCACGCGTTTGCTTAGGCATCAGTGTGTGAAAAGGTAGGTGCTTTTCTCTAGCTGCGTGTGCGTGCACGTGGTGCTGGGTGCACATCCCTGGGTGCTCGTGGAAAGGTTTCTGCATGGTTTTCGCTGAGGAATCGTGTGTGTGCACATGGACAAAGAGAAGGCGCAGCAACCAGGTTCCAGCGCCGAAGAAGGCAAAAGGCGAGGTTTCCGGCGCTATCTCCTTCTCTCCCCAGAGCTAGTCGCGCAAAGCAAGCCGCTAAGCCGGCGACCGGCAAGAGAGCTACAACGAAGCATGCCGAACGGAGAAAATAGCAGCAGCTCATCTGTTCACACCTTGTTTCTGCCATGTGCTTGAACGCCAAGACGTTCGCGCTTCTGTGAGATGAAAGACGTCCTTCTGCATATGTGGTTGCTCACACCGGTGCACTTGTTAGTGTATCCATTCAGTCCTGGGCTGCGGGGCATTCAGAAGTGGCTCTGTGGAGACGTCTGCATAGAGGCAGCTGTCAGAACACGCACACTCGATTGTTCACCAAAACATATGCAGACGCGTCCTTAGCCTGTAGATTTGGATGCACAGAGTTCCCTGTGTTCGCAAGAGACAAGGGAATCGCGTCTGTGCGCACAGAAGCAATAGCGGACCGTTTCCCTCGGAGTGAACGCGAAAGAGCCGTCTATATACTCGCAGACACGCGAACGTGCCTCAATGCGGTCACAGAGGCAGCAGCTTTTGCACAGATGCTCCTGGTGATTCTGGCACTTTCCAGGCACACTCCTGAAAGTCGCGCACACTGCTGTTCACTCGCTAAACGACCTCTTGGGAAACACGTCTCCGGTCGACGGACCGCTCAGATTGCTTCTCGTGTAACTGTGAACTGTGTCAGCGCAGGGAATCCGTCTCTGTTGAGCAGATGTCAATCCTGCCTCGCTTTTGCTTTGTTGCCTCTACCAAGATGATTTCCCGTTTCTCTCTTCACTGGAGCAGGCAGACACAGCCAACGCACATCAAGTGTCAAGAGACACGCTCTGCTGAGCTCAACGCTTGTGCAGATGCACATGTGCGACGAAGTCAACACACGTGCTTGTGGAGAGAAAGAAAGGGACTCCCAGGCGTGTGGAGCGACGGGGAGAAAGAGCGGGCGCTGAGGAACACAGTTTCAAACAGACTGTCTCCACACAAACAGGCACCTGTCTGCAGGTATCCTAGATCTTGATTCTTGAACTTGAGGAAACACGCGTCTGAGCAAAACTCCCAAACGCTTCCAGGAAAGACACAGGCTCTCCCACAAGCACACAAGTGTTTGCCCTCAGCTATAGATCAGGGACAAGCCTGTGAAGAGCAACCAAAGAGCTCGTCCGTCTTTCTCTCAATAGATGGGAGTAGGCGCGCTTGCGGATGTGTGCGTGTGTGTGGCCACGCGTTTGCTTAGGCATCAGTGTGTGAAAAGGTAGGTGCTTTTCTCTAGCTGCGTGTGCGTGCACGTGGTGCTGGGTGCACATCCCTGGGTGCTCGTGGAAAGGTTTCTGCATGGTTTTCGCTGAGGAATCGTGTGTGTGCACATGGACAAAGAGAAGGCGCAGCAACCAGGTTCCAGCGCCGAAGAAGGCAAAAGGCGAGGTTTCCGGCGCTATCTCCTTCTCTCCCCAGAGCTAGTCGCGCAAAGCAAGCCGCTAAGCCGGCGACCGGCAAGAGAGCTACAACGAAGCATGCCGAACGGAGAAAATAGCAGCAGCTCATCTGTTCACACCTTGTTTCTGCCATGTGCTTGAACGCCAAGACGTTCGCGCTTCTGTGAGATGAAAGACGTCCTTCTGCATATGTGGTTGCTCACACCGGTGCACTTGTTAGTGTATCCATTCAGTCCTGGGCTGCGGGGCATTCAGAAGTGGCTCTGTGGAGACGTCTGCATAGAGGCAGCTGTCAGAACACGCACACTCGATTGTTCACCAAAACATATGCAGACGCGTCCTTAGCCTGTAGATTTGGATGCACAGAGTTCCCTGTGTTCGCAAGAGACAAGGGAATCGCGTCTGTGCGCACAGAAGCAATAGCGGACCGTTTCCCTCGGAGTGAACGCGAAAGAGCCGTCTATATACTCGCAGACACGCGAACGTGCCTCAATGCGGTCACAGAGGCAGCAGCTTTTGCACAGATGCTCCTGGTGATTCTGGCACTTTCCAGGCACACTCCTGAAAGTCGCGCACACTGCTGTTCACTCGCTAAACGACCTCTTGGGAAACACGTCTCCGGTCGACGGACCGCTCAGATTGCTTCTCGTGTAACTGTGAACTGTGTCAGCGCAGGGAATCCGTCTCTGTTGAGCAGATGTCGATCCTGCCTCGCTTTTGCTTTGTTGCCTCTACCAAGATGATTTCCCGTTTCTCTCTTCACTGGAGCAGGCAGACACAGCCAACGCACATCAAGTGTCAAGAGACACGCTCTGCTGAGCTCAACGCTTGTGCAGATGCACATGTGCGACGAAGTCAACACACGTGCTTGTGGAGAGAAAGAAAGGGACTCCCAGGCGTGTGGAGCGACGGGGAGAAAGAGCGGGCGCTGAGGAACACAGTTTCAAACAGACTGTCTCCACACAAACAGGCACCTGTCTGCAGGTATCCTAGATCTTGATTCTTGAACTTGAGGAAACACGCGTCTGAGCAAAACTCCCAAACGCTTCCAGGAAAGACACAGGCTCTCCCACAAGCACACAAGTGTTTGCCCTCAGCTATAGATCAGGGACAAGCCTGTGAAGAGCAACCAAAGAGCTCGTCCGTCTTTCTCTCAATAGATGGGAGTAGGCGCGCTTGCGGATGTGTGCGTGTGTGTGGCCACGCGTTTGCTTAGGCATCAGTGTGTGAAAAGGTAGGTGCTTTTCTCTAGCTGCGTGTGCGTGCACGTGGTGCTGGGTGCACATCCCTGGGTGCTCGTGGAAAGGTTTCTGCATGGTTTTCGCTGAGGAATCGTGTGTGTGCACATGGACAAAGAGAAGGCGCAGCAACCAGGTTCCAGCGCCGAAGAAGGCAAAAGGCGAGGTTTCCGGCGCTATCTCCTTCTCTCCCCAGAGCTAGTCGCGCAAAGCAAGCCGCTAAGCCGGCGACCGGCAAGAGAGCTACAACGAAGCATGCCGAACGGAGAAAATAGCAGCAGCTCATCTGTTCACACCTTGTTTCTGCCATGTGCTTGAACGCCAAGACGTTCGCGCTTCTGTGAGATGAAAGACGTCCTTCTGCATATGTGGTTGCTCACACCGGTGCACTTGTTAGTGTATCCATTCAGTCCTGGGCTGCGGGGCATTCAGAAGTGGCTCTGTGGAGACGTCTGCATAGAGGCAGCTGTCAGAACACGCACACTCGATTGTTCACCAAAACATATGCAGACGCGTCCTTAGCCTGTAGATTTGGATGCACAGAGTTCCCTGTGTTCGCAAGAGACAAGGGAATCGCGTCTGTGCGCACAGAAGCAATAGCGGACCGTTTCCCTCGGAGTGAACGCGAAAGAGCCGTCTATATACTCGCAGACACGCGAACGTGCCTCAATGCGGTCACAGAGGCAGCAGCTTTTGCACAGATGCTCCTGGTGATTCTGGCACTTTCCAGGCACACTCCTGAAAGTCGCGCACACTGCTGTTCACTCGCTAAACGACCTCTTGGGAAACACGTCTCCGGTCGACGGACCGCTCAGATTGCTTCTCGTGTAACTGTGAACTGTGTCAGCGCAGGGAATCCGTCTCTGTTGAGCAGATGTCAATCCTGCCTCGCTTTTGCTTTGTTGCCTCTACCAAGATGATTTCCCGTTTCTCTCTTCACTGGAGCAGGCAGACACAGCCAACGCACATCAAGTGTCAAGAGACACGCTCTGCTGAGCTCAACGCTTGTGCAGATGCACATGTGCGACGAAGTCAACACACGTGCTTGTGGAGAGAAAGAAAGGGACTCCCAGGCGTGTGGAGCGACGGGGAGAAAGAGCGGGCGCTGAGGAACACAGTTTCAAACAGACTGTCTCCACACAAACAGGCACCTGTCTGCAGGTATCCTAGATCTTGATTCTTGAACTTGAGGAAACACGCGTCTGAGCAAAACTCCCAAACGCTTCCAGGAAAGACACAGGCTCTCCCACAAGCACACAAGTGTTTGCCCTCAGCTATAGATCAGGGACAAGCCTGTGAAGAGCAACCAAAGAGCTCGTCCGTCTTTCTCTCAATAGATGGGAGTAGGCGCGCTTGCGGATGTGTGCGTGTGTGTGGCCACGCGTTTGCTTAGGCATCAGTGTGTGAAAAGGTAGGTGCTTTTCTCTAGCTGCGTGTGCGTGCACGTGGTGCTGGGTGCACATCCCTGGGTGCTCGTGGAAAGGTTTCTGCATGGTTTTCGCTGAGGAATCGTGTGTGTGCACATGGACAAAGAGAAGGCGCAGCAACCAGGTTCCAGCGCCGAAGAAGGCAAAAGGCGAGGTTTCCGGCGCTATCTCCTTCTCTCCCCAGAGCTAGTCGCGCAAAGCAAGCCGCTAAGCCGGCGACCGGCAAGAGAGCTACAACGAAGCATGCCGAACGGAGAAAATAGCAGCAGCTCATCTGTTCACACCTTGTTTCTGCCATGTGCTTGAACGCCAAGACGTTCGCGCTTCTGTGAGATGAAAGACGTCCTTCTGCATATGTGGTTGCTCACACCGGTGCACTTGTTAGTGTATCCATTCAGTCCTGGGCTGCGGGGCATTCAGAAGTGGCTCTGTGGAGACGTCTGCATAGAGGCAGCTGTCAGAACACGCACACTCGATTGTTCACCAAAACATATGCAGACGCGTCCTTAGCCTGTAGATTTGGATGCACAGAGTTCCCTGTGTTCGCAAGAGACAAGGGAATCGCGTCTGTGCGCACAGAAGCAATAGCGGACCGTTTCCCTCGGAGTGAACGCGAAAGAGCCGTCTATATACTCGCAGACACGCGAACGTGCCTCAATGCGGTCACAGAGGCAGCAGCTTTTGCACAGCTGCTCCTGGTGATTCTGGCACTTTCCAGGCACACTCCTGAAAGTCGCGCACACTGCTGTTCACTCGCTAAACGACCTCTTGGGAAACACGTCTCCGGTCGACGGACCGCTCAGATTGCTTCTCGTGTAACTGTGAACTGTGTCAGCGCAGGGAATCCGTCTCTGTTGAGCAGATGTCAATCCTGCCTCGCTTTTGCTTTGTTGCCTCTACCAAGATGATTTCCCGTTTCTCTCTTCACTGGAGCAGGCAGACACAGCCAACGCACATCAAGTGTCAAGAGACACGCTCTGCTGAGCTCAACGCTTGTGCAGATGCACATGTGCGACGAAGTCAACACACGTGCTTGTGGAGAGAAAGAAAGGGACTCCCAGGCGTGTGGAGCGACGGGGAGAAAGAGCGGGCGCTGAGGAACACAGTTTCAAACAGACTGTCTCCACACAAACAGGCACCTGTCTGCAGGTATCCTAGATCTTGATTCTTGAACTTGAGGAAACACGCGTCTGAGCAAAACTCCCAAACGCTTCCAGGAAAGACACAGGCTCTCCCACAAGCACACAAGTGTTTGCCCTCAGCTATAGATCAGGGACAAGCCTGTGAAGAGCAACCAAAGAGCTCGTCCGTCTTTCTCTCAATAGATGGGAGTAGGCGCGCTTGCGGATGTGTGCGTGTGTGTGGCCACGCGTTTGCTTAGGCATCAGTGTGTGAAAAGGTAGGTGCTTTTCTCTAGCTGCGTGTGCGTGCACGTGGTGCTGGGTGCACATCCCTGGGTGCTCGTGGAAAGGTTTCTGCATGGTTTTCGCTGAGGAATCGTGTGTGTGCACATGGACAAAGAGAAGGCGCAGCAACCAGGTTCCAGCGCCGAAGAAGGCAAAAGGCGAGGTTTCCGGCGCTATCTCCTTCTCTCCCCAGAGCTAGTCGCGCAAAGCAAGCCGCTAAGCCGGCGACCGGCAAGAGAGCTACAACGAAGCATGCCGAACGGAGAAAATAGCAGCAGCTCATCTGTTCACACCTTGTTTCTGCCATGTGCTTGAACGCCAAGACGTTCGCGCTTCTGTGAGATGAAAGACGTCCTTCTGCATATGTGGTTGCTCACACCGGTGCACTTGTTAGTGTATCCATTCAGTCCTGGGCTGCGGGGCATTCAGAAGTGGCTCTGTGGAGACGTCTGCATAGAGGCAGCTGTCAGAACACGCACACTCGATTGTTCACCAAAACATATGCAGACGCGTCCTTAGCCTGTAGATTTGGATGCACAGAGTTCCCTGTGTTCGCAAGAGACAAGGGAATCGCGTCTGTGCGCACAGAAGCAATAGCGGACCGTTTCCCTCGGAGTGAACGCGAAAGAGCCGTCTATATACTCGCAGACACGCGAACGTGCCTCAATGCGGTCACAGAGGCAGCAGCTTTTGCACAGATGCTCCTGGTGATTCTGGCACTTTCCAGGCACACTCCTGAAAGTCGCGCACACTGCTGTTCACTCGCTAAACGACCTCTTGGGAAACACGTCTCCGGTCGACGGACCGCTCAGATTGCTTCTCGTGTAACTGTGAACTGTGTCAGCGCAGGGAATCCGTCTCTGTTGAGCAGATGTCAATCCTGCCTCGCTTTTGCTTTGTTGCCTCTACCAAGATGATTTCCCGTTTCTCTCTTCACTGGAGCAGGCAGACACAGCCAACGCACATCAAGTGTCAAGAGACACGCTCTGCTGAGCTCAACGCTTGTGCAGATGCACATGTGCGACGAAGTCAACACACGTGCTTGTGGAGAGAAAGAAAGGGACTCCCAGGCGTGTGGAGCGACGGGGAGAAAGAGCGGGCGCTGAGGAACACAGTTTCAAACAGACTGTCTCCACACAAACAGGCACCTGTCTGCAGGTATCCTAGATCTTGATTCTTGAACTTGAGGAAACACGCGTCTGAGCAAAACTCCCAAACGCTTCCAGGAAAGACACAGGCTCTCCCACAAGCACACAAGTGTTTGCCCTCAGCTATAGATCAGGGACAAGCCTGTGAAGAGCAACCAAAGAGCTCGTCCGTCTTTCTCTCAATAGATGGGAGTAGGCGCGCTTGCGGATGTGTGCGTGTGTGTGGCCACGCGTTTGCTTAGGCATCAGTGTGTGAAAAGGTAGGTGCTTTTCTCTAGCTGCGTGTGCGTGCACGTGGTGCTGGGTGCACATCCCTGGGTGCTCGTGGAAAGGTTTCTGCATGGTTTTCGCTGAGGAATCGTGTGTGTGCACATGGACAAAGAGAAGGCGCAGCAACCAGGTTCCAGCGCCGAAGAAGGCAAAAGGCGAGGTTTCCGGCGCTATCTCCTTCTCTCCCCAGAGCTAGTCGCGCAAAGCAAGCCGCTAAGCCGGCGACCGGCAAGAGAGCTACAACGAAGCATGCCGAACGGAGAAAATAGCAGCAGCTCATCTGTTCACACCTTGTTTCTGCCATGTGCTTGAACGCCAAGACGTTCGCGCTTCTGTGAGATGAAAGACGTCCTTCTGCATATGTGGTTGCTCACACCGGTGCACTTGTTAGTGTATCCATTCAGTCCTGGGCTGCGGGGCATTCAGAAGTGGCTCTGTGGAGACGTCTGCATAGAGGCAGCTGTCAGAACACGCACACTCGATTGTTCACCAAAACATATGCAGACGCGTCCTTAGCATGTAGATTTGGATGCACAGAGTTCCCTGTGTTCGCAAGAGACAAGGGAATCGCGTCTGTGCGCACAGAAGCAATAGCGGACCGTTTCCCTCGGAGTGAACGCGAAAGAGCCGTCTATATACTCGCAGACACGCGAACGTGCCTCAATGCGGTCACAGAGGCAGCAGCTTTTGCACAGATGCTCCTGGTGATTCTGGCACTTTCCAGGCACACTCCTGAAAGTCGCGCACACTGCTGTTCACTCGCTAAACGACCTCTTGGGAAACACGTCTCCGGTCGACGGACCGCTCAGATTGCTTCTCGTGTAACTGTGAACTGTGTCAGCGCAGGGAATCCGTCTCTGTTGAGCAGATGTCAATCCTGCCTCGCTTTTGCTTTGTTGCCTCTACCAAGATGATTTCCCGTTTCTCTCTTCACTGGAGCAGGCAGACACAGCCAACGCACATCAAGTGTCAAGAGACACGCTCTGCTGAGCTCAACGCTTGTGCAGATGCACATGTGCGACGAAGTCAACACACGTGCTTGTGGAGAGAAAGAAAGGGACTCCCAGGCGTGTGGAGCGACGGGGAGAAAGAGCGGGCGCTGAGGAACACAGTTTCAAACAGACTGTCTCCACACAAACAGGCACCTGTCTGCAGGTATCCTAGATCTTGATTCTTGAACTTGAGGAAACACGCGTCTGAGCAAAACTCCCAAACGCTTCCAGGAAAGACACAGGCTCTCCCACAAGCACACAAGTGTTTGCCCTCAGCTATAGATCAGGGACAAGCCTGTGAAGAGCAACCAAAGAGCTCGTCCGTCTTTCTCTCAATAGATGGGAGTAGGCGCGCTTGCGGATGTGTGCGTGTGTGTGGCCACGCGTTTGCTTAGGCATCAGTGTGTGAAAAGGTAGGTGCTTTTCTCTAGCTGCGTGTGCGTGCACGTGGTGCTGGGTGCACATCCCTGGGTGCTCGTGGAAAGGTTTCTGCATGGTTTTCGCTGAGGAATCGTGTGTGTGCACATGGACAAAGAGAAGGCGCAGCAACCAGGTTCCAGCGCCGAAGAAGGCAAAAGGCGAGGTTTCCGGCGCTATCTCCTTCTCTCCCCAGAGCTAGTCGCGCAAAGCAAGCCGCTAAGCCGGCGACCGGCAAGAGAGCTACAACGAAGCATGCCGAACGGAGAAAATAGCAGCAGCTCATCTGTTCACACCTTGTTTCTGCCATGTGCTTGAACGCCAAGACGTTCGCGCTTCTGTGAGATGAAAGACGTCCTTCTGCATATGTGGTTGCTCACACCGGTGCACTTGTTAGTGTATCCATTCAGTCCTGGGCTGCGGGGCATTCAGAAGTGGCTCTGTGGAGACGTCTGCATAGAGGCAGCTGTCAGAACACGCACACTCGATTGTTCACCAAAACATATGCAGACGCGTCCTTAGCCTGTAGATTTGGATGCACAGAGTTCCCTGTGTTCGCAAGAGACAAGGGAATCGCGTCTGTGCGCACAGAAGCAATAGCGGACCGTTTCCCTCGGAGTGAACGCGAAAGAGCCGTCTATATACTCGCAGACACGCGAACGTGCCTCAATGCGGTCACAGAGGCAGCAGCTTTTGCACAGATGCTCCTGGTGATTCTGGCACTTTCCAGGCACACTCCTGAAAGTCGCGCACACTGCTGTTCACTCGCTAAACGACCTCTTGGGAAACACGTCTCCGGTCGACGGACCGCTCAGATTGCTTCTCGTGTAACTGTGAACTGTGTCAGCGCAGGGAATCCGTCTCTGTTGAGCAGATGTCAATCCTGCCTCGCTTTTGCTTTGTTGCCTCTACCAAGATGATTTCCCGTTTCTCTCTTCACTGGAGCAGGCAGACACAGCCAACGCACATCAAGTGTCAAGAGACACGCTCTGCTGAGCTCAACGCTTGTGCAGATGCACATGTGCGACGAAGTCAACACACGTGCTTGTGGAGAGAAAGAAAGGGACTCCCAGGCGTGTGGAGCGACGGGGAGAAAGAGCGGGCGCTGAGGAACACAGTTTCAAACAGACTGTCTCCACACAAACAGGCACCTGTCTGCAGGTATCCTAGATCTTGATTCTTGAACTTGAGGAAACACGCGTCTGAGCAAAACTCCCAAACGCTTCCAGGAAAGACACAGGCTCTCCCACAAGCACACAAGTGTTTGCCCTCAGCTATAGATCAGGGACAAGCCTGTGAAGAGCAACCAAAGAGCTCGTCCGTCTTTCTCTCAATAGATGGGAGTAGGCGCGCTTGCGGATGTGTGCGTGTGTGTGGCCACGCGTTTGCTTAGGCATCAGTGTGTGAAAAGGTAGGTGCTTTTCTCTAGCTGCGTGTGCGTGCACGTGGTGCTGGGTGCACATCCCTGGGTGCTCGTGGAAAGGTTTCTGCATGGTTTTCGCTGAGGAATCGTGTGTGTGCACATGGACAAAGAGAAGGCGCAGCAACCAGGTTCCAGCGCCGAAGAAGGCAAAAGGCGAGGTTTCCGGCGCTATCTCCTTCTCTCCCCAGAGCTAGTCGCGCAAAGCAAGCCGCTAAGCCGGCGACCGGCAAGAGAGCTACAACGAAGCATGCCGAACGGAGAAAATAGCAGCAGCTCATCTGTTCACACCTTGTTTCTGCCATGTGCTTGAACGCCAAGACGTTCGCGCTTCTGTGAGATGAAAGACGTCCTTCTGCATATGTGGTTGCTCACACCGGTGCACTTGTTAGTGTATCCATTCAGTCCTGGGCTGCGGGGCATTCAGAAGTGGCTCTGTGGAGACGTCTGCATAGAGGCAGCTGTCAGAACACGCACACTCGATTGTTCACCAAAACATATGCAGACGCGTCCTTAGCATGTAGATTTGGATGCACAGAGTTCCCTGTGTTCGCAAGAGACAAGGGAATCGCGTCTGTGCGCACAGAAGCAATAGCGGACCGTTTCCCTCGGAGTGAACGCGAAAGAGCCGTCTATATACTCGCAGACACGCGAACGTGCCTCAATGCGGTCACAGAGGCAGCAGCTTTTGCACAGATGCTCCTGGTGATTCTGGCACTTTCCAGGCACACTCCTGAAAGTCGCGCACACTGCTGTTCACTCGCTAAACGACCTCTTGGGAAACACGTCTCCGGTCGACGGACCGCTCAGATTGCTTCTCGTGTAACTGTGAACTGTGTCAGCGCAGGGAATCCGTCTCTGTTGAGCAGATGTCGATCCTGCCTCGCTTTTGCTTTGTTGCCTCTACCAAGATGATTTCCCGTTTCTCTCTTCACTGGAGCAGGCAGACACAGCCAACGCACATCAAGTGTCAAGAGACACGCTCTGCTGAGCTCAACGCTTGTGCAGATGCACATGTGCGACGAAGTCAACACACGTGCTTGTGGAGAGAAAGAAAGGGACTCCCAGGCGTGTGGAGCGACGGGGAGAAAGAGCGGGCGCTGAGGAACACAGTTTCAAACAGACTGTCTCCACACAAACAGGCACCTGTCTGCAGGTATCCTAGATCTTGATTCTTGAACTTGAGGAAACACGCGTCTGAGCAAAACTCCCAAACGCTTCCAGGAAAGACACAGGCTCTCCCACAAGCACACAAGTGTTTGCCCTCAGCTATAGATCAGGGACAAGCCTGTGAAGAGCAACCAAAGAGCTCGTCCGTCTTTCTCTCAATAGATGGGAGTAGGCGCGCTTGCGGATGTGTGCGTGTGTGTGGCCACGCGTTTGCTTAGGCATCAGTGTGTGAAAAGGTAGGTGCTTTTCTCTAGCTGCGTGTGCGTGCACGTGGTGCTGGGTGCACATCCCTGGGTGCTCGTGGAAAGGTTTCTGCATGGTTTTCGCTGAGGAATCGTGTGTGTGCACATGGACAAAGAGAAGGCGCAGCAACCAGGTTCCAGCGCCGAAGAAGGCAAAAGGCGAGGTTTCCGGCGCTATCTCCTTCTCTCCCCAGAGCTAGTCGCGCAAAGCAAGCCGCTAAGCCGGCGACCGGCAAGAGAGCTACAACGAAGCATGCCGAACGGAGAAAATAGCAGCAGCTCATCTGTTCACACCTTGTTTCTGCCATGTGCTTGAACGCCAAGACGTTCGCGCTTCTGTGAGATGAAAGACGTCCTTCTGCATATGTGGTTGCTCACACCGGTGCACTTGTTAGTGTATCCATTCAGTCCTGGGCTGCGGGGCATTCAGAAGTGGCTCTGTGGAGACGTCTGCATAGAGGCAGCTGTCAGAACACGCACACTCGATTGTTCACCAAAACATATGCAGACGCGTCCTTAGCATGTAGATTTGGATGCACAGAGTTCCCTGTGTTCGCAAGAGACAAGGGAATCGCGTCTGTGCGCACAGAAGCAATAGCGGACCGTTTCCCTCGGAGTGAACGCGAAAGAGCCGTCTATATACTCGCAGACACGCGAACGTGCCTCAATGCGGTCACAGAGGCAGCAGCTTTTGCACAGATGCTCCTGGTGATTCTGGCACTTTCCAGGCACACTCCTGAAAGTCGCGCACACTGCTGTTCACTCGCTAAACGACCTCTTGGGAAACACGTCTCCGGTCGACGGACCGCTCAGATTGCTTCTCGTGTAACTGTGAACTGTGTCAGCGCAGGGAATCCGTCTCTGTTGAGCAGATGTCGATCCTGCCTCGCTTTTGCTTTGTTGCCTCTACCAAGATGATTTCCCGTTTCTCTCTTCACTGGAGCAGGCAGACACAGCCAACGCACATCAAGTGTCAAGAGACACGCTCTGCTGAGCTCAACGCTTGTGCAGATGCACATGTGCGACGAAGTCAACACACGTGCTTGTGGAGAGAAAGAAAGGGACTCCCAGGCGTGTGGAGCGACGGGGAGAAAGAGCGGGCGCTGAGGAACACAGTTTCAAACAGACTGTCTCCACACAAACAGGCACCTGTCTGCAGGTATCCTAGATCTTGATTCTTGAACTTGAGGAAACACGCGTCTGAGCAAAACTCCCAAACGCTTCCAGGAAAGACACAGGCTCTCCCACAAGCACACAAGTGTTTGCCCTCAGCTATAGATCAGGGACAAGCCTGTGAAGAGCAACCAAAGAGCTCGTCCGTCTTTCTCTCAATAGATGGGAGTAGGCGCGCTTGCGGATGTGTGCGTGTGTGTGGCCACGCGTTTGCTTAGGCATCAGTGTGTGAAAAGGTAGGTGCTTTTCTCTAGCTGCGTGTGCGTGCACGTGGTGCTGGGTGCACATCCCTGGGTGCTCGTGGAAAGGTTTCTGCATGGTTTTCGCTGAGGAATCGTGTGTGTGCACATGGACAAAGAGAAGGCGCAGCAACCAGGTTCCAGCGCCGAAGAAGGCAAAAGGCGAGGTTTCCGGTGCTATCTCCTTCTCTCCCCAGAGCTAGTCGCGCAAAGCAAGCCGCTAAGCCGGCGACCGGCAAGAGAGCTACAACGAAGCATGCCGAACGGAGAAAATAGCAGCAGCTCATCTGTTCACACCTTGTTTCTGCCATGTGCTTGAACGCCAAGACGTTCGCGCTTCTGTGAGATGAAAGACGTCCTTCTGCATATGTGGTTGCTCACACCGGTGCACTTGTTAGTGTATCCATTCAGTCCTGGGCTGCGGGGCATTCAGAAGTGGCTCTGTGGAGACGTCTGCATAGAGGCAGCTGTCAGAACACGCACACTCGATTGTTCACCAAAACATATGCAGACGCGTCCTTAGCATGTAGATTTGGATGCACAGAGTTCCCTGTGTTCGCAAGAGACAAGGGAATCGCGTCTGTGCGCACAGAAGCAATAGCGGACCGTTTCCCTCGGAGTGAACGCGAAAGAGCCGTCTATATACTCGCAGACACGCGAACGTGCCTCAATGCGGTCACAGAGGCAGCAGCTTTTGCACAGATGCTCCTGGTGATTCTGGCACTTTCCAGGCACACTCCTGAAAGTCGCGCACACTGCTGTTCACTCGCTAAACGACCTCTTGGGAAACACGTCTCCGGTCGACGGACCGCTCAGATTGCTTCTCGTGTAACTGTGAACTGTGTCAGCGCAGGGAATCCGTCTCTGTTGAGCAGATGTCGATCCTGCCTCGCTTTTGCTTTGTTGCCTCTACCAAGATGATTTCCCGTTTCTCTCTTCACTGGAGCAGGCAGACACAGCCAACGCACATCAAGTGTCAAGAGACACGCTCTGCTGAGCTCAACGCTTGTGCAGATGCACATGTGCGACGAAGTCAACACACGTGCTTGTGGAGAGAAAGAAAGGGACTCCCAGGCGTGTGGAGCGACGGGGAGAAAGAGCGGGCGCTGAGGAACACAGTTTCAAACAGACTGTCTCCACACAAACAGGCACCTGTCTGCAGGTATCCTAGATCTTGATTCTTGAACTTGAGGAAACACGCGTCTGAGCAAAACTCCCAAACGCTTCCAGGAAAGACACAGGCTCTCCCACAAGCACACAAGTGTTTGCCCTCAGCTATAGATCAGGGACAAGCCTGTGAAGAGCAACCAAAGAGCTCGTCCGTCTTTCTCTCAATAGATGGGAGTAGGCGCGCTTGCGGATGTGTGCGTGTGTGTGGCCACGCGTTTGCTTAGGCATCAGTGTGTGAAAAGGTAGGTGCTTTTCTCTAGCTGCGTGTGCGTGCACGTGGTGCTGGGTGCACATCCCTGGGTGCTCGTGGAAAGGTTTCTGCATGGTTTTCGCTGAGGAATCGTGTGTGTGCACATGGACAAAGAGAAGGCGCAGCAACCAGGTTCCAGCGCCGAAGAAGGCAAAAGGCGAGGTTTCCGGCGCTATCTCCTTCTCTCCCCAGAGCTAGTCGCGCAAAGCAAGCCGCTAAGCCGGCGACCGGCAAGAGAGCTACAACGAAGCATGCCGAACGGAGAAAATAGCAGCAGCTCATCTGTTCACACCTTGTTTCTGCCATGTGCTTGAACGCCAAGACGTTCGCGCTTCTGTGAGATGAAAGACGTCCTTCTGCATATGTGGTTGCTCACACCGGTGCACTTGTTAGTGTATCCATTCAGTCCTGGGCTGCGGGGCATTCAGAAGTGGCTCTGTGGAGACGTCTGCATAGAGGCAGCTGTCAGAACACGCACACTCGATTGTTCACCAAAACATATGCAGACGCGTCCTTAGCCTGTAGATTTGGATGCACAGAGTTCCCTGTGTTCGCAAGAGACAAGGGAATCGCGTCTGTGCGCACAGAAGCAATAGCGGACCGTTTCCCTCGGAGTGAACGCGAAAGAGCCGTCTATATACTCGCAGACACGCGAACGTGCCTCAATGCGGTCACAGAGGCAGCAGCTTTTGCACAGATGCTCCTGGTGATTCTGGCACTTTCCAGGCACACTCCTGAAAGTCGCGCACACTGCTGTTCACTCGCTAAACGACCTCTTGGGAAACACGTCTCCGGTCGACGGACCGCTCAGATTGCTTCTCGTGTAACTGTGAACTGTGTCAGCGCAGGGAATCCGTCTCTGTTGAGCAGATGTCAATCCTGCCTCGCTTTTGCTTTGTTGCCTCTACCAAGATGATTTCCCGTTTCTCTCTTCACTGGAGCAGGCAGACACAGCCAACGCACATCAAGTGTCAAGAGACACGCTCTGCTGAGCTCAACGCTTGTGCAGATGCACATGTGCGACGAAGTCAACACACGTGCTTGTGGAGAGAAAGAAAGGGACTCCCAGGCGTGTGGAGCGACGGGGAGAAAGAGCGGGCGCTGAGGAACACAGTTTCAAACAGACTGTCTCCACACAAACAGGCACCTGTCTGCAGGTATCCTAGATCTTGATTCTTGAACTTGAGGAAACACGCGTCTGAGCAAAACTCCCAAACGCTTCCAGGAAAGACACAGGCTCTCCCACAAGCACACAAGTGTTTGCCCTCAGCTATAGATCAGGGACAAGCCTGTGAAGAGCAACCAAAGAGCTCGTCCGTCTTTCCCTCAATAGATGGGAGTAGGCGCGCTTGCGGATGTGTGCGTGTGTGTGGCCACGCGTTTGCTTAGGCTTCAGTGTGTGAAAAGGTAGGTGCTTTTCTCTAGCTGCGTGTGCGTGCACGTGGTGCTGGGTGCACATCCCTGGGTGCTCGTGGAAAGGTTTCTGCATGGTTTTCGCTGAGGAATCGTGTGTGTGCACATGGACAAAGAGAAGGCGCAGCAACCAGGTTCCAGCGCCGAAGAAGGCAAAAGGCGAGGTTTCCGGCGCTATCTCCTTCTCTCCCCAGAGCTAGTCGCGCAAAGCAAGCCGCTAAGCCGGCGACCGGCAAGAGAGCTACAACGAAGCATGCCGAACGGAGAAAATAGCAGCAGCTCATCTGTTCACACCTTGTTTCTGCCATGTGCTTGAACGCCAAGACGTTCGCGCTTCTGTGAGATGAAAGACGTCCTTCTGCATATGTGGTTGCTCACACCGGTGCACTTGTTAGTGTATCCATTCAGTCCTGGGCTGCGGGGCATTCAGAAGTGGCTCTGTGGAGACGTCTGCATAGAGGCAGCTGTCAGAACACGCACACTCGATTGTTCACCAAAACATATGCAGACGCGTCCTTAGCCTGTAGATTTGGATGCACAGAGTTCCCTGTGTTCGCAAGAGACAAGGGAATCGCGTCTGTGCGCACAGAAGCAATAGCGGACCGTTTCCCTCGGAGTGAACGCGAAAGAGCCGTCTATATACTCGCAGACACGCGAACGTGCCTCAATGCGGTCACAGAGGCAGCAGCTTTTGCACAGATGCTCCTGGTGATTCTGGCACTTTCCAGGCACACTCCTGAAAGTCGCGCACACTGCTGTTCACTCGCTAAACGACCTCTTGGGAAACACGTCTCCGGTCGACGGACCGCTCAGATTGCTTCTCGTGTAACTGTGAACTGTGTCAGCGCAGGGAATCCGTCTCTGTTGAGCAGATGTCAATCCTGCCTCGCTTTTGCTTTGTTGCCTCTACCAAGATGATTTCCCGTTTCTCTCTTCACTGGAGCAGGCAGACACAGCCAACGCACATCAAGTGTCAAGAGACACGCTCTGCTGAGCTCAACGCTTGTGCAGATGCACATGTGCGACGAAGTCAACACACGTGCTTGTGGAGAGAAAGAAAGGGACTCCCAGGCGTGTGGAGCGACGGGGAGAAAGAGCGGGCGCTGAGGAACACAGTTTCAAACAGACTGTCTCCACACAAACAGGCACCTGTCTGCAGGTATCCTAGATCTTGATTCTTGAACTTGAGGAAACACGCGTCTGAGCAAAACTCCCAAACGCTTCCAGGAAAGACACAGGCTCTCCCACAAGCACACAAGTGTTTGCCCTCAGCTATAGATCAGGGACAAGCCTGTGAAGAGCAACCAAAGAGCTCGTCCGTCTTTCTCTCAATAGATGGGAGTAGGCGCGCTTGCGGATGTGTGCGTGTGTGTGGCCACGCGTTTGCTTAGGCATCAGTGTGTGAAAAGGTAGGTGCTTTTCTCTAGCTGCGTGTGCGTGCACGTGGTGCTGGGTGCACATCCCTGGGTGCTCGTGGAAAGGTTTCTGCATGGTTTTCGCTGAGGAATCGTGTGTGTGCACATGGACAAAGAGAAGGCGCAGCAACCAGGTTCCAGCGCCGAAGAAGGCAAAAGGCGAGGTTTCCGGCGCTATCTCCTTCTCTCCCCAGAGCTAGTCGCGCAAAGCAAGCCGCTAAGCCGGCGACCGGCAAGAGAGCTACAACGAAGCATGCCGAACGGAGAAAATAGCAGCAGCTCATCTGTTCACACCTTGTTTCTGCCATGTGCTTGAACGCCAAGACGTTCGCGCTTCTGTGAGATGAAAGACGTCCTTCTGCATATGTGGTTGCTCACACCGGTGCACTTGTTAGTGTATCCATTCAGTCCTGGGCTGCGGGGCATTCAGAAGTGGCTCTGTGGAGACGTCTGCATAGAGGCAGCTGTCAGAACACGCACACTCGATTGTTCACCAAAACATATGCAGACGCGTCCTTAGCCTGTAGATTTGGATGCACAGAGTTCCCTGTGTTCGCAAGAGACAAGGGAATCGCGTCTGTGCGCACAGAAGCAATAGCGGACCGTTTCCCTCGGAGTGAACGCGAAAGAGCCGTCTATATACTCGCAGACACGCGAACGTGCCTCAATGCGGTCACAGAGGCAGCAGCTTTTGCACAGATGCTCCTGGTGATTCTGGCACTTTCCAGGCACACTCCTGAAAGTCGCGCACACTGCTGTTCACTCGCTAAACGACCTCTTGGGAAACACGTCTCCGGTCGACGGACCGCTCAGATTGCTTCTCGTGTAACTGTGAACTGTGTCAGCGCAGGGAATCCGTCTCTGTTGAGCAGATGTCAATCCTGCCTCGCTTTTGCTTTGTTGCCTCTACCAAGATGATTTCCCGTTTCTCTCTTCACTGGAGCAGGCAGACACAGCCAACGCACATCAAGTGTCAAGAGACACGCTCTGCTGAGCTCAACGCTTGTGCAGATGCACATGTGCGACGAAGTCAACACACGTGCTTGTGGAGAGAAAGAAAGGGACTCCCAGGCGTGTGGAGCGACGGGGAGAAAGAGCGGGCGCTGAGGAACACAGTTTCAAACAGACTGTCTCCACACAAACAGGCACCTGTCTGCAGGTATCCTAGATCTTGATTCTTGAACTTGAGGAAACACGCGTCTGAGCAAAACTCCCAAACGCTTCCAGGAAAGACACAGGCTCTCCCACAAGCACACAAGTGTTTGCCCTCAGCTATAGATCAGGGACAAGCCTGTGAAGAGCAACCAAAGAGCTCGTCCGTCTTTCCCTCAATAGATGGGAGTAGGCGCGCTTGCGGATGTGTGCGTGTGTGTGGCCACGCGTTTGCTTAGGCTTCAGTGTGTGAAAAGGTAGGTGCTTTTCTCTAGCTGCGTGTGCGTGCACGTGGTGCTGGGTGCACATCCCTGGGTGCTCGTGGAAAGGTTTCTGCATGGTTTTCGCTGAGGAATCGTGTGTGTGCACATGGACAAAGAGAAGGCGCAGCAACCAGGTTCCAGCGCCGAAGAAGGCAAAAGGCGAGGTTTCCGGCGCTATCTCCTTCTCTCCCCAGAGCTAGTCGCGCAAAGCAAGCCGCTAAGCCGGCGACCGGCAAGAGAGCTACAACGAAGCATGCCGAACGGAGAAAATAGCAGCAGCTCATCTGTTCACACCTTGTTTCTGCCATGTGCTTGAACGCCAAGACGTTCGCGCTTCTGTGAGATGAAAGACGTCCTTCTGCATATGTGGTTGCTCACACCGGTGCACTTGTTAGTGTATCCATTCAGTCCTGGGCTGCGGGGCATTCAGAAGTGGCTCTGTGGAGACGTCTGCATAGAGGCAGCTGTCAGAACACGCACACTCGATTGTTCACCAAAACATATGCAGACGCGTCCTTAGCCTGTAGATTTGGATGCACAGAGTTCCCTGTGTTCGCAAGAGACAAGGGAATCGCGTCTGTGCGCACAGAAGCAATAGCGGACCGTTTCCCTCGGAGTGAACGCGAAAGAGCCGTCTATATACTCGCAGACACGCGAACGTGCCTCAATGCGGTCACAGAGGCAGCAGCTTTTGCACAGATGCTCCTGGTGATTCTGGCACTTTCCAGGCACACTCCTGAAAGTCGCGCACACTGCTGTTCACTCGCTAAACGACCTCTTGGGAAACACGTCTCCGGTCGACGGACCGCTCAGATTGCTTCTCGTGTAACTGTGAACTGTGTCAGCGCAGGGAATCCGTCTCTGTTGAGCAGATGTCAATCCTGCCTCGCTTTTGCTTTGTTGCCTCTACCAAGATGATTTCCCGTTTCTCTCTTCACTGGAGCAGGCAGACACAGCCAACGCACATCAAGTGTCAAGAGACACGCTCTGCTGAGCTCAACGCTTGTGCAGATGCACATGTGCGACGAAGTCAACACACGTGCTTGTGGAGAGAAAGAAAGGGACTCCCAGGCGTGTGGAGCGACGGGGAGAAAGAGCGGGCGCTGAGGAACACAGTTTCAAACAGACTGTCTCCACACAAACAGGCACCTGTCTGCAGGTATCCTAGATCTTGATTCTTGAACTTGAGGAAACACGCGTCTGAGCAAAACTCCCAAACGCTTCCAGGAAAGACACAGGCTCTCCCACAAGCACACAAGTGTTTGCCCTCAGCTATAGATCAGGGACAAGCCTGTGAAGAGCAACCAAAGAGCTCGTCCGTCTTTCTCTCAATAGATGGGAGTAGGCGCGCTTGCGGATGTGTGCGTGTGTGTGGCCACGCGTTTGCTTAGGCATCAGTGTGTGAAAAGGTAGGTGCTTTTCTCTAGCTGCGTGTGCGTGCACGTGGTGCTGGGTGCACATCCCTGGGTGCTCGTGGAAAGGTTTCTGCATGGTTTTCGCTGAGGAATCGTGTGTGTGCACATGGACAAAGAGAAGGCGCAGCAACCAGGTTCCAGCGCCGAAGAAGGCAAAAGGCGAGGTTTCCGGCGCTATCTCCTTCTCTCCCCAGAGCTAGTCGCGCAAAGCAAGCCGCTAAGCCGGCGACCGGCAAGAGAGCTACAACGAAGCATGCCGAACGGAGAAAATAGCAGCAGCTCATCTGTTCACACCTTGTTTCTGCCATGTGCTTGAACGCCAAGACGTTCGCGCTTCTGTGAGATGAAAGACGTCCTTCTGCATATGTGGTTGCTCACACCGGTGCACTTGTTAGTGTATCCATTCAGTCCTGGGCTGCGGGGCATTCAGAAGTGGCTCTGTGGAGACGTCTGCATAGAGGCAGCTGTCAGAACACGCACACTCGATTGTTCACCAAAACATATGCAGACGCGTCCTTAGCCTGTAGATTTGGATGCACAGAGTTCCCTGTGTTCGCAAGAGACAAGGGAATCGCGTCTGTGCGCACAGAAGCAATAGCGGACCGTTTCCCTCGGAGTGAACGCGAAAGAGCCGTCTATATACTCGCAGACACGCGAACGTGCCTCAATGCGGTCACAGAGGCAGCAGCTTTTGCACAGATGCTCCTGGTGATTCTGGCACTTTCCAGGCACACTCCTGAAAGTCGCGCACACTGCTGTTCACTCGCTAAACGACCTCTTGGGAAACACGTCTCCGGTCGACGGACCGCTCAGATTGCTTCTCGTGTAACTGTGAACTGTGTCAGCGCAGGGAATCCGTCTCTGTTGAGCAGATGTCAATCCTGCCTCGCTTTTGCTTTGTTGCCTCTACCAAGATGATTTCCCGTTTCTCTCTTCACTGGAGCAGGCAGACACAGCCAACGCACATCAAGTGTCAAGAGACACGCTCTGCTGAGCTCAACGCTTGTGCAGATGCACATGTGCGACGAAGTCAACACACGTGCTTGTGGAGAGAAAGAAAGGGACTCCCAGGCGTGTGGAGCGACGGGGAGAAAGAGCGGGCGCTGAGGAACACAGTTTCAAACAGACTGTCTCCACACAAACAGGCACCTGTCTGCAGGTATCCTAGATCTTGATTCTTGAACTTGAGGAAACACGCGTCTGAGCAAAACTCCCAAACGCTTCCAGGAAAGACACAGGCTCTCCCACAAGCACACAAGTGTTTGCCCTCAGCTATACATCAGGGACAAGCCTGTGAAGAGCAACCAAAGAGCTCGTCCGTCTTTCCCTCAATAGATGGGAGTAGGCGCGCTTGCGGATGTGTGCGTGTGTGTGGCCACGCGTTTGCTTAGGCTTCAGTGTGTGAAAAGGTAGGTGCTTTTCTCTAGCTGCGTGTGCGTGCACGTGGTGCTGGGTGCACATCCCTGGGTGCTCGTGGAAAGGTTTCTGCATGGTTTTCGCTGAGGAATCGTGTGTGTGCACATGGACAAAGAGAAGGCGCAGCAACCAGGTTCCAGCGCCGAAGAAGGCAAAAGGCGAGGTTTCCGGCGCTATCTCCTTCTCTCCCCAGAGCTAGTCGCGCAAAGCAAGCCGCTAAGCCGGCGACCGGCAAGAGAGCTACAACGAAGCATGCCGAACGGAGAAAATAGCAGCAGCTCATCTGTTCACACCTTGTTTCTGCCATGTGCTTGAACGCCAAGACGTTCGCGCTTCTGTGAGATGAAAGACGTCCTTCTGCATATGTGGTTGCTCACACCGGTGCACTTGTTAGTGTATCCATTCAGTCCTGGGCTGCGGGGCATTCAGAAGTGGCTCTGTGGAGACGTCTGCATAGAGGCAGCTGTCAGAACACGCACACTCGATTGTTCACCAAAACATATGCAGACGCGTCCTTAGCCTGTAGATTTGGATGCACAGAGTTCCCTGTGTTCGCAAGAGACAAGGGAATCGCGTCTGTGCGCACAGAAGCAATAGCGGACCGTTTCCCTCGGAGTGAACGCGAAAGAGCCGTCTATATACTCGCAGACACGCGAACGTGCCTCAATGCGGTCACAGAGGCAGCAGCTTTTGCACAGATGCTCCTGGTGATTCTGGCACTTTCCAGGCACACTCCTGAAAGTCGCGCACACTGCTGTTCACTCGCTAAACGACCTCTTGGGAAACACGTCTCCGGTCGACGGACCGCTCAGATTGCTTCTCGTGTAACTGTGAACTGTGTCAGCGCAGGGAATCCGTCTCTGTTGAGCAGATGTCAATCCTGCCTCGCTTTTGCTTTGTTGCCTCTACCAAGATGATTTCCCGTTTCTCTCTTCACTGGAGCAGGCAGACACAGCCAACGCACATCAAGTGTCAAGAGACACGCTCTGCTGAGCTCAACGCTTGTGCAGATGCACATGTGCGACGAAGTCAACACACGTGCTTGTGGAGAGAAAGAAAGGGACTCCCAGGCGTGTGGAGCGACGGGGAGAAAGAGCGGGCGCTGAGGAACACAGTTTCAAACAGACTGTCTCCACACAAACAGGCACCTGTCTGCAGGTATCCTAGATCTTGATTCTTGAACTTGAGGAAACACGCGTCTGAGCAAAACTCCCAAACGCTTCCAGGAAAGACACAGGCTCTCCCACAAGCACACAAGTGTTTGCCCTCAGCTATAGATCAGGGACAAGCCTGTGAAGAGCAACCAAAGAGCTCGTCCGTCTTTCTCTCAATAGATGGGAGTAGGCGCGCTTGCGGATGTGTGCGTGTGTGTGGCCACGCGTTTGCTTAGGCATCAGTGTGTGAAAAGGTAGGTGCTTTTCTCTAGCTGCGTGTGCGTGCACGTGGTGCTGGGTGCACATCCCTGGGTGCTCGTGGAAAGGTTTCTGCATGGTTTTCGCTGAGGAATCGTGTGTGTGCACATGGACAAAGAGAAGGCGCAGCAACCAGGTTCCAGCGCCGAAGAAGGCAAAAGGCGAGGTTTCCGGCGCTATCTCCTTCTCTCCCCAGAGCTAGTCGCGCAAAGCAAGCCGCTAAGCCGGCGACCGGCAAGAGAGCTACAACGAAGCATGCCGAACGGAGAAAATAGCAGCAGCTCATCTGTTCACACCTTGTTTCTGCCATGTGCTTGAACGCCAAGACGTTCGCGCTTCTGTGAGATGAAAGACGTCCTTCTGCATATGTGGTTGCTCACACCGGTGCACTTGTTAGTGTATCCATTCAGTCCTGGGCTGCGGGGCATTCAGAAGTGGCTCTGTGGAGACGTCTGCATAGAGGCAGCTGTCAGAACACGCACACTCGATTGTTCACCAAAACATATGCAGACGCGTCCTTAGCCTGTAGATTTGGATGCACAGAGTTCCCTGTGTTCGCAAGAGACAAGGGAATCGCGTCTGTGCGCACAGAAGCAATAGCGGACCGTTTCCCTCGGAGTGAACGCGAAAGAGCCGTCTATATACTCGCAGACACGCGAACGTGCCTCAATGCGGTCACAGAGGCAGCAGCTTTTGCACAGATGCTCCTGGTGATTCTGGCACTTTCCAGGCACACTCCTGAAAGTCGCGCACACTGCTGTTCACTCGCTAAACGACCTCTTGGGAAACACGTCTCCGGTCGACGGACCGCTCAGATTGCTTCTCGTGTAACTGTGAACTGTGTCAGCGCAGGGAATCCGTCTCTGTTGAGCAGATGTCAATCCTGCCTCGCTTTTGCTTTGTTGCCTCTACCAAGATGATTTCCCGTTTCTCTCTTCACTGGAGCAGGCAGACACAGCCAACGCACATCAAGTGTCAAGAGACACGCTCTGCTGAGCTCAACGCTTGTGCAGATGCACATGTGCGACGAAGTCAACACACGTGCTTGTGGAGAGAAAGAAAGGGACTCCCAGGCGTGTGGAGCGACGGGGAGAAAGAGCGGGCGCTGAGGAACACAGTTTCAAACAGACTGTCTCCACACAAACAGGCACCTGTCTGCAGGTATCCTAGATCTTGATTCTTGAACTTGAGGAAACACGCGTCTGAGCAAAACTCCCAAACGCTTCCAGGAAAGACACAGGCTCTCCCACAAGCACACAAGTGTTTGCCCTCAGCTATAGATCAGGGACAAGCCTGTGAAGAGCAACCAAAGAGCTCGTCCGTCTTTCCCTCAATAGATGGGAGTAGGCGCGCTTGCGGATGTGTGCGTGTGTGTGGCCACGCGTTTGCTTAGGCTTCAGTGTGTGAAAAGGTAGGTGCTTTTCTCTAGCTGCGTGTGCGTGCACGTGGTGCTGGGTGCACATCCCTGGGTGCTCGTGGAAAGGTTTCTGCATGGTTTTCGCTGAGGAATCGTGTGTGTGCACATGGACAAAGAGAAGGCGCAGCAACCAGGTTCCAGCGCCGAAGAAGGCAAAAGGCGAGGTTTCCGGCGCTATCTCCTTCTCTCCCCAGAGCTAGTCGCGCAAAGCAAGCCGCTAAGCCGGCGACCGGCAAGAGAGCTACAACGAAGCATGCCGAACGGAGAAAATAGCAGCAGCTCATCTGTTCACACCTTGTTTCTGCCATGTGCTTGAACGCCAAGACGTTCGCGCTTCTGTGAGATGAAAGACGTCCTTCTGCATATGTGGTTGCTCACACCGGTGCACTTGTTAGTGTATCCATTCAGTCCTGGGCTGCGGGGCATTCAGAAGTGGCTCTGTGGAGACGTCTGCATAGAGGCAGCTGTCAGAACACGCACACTCGATTGTTCACCAAAACATATGCAGACGCGTCCTTAGCCTGTAGATTTGGATGCACAGAGTTCCCTGTGTTCGCAAGAGACAAGGGAATCGCGTCTGTGCGCACAGAAGCAATAGCGGACCGTTTCCCTCGGAGTGAACGCGAAAGAGCCGTCTATATACTCGCAGACACGCGAACGTGCCTCAATGCGGTCACAGAGGCAGCAGCTTTTGCACAGATGCTCCTGGTGATTCTGGCACTTTCCAGGCACACTCCTGAAAGTCGCGCACACTGCTGTTCACTCGCTAAACGACCTCTTGGGAAACACGTCTCCGGTCGACGGACCGCTCAGATTGCTTCTCGTGTAACTGTGAACTGTGTCAGCGCAGGGAATCCGTCTCTGTTGAGCAGATGTCAATCCTGCCTCGCTTTTGCTTTGTTGCCTCTACCAAGATGATTTCCCGTTTCTCTCTTCACTGGAGCAGGCAGACACAGCCAACGCACATCAAGTGTCAAGAGACACGCTCTGCTGAGCTCAACGCTTGTGCAGATGCACATGTGCGACGAAGTCAACACACGTGCTTGTGGAGAGAAAGAAAGGGACTCCCAGGCGTGTGGAGCGACGGGGAGAAAGAGCGGGCGCTGAGGAACACAGTTTCAAACAGACTGTCTCCACACAAACAGGCACCTGTCTGCAGGTATCCTAGATCTTGATTCTTGAACTTGAGGAAACACGCGTCTGAGCAAAACTCCCAAACGCTTCCAGGAAAGACACAGGCTCTCCCACAAGCACACAAGTGTTTGCCCTCAGCTATAGATCAGGGACAAGCCTGTGAAGAGCAACCAAAGAGCTCGTCCGTCTTTCCCTCAATAGATGGGAGTAGGCGCGCTTGCGGATGTGTGCGTGTGTGTGGCCACGCGTTTGCTTAGGCTTCAGTGTGTGAAAAGGTAGGTGCTTTTCTCTAGCTGCGTGTGCGTGCACGTGGTGCTGGGTGCACATCCCTGGGTGCTCGTGGAAAGGTTTCTGCATGGTTTTCGCTGAGGAATCGTGTGTGTGCACATGGACAAAGAGAAGGCGCAGCAACCAGGTTCCAGCGCCGAAGAAGGCAAAAGGCGAGGTTTCCGGCGCTATCTCCTTCTCTCCCCAGAGCTAGTCGCGCAAAGCAAGCCGCTAAGCCGGCGACCGGCAAGAGAGCTACAACGAAGCATGCCGAACGGAGAAAATAGCAGCAGCTCATCTGTTCACACCTTGTTTCTGCCATGTGCTTGAACGCCAAGACGTTCGCGCTTCTGTGAGATGAAAGACGTCCTTCTGCATATGTGGTTGCTCACACCGGTGCACTTGTTAGTGTATCCATTCAGTCCTGGGCTGCGGGGCATTCAGAAGTGGCTCTGTGGAGACGTCTGCATAGAGGCAGCTGTCAGAACACGCACACTCGATTGTTCACCAAAACATATGCAGACGCGTCCTTAGCCTGTAGATTTGGATGCACAGAGTTCCCTGTGTTCGCAAGAGACAAGGGAATCGCGTCTGTGCGCACAGAAGCAATAGCGGACCGTTTCCCTCGGAGTGAACGCGAAAGAGCCGTCTATATACTCGCAGACACGCGAACGTGCCTCAATGCGGTCACAGAGGCAGCAGCTTTTGCACAGATGCTCCTGGTGATTCTGGCACTTTCCAGGCACACTCCTGAAAGTCGCGCACACTGCTGTTCACTCGCTAAACGACCTCTTGGGAAACACGTCTCCGGTCGACGGACCGCTCAGATTGCTTCTCGTGTAACTGTGAACTGTGTCAGCGCAGGGAATCCGTCTCTGTTGAGCAGATGTCAATCCTGCCTCGCTTTTGCTTTGTTGCCTCTACCAAGATGATTTCCCGTTTCTCTCTTCACTGGAGCAGGCAGACACAGCCAACGCACATCAAGTGTCAAGAGACACGCTCTGCTGAGCTCAACGCTTGTGCAGATGCACATGTGCGACGAAGTCAACACACGTGCTTGTGGAGAGAAAGAAAGGGACTCCCAGGCGTGTGGAGCGACGGGGAGAAAGAGCGGGCGCTGAGGAACACAGTTTCAAACAGACTGTCTCCACACAAACAGGCACCTGTCTGCAGGTATCCTAGATCTTGATTCTTGAACTTGAGGAAACACGCGTCTGAGCAAAACTCCCAAACGCTTCCAGGAAAGACACAGGCTCTCCCACAAGCACACAAGTGTTTGCCCTCAGCTATAGATCAGGGACAAGCCTGTGAAGAGCAACCAAAGAGCTCGTCCGTCTTTCTCTCAATAGATGGGAGTAGGCGCGCTTGCGGATGTGTGCGTGTGTGTGGCCACGCGTTTGCTTAGGCATCAGTGTGTGAAAAGGTAGGTGCTTTTCTCTAGCTGCGTGTGCGTGCACGTGGTGCTGGGTGCACATCCCTGGGTGCTCGTGGAAAGGTTTCTGCATGGTTTTCGCTGAGGAATCGTGTGTGTGCACATGGACAAAGAGAAGGCGCAGCAACCAGGTTCCAGCGCCGAAGAAGGCAAAAGGCGAGGTTTCCGGCGCTATCTCCTTCTCTCCCCAGAGCTAGTCGCGCAAAGCAAGCCGCTAAGCCGGCGACCGGCAAGAGAGCTACAACGAAGCATGCCGAACGGAGAAAATAGCAGCAGCTCATCTGTTCACACCTTGTTTCTGCCATGTGCTTGAACGCCAAGACGTTCGCGCTTCTGTGAGATGAAAGACGTCCTTCTGCATATGTGGTTGCTCACACCGGTGCACTTGTTAGTGTATCCATTCAGTCCTGGGCTGCGGGGCATTCAGAAGTGGCTCTGTGGAGACGTCTGCATAGAGGCAGCTGTCAGAACACGCACACTCGATTGTTCACCAAAACATATGCAGACGCGTCCTTAGCCTGTAGATTTGGATGCACAGAGTTCCCTGTGTTCGCAAGAGACAAGGGAATCGCGTCTGTGCGCACAGAAGCAATAGCGGACCGTTTCCCTCGGAGTGAACGCGAAAGAGCCGTCTATATACTCGCAGACACGCGAACGTGCCTCAATGCGGTCACAGAGGCAGCAGCTTTTGCACAGATGCTCCTGGTGATTCTGGCACTTTCCAGGCACACTCCTGAAAGTCGCGCACACTGCTGTTCACTCGCTAAACGACCTCTTGGGAAACACGTCTCCGGTCGACGGACCGCTCAGATTGCTTCTCGTGTAACTGTGAACTGTGTCAGCGCAGGGAATCCGTCTCTGTTGAGCAGATGTCAATCCTGCCTCGCTTTTGCTTTGTTGCCTCTACCAAGATGATTTCCCGTTTCTCTCTTCACTGGAGCAGGCAGACACAGCCAACGCACATCAAGTGTCAAGAGACACGCTCTGCTGAGCTCAACGCTTGTGCAGATGCACATGTGCGACGAAGTCAACACACGTGCTTGTGGAGAGAAAGAAAGGGACTCCCAGGCGTGTGGAGCGACGGGGAGAAAGAGCGGGCGCTGAGGAACACAGTTTCAAACAGACTGTCTCCACACAAACAGGCACCTGTCTGCAGGTATCCTAGATCTTGATTCTTGAACTTGAGGAAACACGCGTCTGAGCAAAACTCCCAAACGCTTCCAGGAAAGACACAGGCTCTCCCACAAGCACACAAGTGTTTGCCCTCAGCTATACATCAGGGACAAGCCTGTGAAGAGCAACCAAAGAGCTCGTCCGTCTTTCCCTCAATAGATGGGAGTAGGCGCGCTTGCGGATGTGTGCGTGTGTGTGGCCACGCGTTTGCTTAGGCTTCAGTGTGTGAAAAGGTAGGTGCTTTTCTCTAGCTGCGTGTGCGTGCACGTGGTGCTGGGTGCACATCCCTGGGTGCTCGTGGAAAGGTTTCTGCATGGTTTTCGCTGAGGAATCGTGTGTGTGCACATGGACAAAGAGAAGGCGCAGCAACCAGGTTCCAGCGCCGAAGAAGGCAAAAGGCGAGGTTTCCGGCGCTATCTCCTTCTCTCCCCAGAGCTAGTCGCGCAAAGCAAGCCGCTAAGCCGGCGACCGGCAAGAGAGCTACAACGAAGCATGCCGAACGGAGAAAATAGCAGCAGCTCATCTGTTCACACCTTGTTTCTGCCATGTGCTTGAACGCCAAGACGTTCGCGCTTCTGTGAGATGAAAGACGTCCTTCTGCATATGTGGTTGCTCACACCGGTGCACTTGTTAGTGTATCCATTCAGTCCTGGGCTGCGGGGCATTCAGAAGTGGCTCTGTGGAGACGTCTGCATAGAGGCAGCTGTCAGAACACGCACACTCGATTGTTCACCAAAACATATGCAGACGCGTCCTTAGCCTGTAGATTTGGATGCACAGAGTTCCCTGTGTTCGCAAGAGACAAGGGAATCGCGTCTGTGCGCACAGAAGCAATAGCGGACCGTTTCCCTCGGAGTGAACGCGAAAGAGCCGTCTATATACTCGCAGACACGCGAACGTGCCTCAATGCGGTCACAGAGGCAGCAGCTTTTGCACAGATGCTCCTGGTGATTCTGGCACTTTCCAGGCACACTCCTGAAAGTCGCGCACACTGCTGTTCACTCGCTAAACGACCTCTTGGGAAACACGTCTCCGGTCGACGGACCGCTCAGATTGCTTCTCGTGTAACTGTGAACTGTGTCAGCGCAGGGAATCCGTCTCTGTTGAGCAGATGTCAATCCTGCCTCGCTTTTGCTTTGTTGCCTCTACCAAGATGATTTCCCGTTTCTCTCTTCACTGGAGCAGGCAGACACAGCCAACGCACATCAAGTGTCAAGAGACACGCTCTGCTGAGCTCAACGCTTGTGCAGATGCACATGTGCGACGAAGTCAACACACGTGCTTGTGGAGAGAAAGAAAGGGACTCCCAGGCGTGTGGAGCGACGGGGAGAAAGAGCGGGCGCTGAGGAACACAGTTTCAAACAGACTGTCTCCACACAAACAGGCACCTGTCTGCAGGTATCCTAGATCTTGATTCTTGAACTTGAGGAAACACGCGTCTGAGCAAAACTCCCAAACGCTTCCAGGAAAGACACAGGCTCTCCCACAAGCACACAAGTGTTTGCCCTCAGCTATAGATCAGGGACAAGCCTGTGAAGAGCAACCAAAGAGCTCGTCCGTCTTTCCCTCAATAGATGGGAGTAGGCGCGCTTGCGGATGTGTGCGTGTGTGTGGCCACGCGTTTGCTTAGGCATCAGTGTGTGAAAAGGTAGGTGCTTTTCTCTAGCTGCGTGTGCGTGCACGTGGTGCTGGGTGCACATCCCTGGGTGCTCGTGGAAAGGTTTCTGCATGGTTTTCGCTGAGGAATCGTGTGTGTGCACATGGACAAAGAGAAGGCGCAGCAACCAGGTTCCAGCGCCGAAGAAGGCAAAAGGCGAGGTTTCCGGCGCTATCTCCTTCTCTCCCCAGAGCTAGTCGCGCAAAGCAAGCCGCTAAGCCGGCGACCGGCAAGAGAGCTACAACGAAGCATGCCGAACGGAGAAAATAGCAGCAGCTCATCTGTTCACACCTTGTTTCTGCCATGTGCTTGAACGCCAAGACGTTCGCGCTTCTGTGAGATGAAAGACGTCCTTCTGCATATGTGGTTGCTCACACCGGTGCACTTGTTAGTGTATCCATTCAGTCCTGGGCTGCGGGGCATTCAGAAGTGGCTCTGTGGAGACGTCTGCATAGAGGCAGCTGTCAGAACACGCACACTCGATTGTTCACCAAAACATATGCAGACGCGTCCTTAGCCTGTAGATTTGGATGCACAGAGTTCCCTGTGTTCGCAAGAGACAAGGGAATCGCGTCTGTGCGCACAGAAGCAATAGCGGACCGTTTCCCTCGGAGTGAACGCGAAAGAGCCGTCTATATACTCGCAGACACGCGAACGTGCCTCAATGCGGTCACAGAGGCAGCAGCTTTTGCACAGATGCTCCTGGTGATTCTGGCACTTTCCAGGCACACTCCTGAAAGTCGCGCACACTGCTGTTCACTCGCTAAACGACCTCTTGGGAAACACGTCTCCGGTCGACGGACCGCTCAGATTGCTTCTCGTGTAACTGTGAACTGTGTCAGCGCAGGGAATCCGTCTCTGTTGAGCAGATGTCAATCCTGCCTCGCTTTTGCTTTGTTGCCTCTACCAAGATGATTTCCCGTTTCTCTCTTCACTGGAGCAGGCAGACACAGCCAACGCACATCAAGTGTCAAGAGACACGCTCTGCTGAGCTCAACGCTTGTGCAGATGCACATGTGCGACGAAGTCAACACACGTGCTTGTGGAGAGAAAGAAAGGGACTCCCAGGCGTGTGGAGCGACGGGGAGAAAGAGCGGGCGCTGAGGAACACAGTTTCAAACAGACTGTCTCCACACAAACAGGCACCTGTCTGCAGGTATCCTAGATCTTGATTCTTGAACTTGAGGAAACACGCGTCTGAGCAAAACTCCCAAACGCTTCCAGGAAAGACACAGGCTCTCCCACAAGCACACAAGTGTTTGCCCTCAGCTATAGATCAGGGACAAGCCTGTGAAGAGCAACCAAAGAGCTCGTCCGTCTTTCCCTCAATAGATGGGAGTAGGCGCGCTTGCGGATGTGTGCGTGTGTGTGGCCACGCGTTTGCTTAGGCTTCAGTGTGTGAAAAGGTAGGTGCTTTTCTCTAGCTGCGTGTGCGTGCACGTGGTGCTGGGTGCACATCCCTGGGTGCTCGTGGAAAGGTTTCTGCATGGTTTTCGCTGAGGAATCGTGTGTGTGCACATGGACAAAGAGAAGGCGCAGCAACCAGGTTCCAGCGCCGAAGAAGGCAAAAGGCGAGGTTTCCGGCGCTATCTCCTTCTCTCCCCAGAGCTAGTCGCGCAAAGCAAGCCGCTAAGCCGGCGACCGGCAAGAGAGCTACAACGAAGCATGCCGAACGGAGAAAATAGCAGCAGCTCATCTGTTCACACCTTGTTTCTGCCATGTGCTTGAACGCCAAGACGTTCGCGCTTCTGTGAGATGAAAGACGTCCTTCTGCATATGTGGTTGCTCACACCGGTGCACTTGTTAGTGTATCCATTCAGTCCTGGGCTGCGGGGCATTCAGAAGTGGCTCTGTGGAGACGTCTGCATAGAGGCAGCTGTCAGAACACGCACACTCGATTGTTCACCAAAACATATGCAGACGCGTCCTTAGCCTGTAGATTTGGATGCACAGAGTTCCCTGTGTTCGCAAGAGACAAGGGAATCGCGTCTGTGCGCACAGAAGCAATAGCGGACCGTTTCCCTCGGAGTGAACGCGAAAGAGCCGTCTATATACTCGCAGACACGCGAACGTGCCTCAATGCGGTCACAGAGGCAGCAGCTTTTGCACAGATGCTCCTGGTGATTCTGGCACTTTCCAGGCACACTCCTGAAAGTCGCGCACACTGCTGTTCACTCGCTAAACGACCTCTTGGGAAACACGTCTCCGGTCGACGGACCGCTCAGATTGCTTCTCGTGTAACTGTGAACTGTGTCAGCGCAGGGAATCCGTCTCTGTTGAGCAGATGTCAATCCTGCCTCGCTTTTGCTTTGTTGCCTCTACCAAGATGATTTCCCGTTTCTCTCTTCACTGGAGCAGGCAGACACAGCCAACGCACATCAAGTGTCAAGAGACACGCTCTGCTGAGCTCAACGCTTGTGCAGATGCACATGTGCGACGAAGTCAACACACGTGCTTGTGGAGAGAAAGAAAGGGACTCCCAGGCGTGTGGAGCGACGGGGAGAAAGAGCGGGCGCTGAGGAACACAGTTTCAAACAGACTGTCTCCACACAAACAGGCACCTGTCTGCAGGTATCCTAGATCTTGATTCTTGAACTTGAGGAAACACGCGTCTGAGCAAAACTCCCAAACGCTTCCAGGAAAGACACAGGCTCTCCCACAAGCACACAAGTGTTTGCCCTCAGCTATAGATCAGGGACAAGCCTGTGAAGAGCAACCAAAGAGCTCGTCCGTCTTTCTCTCAATAGATGGGAGTAGGCGCGCTTGCGGATGTGTGCGTGTGTGTGGCCACGCGTTTGCTTAGGCATCAGTGTGTGAAAAGGTAGGTGCTTTTCTCTAGCTGCGTGTGCGTGCACGTGGTGCTGGGTGCACATCCCTGGGTGCTCGTGGAAAGGTTTCTGCATGGTTTTCGCTGAGGAATCGTGTGTGTGCACATGGACAAAGAGAAGGCGCAGCAACCAGGTTCCAGCGCCGAAGAAGGCAAAAGGCGAGGTTTCCGGCGCTATCTCCTTCTCTCCCCAGAGCTAGTCGCGCAAAGCAAGCCGCTAAGCCGGCGACCGGCAAGAGAGCTACAACGAAGCATGCCGAACGGAGAAAATAGCAGCAGCTCATCTGTTCACACCTTGTTTCTGCCATGTGCTTGAACGCCAAGACGTTCGCGCTTCTGTGAGATGAAAGACGTCCTTCTGCATATGTGGTTGCTCACACCGGTGCACTTGTTAGTGTATCCATTCAGTCCTGGGCTGCGGGGCATTCAGAAGTGGCTCTGTGGAGACGTCTGCATAGAGGCAGCTGTCAGAACACGCACACTCGATTGTTCACCAAAACATATGCAGACGCGTCCTTAGCCTGTAGATTTGGATGCACAGAGTTCCCTGTGTTCGCAAGAGACAAGGGAATCGCGTCTGTGCGCACAGAAGCAATAGCGGACCGTTTCCCTCGGAGTGAACGCGAAAGAGCCGTCTATATACTCGCAGACACGCGAACGTGCCTCAATGCGGTCACAGAGGCAGCAGCTTTTGCACAGATGCTCCTGGTGATTCTGGCACTTTCCAGGCACACTCCTGAAAGTCGCGCACACTGCTGTTCACTCGCTAAACGACCTCTTGGGAAACACGTCTCCGGTCGACGGACCGCTCAGATTGCTTCTCGTGTAACTGTGAACTGTGTCAGCGCAGGGAATCCGTCTCTGTTGAGCAGATGTCAATCCTGCCTCGCTTTTGCTTTGTTGCCTCTACCAAGATGATTTCCCGTTTCTCTCTTCACTGGAGCAGGCAGACACAGCCAACGCACATCAAGTGTCAAGAGACACGCTCTGCTGAGCTCAACGCTTGTGCAGATGCACATGTGCGACGAAGTCAACACACGTGCTTGTGGAGAGAAAGAAAGGGACTCCCAGGCGTGTGGAGCGACGGGGAGAAAGAGCGGGCGCTGAGGAACACAGTTTCAAACAGACTGTCTCCACACAAACAGGCACCTGTCTGCAGGTATCCTAGATCTTGATTCTTGAACTTGAGGAAACACGCGTCTGAGCAAAACTCCCAAACGCTTCCAGGAAAGACACAGGCTCTCCCACAAGCACACAAGTGTTTGCCCTCAGCTATAGATCAGGGACAAGCCTGTGAAGAGCAACCAAAGAGCTCGTCCGTCTTTCCCTCAATAGATGGGAGTAGGCGCGCTTGCGGATGTGTGCGTGTGTGTGGCCACGCGTTTGCTTAGGCTTCAGTGTGTGAAAAGGTAGGTGCTTTTCTCTAGCTGCGTGTGCGTGCACGTGGTGCTGGGTGCACATCCCTGGGTGCTCGTGGAAAGGTTTCTGCATGGTTTTCGCTGAGGAATCGTGTGTGTGCACATGGACAAAGAGAAGGCGCAGCAACCAGGTTCCAGCGCCGAAGAAGGCAAAAGGCGAGGTTTCCGGCGCTATCTCCTTCTCTCCCCAGAGCTAGTCGCGCAAAGCAAGCCGCTAAGCCGGCGACCGGCAAGAGAGCTACAACGAAGCATGCCGAACGGAGAAAATAGCAGCAGCTCATCTGTTCACACCTTGTTTCTGCCATGTGCTTGAACGCCAAGACGTTCGCGCTTCTGTGAGATGAAAGACGTCCTTCTGCATATGTGGTTGCTCACACCGGTGCACTTGTTAGTGTATCCATTCAGTCCTGGGCTGCGGGGCATTCAGAAGTGGCTCTGTGGAGACGTCTGCATAGAGGCAGCTGTCAGAACACGCACACTCGATTGTTCACCAAAACATATGCAGACGCGTCCTTAGCCTGTAGATTTGGATGCACAGAGTTCCCTGTGTTCGCAAGAGACAAGGGAATCGCGTCTGTGCGCACAGAAGCAATAGCGGACCGTTTCCCTCGGAGTGAACGCGAAAGAGCCGTCTATATACTCGCAGACACGCGAACGTGCCTCAATGCGGTCACAGAGGCAGCAGCTTTTGCACAGATGCTCCTGGTGATTCTGGCACTTTCCAGGCACACTCCTGAAAGTCGCGCACACTGCTGTTCACTCGCTAAACGACCTCTTGGGAAACACGTCTCCGGTCGACGGACCGCTCAGATTGCTTCTCGTGTAACTGTGAACTGTGTCAGCGCAGGGAATCCGTCTCTGTTGAGCAGATGTCAATCCTGCCTCGCTTTTGCTTTGTTGCCTCTACCAAGATGATTTCCCGTTTCTCTCTTCACTGGAGCAGGCAGACACAGCCAACGCACATCAAGTGTCAAGAGACACGCTCTGCTGAGCTCAACGCTTGTGCAGATGCACATGTGCGACGAAGTCAACACACGTGCTTGTGGAGAGAAAGAAAGGGACTCCCAGGCGTGTGGAGCGACGGGGAGAAAGAGCGGGCGCTGAGGAACACAGTTTCAAACAGACTGTCTCCACACAAACAGGCACCTGTCTGCAGGTATCCTAGATCTTGATTCTTGAACTTGAGGAAACACGCGTCTGAGCAAAACTCCCAAACGCTTCCAGGAAAGACACAGGCTCTCCCACAAGCACACAAGTGTTTGCCCTCAGCTATAGATCAGGGACAAGCCTGTGAAGAGCAACCAAAGAGCTCGTCCGTCTTTCTCTCAATAGATGGGAGTAGGCGCGCTTGCGGATGTGTGCGTGTGTGTGGCCACGCGTTTGCTTAGGCATCAGTGTGTGAAAAGGTAGGTGCTTTTCTCTAGCTGCGTGTGCGTGCACGTGGTGCTGGGTGCACATCCCTGGGTGCTCGTGGAAAGGTTTCTGCATGGTTTTCGCTGAGGAATCGTGTGTGTGCACATGGACAAAGAGAAGGCGCAGCAACCAGGTTCCAGCGCCGAAGAAGGCAAAAGGCGAGGTTTCCGGCGCTATCTCCTTCTCTCCCCAGAGCTAGTCGCGCAAAGCAAGCCGCTAAGCCGGCGACCGGCAAGAGAGCTACAACGAAGCATGCCGAACGGAGAAAATAGCAGCAGCTCATCTGTTCACACCTTGTTTCTGCCATGTGCTTGAACGCCAAGACGTTCGCGCTTCTGTGAGATGAAAGACGTCCTTCTGCATATGTGGTTGCTCACACCGGTGCACTTGTTAGTGTATCCATTCAGTCCTGGGCTGCGGGGCATTCAGAAGTGGCTCTGTGGAGACGTCTGCATAGAGGCAGCTGTCAGAACACGCACACTCGATTGTTCACCAAAACATATGCAGACGCGTCCTTAGCCTGTAGATTTGGATGCACAGAGTTCCCTGTGTTCGCAAGAGACAAGGGAATCGCGTCTGTGCGCACAGAAGCAATAGCGGACCGTTTCCCTCGGAGTGAACGCGAAAGAGCCGTCTATATACTCGCAGACACGCGAACGTGCCTCAATGCGGTCACAGAGGCAGCAGCTTTTGCACAGATGCTCCTGGTGATTCTGGCACTTTCCAGGCACACTCCTGAAAGTCGCGCACACTGCTGTTCACTCGCTAAACGACCTCTTGGGAAACACGTCTCCGGTCGACGGACCGCTCAGATTGCTTCTCGTGTAACTGTGAACTGTGTCAGCGCAGGGAATCCGTCTCTGTTGAGCAGATGTCAATCCTGCCTCGCTTTTGCTTTGTTGCCTCTACCAAGATGATTTCCCGTTTCTCTCTTCACTGGAGCAGGCAGACACAGCCAACGCACATCAAGTGTCAAGAGACACGCTCTGCTGAGCTCAACGCTTGTGCAGATGCACATGTGCGACGAAGTCAACACACGTGCTTGTGGAGAGAAAGAAAGGGACTCCCAGGCGTGTGGAGCGACGGGGAGAAAGAGCGGGCGCTGAGGAACACAGTTTCAAACAGACTGTCTCCACACAAACAGGCACCTGTCTGCAGGTATCCTAGATCTTGATTCTTGAACTTGAGGAAACACGCGTCTGAGCAAAACTCCCAAACGCTTCCAGGAAAGACACAGGCTCTCCCACAAGCACACAAGTGTTTGCCCTCAGCTATAGATCAGGGACAAGCCTGTGAAGAGCAACCAAAGAGCTCGTCCGTCTTTCTCTCAATAGATGGGAGTAGGCGCGCTTGCGGATGTGTGCGTGTGTGTGGCCACGCGTTTGCTTAGGCATCAGTGTGTGAAAAGGTAGGTGCTTTTCTCTAGCTGCGTGTGCGTGCACGTGGTGCTGGGTGCACATCCCTGGGTGCTCGTGGAAAGGTTTCTGCATGGTTTTCGCTGAGGAATCGTGTGTGTGCACATGGACAAAGAGAAGGCGCAGCAACCAGGTTCCAGCGCCGAAGAAGGCAAAAGGCGAGGTTTCCGGCGCTATCTCCTTCTCTCCCCAGAGCTAGTCGCGCAAAGCAAGCCGCTAAGCCGGCGACCGGCAAGAGAGCTACAACGAAGCATGCCGAACGGAGAAAATAGCAGCAGCTCATCTGTTCACACCTTGTTTCTGCCATGTGCTTGAACGCCAAGACGTTCGCGCTTCTGTGAGATGAAAGACGTCCTTCTGCATATGTGGTTGCTCACACCGGTGCACTTGTTAGTGTATCCATTCAGTCCTGGGCTGCGGGGCATTCAGAAGTGGCTCTGTGGAGACGTCTGCATAGAGGCAGCTGTCAGAACACGCACACTCGATTGTTCACCAAAACATATGCAGACGCGTCCTTAGCCTGTAGATTTGGATGCACAGAGTTCCCTGTGTTCGCAAGAGACAAGGGAATCGCGTCTGTGCGCACAGAAGCAATAGCGGACCGTTTCCCTCGGAGTGAACGCGAAAGAGCCGTCTATATACTCGCAGACACGCGAACGTGCCTCAATGCGGTCACAGAGGCAGCAGCTTTTGCACAGCTGCTCCTGGTGATTCTGGCACTTTCCAGGCACACTCCTGAAAGTCGCGCACACTGCTGTTCACTCGCTAAACGACCTCTTGGGAAACACGTCTCCGGTCGACGGACCGCTCAGATTGCTTCTCGTGTAACTGTGAACTGTGTCAGTGCAGGGAATCCGTCTCTGTTGAGCAGATGTCAATCCTGCCTCGCTTTTGCTTTGTTGCCTCTACCAAGATGATTTCCCGTTTCTCTCTTCACTGGAGCAGGCAGACACAGCCAACGCACATCAAGTGTCAAGAGACACGCTCTGCTGAGCTCAACGCTTGTGCAGATGCACATGTGCGACGAAGTCAACACACGTGCTTGTGGAGAGAAAGAAAGGGACTCCCAGGCGTGTGGAGCGACGGGGAGAAAGAGCGGGCGCTGAGGAACACAGTTTCAAACAGACTGTCTCCACACAAACAGGCACCTGTCTGCAGGTATCCTAGATCTTGATTCTTGAACTTGAGGAAACACGCGTCTGAGCAAAACTCCCAAACGCTTCCAGGAAAGACACAGGCTCTCCCACAAGCACACAAGTGTTTGCCCTCAGCTATAGATCAGGGACAAGCCTGTGAAGAGCAACCAAAGAGCTCGTCCGTCTTTCTCTCAATAGATGGGAGTAGGCGCGCTTGCGGATGTGTGCGTGTGTGTGGCCACGCGTTTGCTTAGGCATCAGTGTGTGAAAAGGTAGGTGCTTTTCTCTAGCTGCGTGTGCGTGCACGTGGTGCTGGGTGCACATCCCTGGGTGCTCGTGGAAAGGTTTCTGCATGGTTTTCGCTGAGGAATCGTGTGTGTGCACATGGACAAAGAGAAGGCGCAGCAACCAGGTTCCAGCGCCGAAGAAGGCAAAAGGCGAGGTTTCCGGCGCTATCTCCTTCTCTCCCCAGAGCTAGTCGCGCAAAGCAAGCCGCTAAGCCGGCGACCGGCAAGAGAGCTACAACGAAGCATGCCGAACGGAGAAAATAGCAGCAGCTCATCTGTTCACACCTTGTTTCTGCCATGTGCTTGAACGCCAAGACGTTCGCGCTTCTGTGAGATGAAAGACGTCCTTCTGCATATGTGGTTGCTCACACCGGTGCACTTGTTAGTGTATCCATTCAGTCCTGGGCTGCGGGGCATTCAGAAGTGGCTCTGTGGAGACGTCTGCATAGAGGCAGCTGTCAGAACACGCACACTCGATTGTTCACCAAAACATATGCAGACGCGTCCTTAGCCTGTAGATTTGGATGCACAGAGTTCCCTGTGTTCGCAAGAGACAAGGGAATCGCGTCTGTGCGCACAGAAGCAATAGCGGACCGTTTCCCTCGGAGTGAACGCGAAAGAGCCGTCTATATACTCGCAGACACGCGAACGTGCCTCAATGCGGTCACAGAGGCAGCAGCTTTTGCACAGATGCTCCTGGTGATTCTGGCACTTTCCAGGCACACTCCTGAAAGTCGCGCACACTGCTGTTCACTCGCTAAACGACCTCTTGGGAAACACGTCTCCGGTCGACGGACCGCTCAGATTGCTTCTCGTGTAACTGTGAACTGTGTCAGCGCAGGGAATCCGTCTCTGTTGAGCAGATGTCGATCCTGCCTCGCTTTTGCTTTGTTGCCTCTACCAAGATGATTTCCCGTTTCTCTCTTCACTGGAGCAGGCAGACACAGCCAACGCACATCAAGTGTCAAGAGACACGCTCTGCTGAGCTCAACGCTTGTGCAGATGCACATGTGCGACGAAGTCAACACACGTGCTTGTGGAGAGAAAGAAAGGGACTCCCAGGCGTGTGGAGCGACGGGGAGAAAGAGCGGGCGCTGAGGAACACAGTTTCAAACAGACTGTCTCCACACAAACAGGCACCTGTCTGCAGGTATCCTAGATCTTGATTCTTGAACTTGAGGAAACACGCGTCTGAGCAAAACTCCCAAACGCTTCCAGGAAAGACACAGGCTCTCCCACAAGCACACAAGTGTTTGCCCTCAGCTATAGATCAGGGACAAGCCTGTGAAGAGCAACCAAAGAGCTCGTCCGTCTTTCTCTCAATAGATGGGAGTAGGCGCGCTTGCGGATGTGTGCGTGTGTGTGGCCACGCGTTTGCTTAGGCATCAGTGTGTGAAAAGGTAGGTGCTTTTCTCTAGCTGCGTGTGCGTGCACGTGGTGCTGGGTGCACATCCCTGGGTGCTCGTGGAAAGGTTTCTGCATGGTTTTCGCTGAGGAATCGTGTGTGTGCACATGGACAAAGAGAAGGCGCAGCAACCAGGTTCCAGCGCCGAAGAAGGCAAAAGGCGAGGTTTCCGGCGCTATCTCCTTCTCTCCCCAGAGCTAGTCGCGCAAAGCAAGCCGCTAAGCCGGCGACCGGCAAGAGAGCTACAACGAAGCATGCCGAACGGAGAAAATAGCAGCAGCTCATCTGTTCACACCTTGTTTCTGCCATGTGCTTGAACGCCAAGACGTTCGCGCTTCTGTGAGATGAAAGACGTCCTTCTGCATATGTGGTTGCTCACACCGGTGCACTTGTTAGTGTATCCATTCAGTCCTGGGCTGCGGGGCATTCAGAAGTGGCTCTGTGGAGACGTCTGCATAGAGGCAGCTGTCAGAACACGCACACTCGATTGTTCACCAAAACATATGCAGACGCGTCCTTAGCCTGTAGATTTGGATGCACAGAGTTCCCTGTGTTCGCAAGAGACAAGGGAATCGCGTCTGTGCGCACAGAAGCAATAGCGGACCGTTTCCCTCGGAGTGAACGCGAAAGAGCCGTCTATATACTCGCAGACACGCGAACGTGCCTCAATGCGGTCACAGAGGCAGCAGCTTTTGCACAGATGCTCCTGGTGATTCTGGCACTTTCCAGGCACACTCCTGAAAGTCGCGCACACTGCTGTTCACTCGCTAAACGACCTCTTGGGAAACACGTCTCCGGTCGACGGACCGCTCAGATTGCTTCTCGTGTAACTGTGAACTGTGTCAGCGCAGGGAATCCGTCTCTGTTGAGCAGATGTCGATCCTGCCTCGCTTTTGCTTTGTTGCCTCTACCAAGATGATTTCCCGTTTCTCTCTTCACTGGAGCAGGCAGACACAGCCAACGCACATCAAGTGTCAAGAGACACGCTCTGCTGAGCTCAACGCTTGTGCAGATGCACATGTGCGACGAAGTCAACACACGTGCTTGTGGAGAGAAAGAAAGGGACTCCCAGGCGTGTGGAGCGACGGGGAGAAAGAGCGGGCGCTGAGGAACACAGTTTCAAACAGACTGTCTCCACACAAACAGGCACCTGTCTGCAGGTATCCTAGATCTTGATTCTTGAACTTGAGGAAACACGCGTCTGAGCAAAACTCCCAAACGCTTCCAGGAAAGACACAGGCTCTCCCACAAGCACACAAGTGTTTGCCCTCAGCTATAGATCAGGGACAAGCCTGTGAAGAGCAACCAAAGAGCTCGTCCGTCTTTCTCTCAATAGATGGGAGTAGGCGCGCTTGCGGATGTGTGCGTGTGTGTGGCCACGCGTTTGCTTAGGCATCAGTGTGTGAAAAGGTAGGTGCTTTTCTCTAGCTGCGTGTGCGTGCACGTGGTGCTGGGTGCACATCCCTGGGTGCTCGTGGAAAGGTTTCTGCATGGTTTTCGCTGAGGAATCGTGTGTGTGCACATGGACAAAGAGAAGGCGCAGCAACCAGGTTCCAGCGCCGAAGAAGGCAAAAGGCGAGGTTTCCGGCGCTATCTCCTTCTCTCCCCAGAGCTAGTCGCGCAAAGCAAGCCGCTAAGCCGGCGACCGGCAAGAGAGCTACAACGAAGCATGCCGAACGGAGAAAATAGCAGCAGCTCATCTGTTCACACCTTGTTTCTGCCATGTGCTTGAACGCCAAGACGTTCGCGCTTCTGTGAGATGAAAGACGTCCTTCTGCATATGTGGTTGCTCACACCGGTGCACTTGTTAGTGTATCCATTCAGTCCTGGGCTGCGGGGCATTCAGAAGTGGCTCTGTGGAGACGTCTGCATAGAGGCAGCTGTCAGAACACGCACACTCGATTGTTCACCAAAACATATGCAGACGCGTCCTTAGCCTGTAGATTTGGATGCACAGAGTTCCCTGTGTTCGCAAGAGACAAGGGAATCGCGTCTGTGCGCACAGAAGCAATAGCGGACCGTTTCCCTCGGAGTGAACGCGAAAGAGCCGTCTATATACTCGCAGACACGCGAACGTGCCTCAATGCGGTCACAGAGGCAGCAGCTTTTGCACAGCTGCTCCTGGTGATTCTGGCACTTTCCAGGCACACTCCTGAAAGTCGCGCACACTGCTGTTCACTCGCTAAACGACCTCTTGGGAAACACGTCTCCGGTCGACGGACCGCTCAGATTGCTTCTCGTGTAACTGTGAACTGTGTCAGTGCAGGGAATCCGTCTCTGTTGAGCAGATGTCAATCCTGCCTCGCTTTTGCTTTGTTGCCTCTACCAAGATGATTTCCCGTTTCTCTCTTCACTGGAGCAGGCAGACACAGCCAACGCACATCAAGTGTCAAGAGACACGCTCTGCTGAGCTCAACGCTTGTGCAGATGCACATGTGCGACGAAGTCAACACACGTGCTTGTGGAGAGAAAGAAAGGGACTCCCAGGCGTGTGGAGCGACGGGGAGAAAGAGCGGGCGCTGAGGAACACAGTTTCAAACAGACTGTCTCCACACAAACAGGCACCTGTCTGCAGGTATCCTAGATCTTGATTCTTGAACTTGAGGAAACACGCGTCTGAGCAAAACTCCCAAACGCTTCCAGGAAAGACACAGGCTCTCCCACAAGCACACAAGTGTTTGCCCTCAGCTATAGATCAGGGACAAGCCTGTGAAGAGCAACCAAAGAGCTCGTCCGTCTTTCTCTCAATAGATGGGAGTAGGCGCGCTTGCGGATGTGTGCGTGTGTGTGGCCACGCGTTTGCTTAGGCATCAGTGTGTGAAAAGGTAGGTGCTTTTCTCTAGCTGCGTGTGCGTGCACGTGGTGCTGGGTGCACATCCCTGGGTGCTCGTGGAAAGGTTTCTGCATGGTTTTCGCTGAGGAATCGTGTGTGTGCACATGGACAAAGAGAAGGCGCAGCAACCAGGTTCCAGCGCCGAAGAAGGCAAAAGGCGAGGTTTCCGGCGCTATCTCCTTCTCTCCCCAGAGCTAGTCGCGCAAAGCAAGCCGCTAAGCCGGCGACCGGCAAGAGAGCTACAACGAAGCATGCCGAACGGAGAAAATAGCAGCAGCTCATCTGTTCACACCTTGTTTCTGCCATGTGCTTGAACGCCAAGACGTTCGCGCTTCTGTGAGATGAAAGACGTCCTTCTGCATATGTGGTTGCTCACACCGGTGCACTTGTTAGTGTATCCATTCAGTCCTGGGCTGCGGGGCATTCAGAAGTGGCTCTGTGGAGACGTCTGCATAGAGGCAGCTGTCAGAACACGCACACTCGATTGTTCACCAAAACATATGCAGACGCGTCCTTAGCCTGTAGATTTGGATGCACAGAGTTCCCTGTGTTCGCAAGAGACAAGGGAATCGCGTCTGTGCGCACAGAAGCAATAGCGGACCGTTTCCCTCGGAGTGAACGCGAAAGAGCCGTCTATATACTCGCAGACACGCGAACGTGCCTCAATGCGGTCACAGAGGCAGCAGCTTTTGCACAGATGCTCCTGGTGATTCTGGCACTTTCCAGGCACACTCCTGAAAGTCGCGCACACTGCTGTTCACTCGCTAAACGACCTCTTGGGAAACACGTCTCCGGTCGACGGACCGCTCAGATTGCTTCTCGTGTAACTGTGAACTGTGTCAGCGCAGGGAATCCGTCTCTGTTGAGCAGATGTCGATCCTGCCTCGCTTTTGCTTTGTTGCCTCTACCAAGATGATTTCCCGTTTCTCTCTTCACTGGAGCAGGCAGACACAGCCAACGCACATCAAGTGTCAAGAGACACGCTCTGCTGAGCTCAACGCTTGTGCAGATGCACATGTGCGACGAAGTCAACACACGTGCTTGTGGAGAGAAAGAAAGGGACTCCCAGGCGTGTGGAGCGACGGGGAGAAAGAGCGGGCGCTGAGGAACACAGTTTCAAACAGACTGTCTCCACACAAACAGGCACCTGTCTGCAGGTATCCTAGATCTTGATTCTTGAACTTGAGGAAACACGCGTCTGAGCAAAACTCCCAAACGCTTCCAGGAAAGACACAGGCTCTCCCACAAGCACACAAGTGTTTGCCCTCAGCTATAGATCAGGGACAAGCCTGTGAAGAGCAACCAAAGAGCTCGTCCGTCTTTCTCTCAATAGATGGGAGTAGGCGCGCTTGCGGATGTGTGCGTGTGTGTGGCCACGCGTTTGCTTAGGCATCAGTGTGTGAAAAGGTAGGTGCTTTTCTCTAGCTGCGTGTGCGTGCACGTGGTGCTGGGTGCACATCCCTGGGTGCTCGTGGAAAGGTTTCTGCATGGTTTTCGCTGAGGAATCGTGTGTGTGCACATGGACAAAGAGAAGGCGCAGCAACCAGGTTCCAGCGCCGAAGAAGGCAAAAGGCGAGGTTTCCGGCGCTATCTCCTTCTCTCCCCAGAGCTAGTCGCGCAAAGCAAGCCGCTAAGCCGGCGACCGGCAAGAGAGCTACAACGAAGCATGCCGAACGGAGAAAATAGCAGCAGCTCATCTGTTCACACCTTGTTTCTGCCATGTGCTTGAACGCCAAGACGTTCGCGCTTCTGTGAGATGAAAGACGTCCTTCTGCATATGTGGTTGCTCACACCGGTGCACTTGTTAGTGTATCCATTCAGTCCTGGGCTGCGGGGCATTCAGAAGTGGCTCTGTGGAGACGTCTGCATAGAGGCAGCTGTCAGAACACGCACACTCGATTGTTCACCAAAACATATGCAGACGCGTCCTTAGCCTGTAGATTTGGATGCACAGAGTTCCCTGTGTTCGCAAGAGACAAGGGAATCGCGTCTGTGCGCACAGAAGCAATAGCGGACCGTTTCCCTCGGAGTGAACGCGAAAGAGCCGTCTATATACTCGCAGACACGCGAACGTGCCTCAATGCGGTCACAGAGGCAGCAGCTTTTGCACAGATGCTCCTGGTGATTCTGGCACTTTCCAGGCACACTCCTGAAAGTCGCGCACACTGCTGTTCACTCGCTAAACGACCTCTTGGGAAACACGTCTCCGGTCGACGGACCGCTCAGATTGCTTCTCGTGTAACTGTGAACTGTGTCAGCGCAGGGAATCCGTCTCTGTTGAGCAGATGTCAATCCTGCCTCGCTTTTGCTTTGTTGCCTCTACCAAGATGATTTCCCGTTTCTCTCTTCACTGGAGCAGGCAGACACAGCCAACGCACATCAAGTGTCAAGAGACACGCTCTGCTGAGCTCAACGCTTGTGCAGATGCACATGTGCGACGAAGTCAACACACGTGCTTGTGGAGAGAAAGAAAGGGACTCCCAGGCGTGTGGAGCGACGGGGAGAAAGAGCGGGCGCTGAGGAACACAGTTTCAAACAGACTGTCTCCACACAAACAGGCACCTGTCTGCAGGTATCCTAGATCTTGATTCTTGAACTTGAGGAAACACGCGTCTGAGCAAAACTCCCAAACGCTTCCAGGAAAGACACAGGCTCTCCCACAAGCACACAAGTGTTTGCCCTCAGCTATAGATCAGGGACAAGCCTGTGAAGAGCAACCAAAGAGCTCGTCCGTCTTTCCCTCAATAGATGGGAGTAGGCGCGCTTGCGGATGTGTGCGTGTGTGTGGCCACGCGTTTGCTTAGGCTTCAGTGTGTGAAAAGGTAGGTGCTTTTCTCTAGCTGCGTGTGCGTGCACGTGGTGCTGGGTGCACATCCCTGGGTGCTCGTGGAAAGGTTTCTGCATGGTTTTCGCTGAGGAATCGTGTGTGTGCACATGGACAAAGAGAAGGCGCAGCAACCAGGTTCCAGCGCCGAAGAAGGCAAAAGGCGAGGTTTCCGGCGCTATCTCCTTCTCTCCCCAGAGCTAGTCGCGCAAAGCAAGCCGCTAAGCCGGCGACCGGCAAGAGAGCTACAACGAAGCATGCCGAACGGAGAAAATAGCAGCAGCTCATCTGTTCACACCTTGTTTCTGCCATGTGCTTGAACGCCAAGACGTTCGCGCTTCTGTGAGATGAAAGACGTCCTTCTGCATATGTGGTTGCTCACACCGGTGCACTTGTTAGTGTATCCATTCAGTCCTGGGCTGCGGGGCATTCAGAAGTGGCTCTGTGGAGACGTCTGCATAGAGGCAGCTGTCAGAACACGCACACTCGATTGTTCACCAAAACATATGCAGACGCGTCCTTAGCCTGTAGATTTGGATGCACAGAGTTCCCTGTGTTCGCAAGAGACAAGGGAATCGCGTCTGTGCGCACAGAAGCAATAGCGGACCGTTTCCCTCGGAGTGAACGCGAAAGAGCCGTCTATATACTCGCAGACACGCGAACGTGCCTCAATGCGGTCACAGAGGCAGCAGCTTTTGCACAGATGCTCCTGGTGATTCTGGCACTTTCCAGGCACACTCCTGAAAGTCGCGCACACTGCTGTTCACTCGCTAAACGACCTCTTGGGAAACACGTCTCCGGTCGACGGACCGCTCAGATTGCTTCTCGTGTAACTGTGAACTGTGTCAGCGCAGGGAATCCGTCTCTGTTGAGCAGATGTCGATCCTGCCTCGCTTTTGCTTTGTTGCCTCTACCAAGATGATTTCCCGTTTCTCTCTTCACTGGAGCAGGCAGACACAGCCAACGCACATCAAGTGTCAAGAGACACGCTCTGCTGAGCTCAACGCTTGTGCAGATGCACATGTGCGACGAAGTCAACACACGTGCTTGTGGAGAGAAAGAAAGGGACTCCCAGGCGTGTGGAGCGACGGGGAGAAAGAGCGGGCGCTGAGGAACACAGTTTCAAACAGACTGTCTCCACACAAACAGGCACCTGTCTGCAGGTATCCTAGATCTTGATTCTTGAACTTGAGGAAACACGCGTCTGAGCAAAACTCCCAAACGCTTCCAGGAAAGACACAGGCTCTCCCACAAGCACACAAGTGTTTGCCCTCAGCTATAGATCAGGGACAAGCCTGTGAAGAGCAACCAAAGAGCTCGTCCGTCTTTCTCTCAATAGATGGGAGTAGGCGCGCTTGCGGATGTGTGCGTGTGTGTGGCCACGCGTTTGCTTAGGCATCAGTGTGTGAAAAGGTAGGTGCTTTTCTCTAGCTGCGTGTGCGTGCACGTGGTGCTGGGTGCACATCCCTGGGTGCTCGTGGAAAGGTTTCTGCATGGTTTTCGCTGAGGAATCGTGTGTGTGCACATGGACAAAGAGAAGGCGCAGCAACCAGGTTCCAGCGCCGAAGAAGGCAAAAGGCGAGGTTTCCGGCGCTATCTCCTTCTCTCCCCAGAGCTAGTCGCGCAAAGCAAGCCGCTAAGCCGGCGACCGGCAAGAGAGCTACAACGAAGCATGCCGAACGGAGAAAATAGCAGCAGCTCATCTGTTCACACCTTGTTTCTGCCATGTGCTTGAACGCCAAGACGTTCGCGCTTCTGTGAGATGAAAGACGTCCTTCTGCATATGTGGTTGCTCACACCGGTGCACTTGTTAGTGTATCCATTCAGTCCTGGGCTGCGGGGCATTCAGAAGTGGCTCTGTGGAGACGTCTGCATAGAGGCAGCTGTCAGAACACGCACACTCGATTGTTCACCAAAACATATGCAGACGCGTCCTTAGCCTGTAGATTTGGATGCACAGAGTTCCCTGTGTTCGCAAGAGACAAGGGAATCGCGTCTGTGCGCACAGAAGCAATAGCGGACCGTTTCCCTCGGAGTGAACGCGAAAGAGCCGTCTATATACTCGCAGACACGCGAACGTGCCTCAATGCGGTCACAGAGGCAGCAGCTTTTGCACAGCTGCTCCTGGTGATTCTGGCACTTTCCAGGCACACTCCTGAAAGTCGCGCACACTGCTGTTCACTCGCTAAACGACCTCTTGGGAAACACGTCTCCGGTCGACGGACCGCTCAGATTGCTTCTCGTGTAACTGTGAACTGTGTCAGCGCAGGGAATCCGTCTCTGTTGAGCAGATGTCAATCCTGCCTCGCTTTTGCTTTGTTGCCTCTACCAAGATGATTTCCCGTTTCTCTCTTCACTGGAGCAGGCAGACACAGCCAACGCACATCAAGTGTCAAGAGACACGCTCTGCTGAGCTCAACGCTTGTGCAGATGCACATGTGCGACGAAGTCAACACACGTGCTTGTGGAGAGAAAGAAAGGGACTCCCAGGCGTGTGGAGCGACGGGGAGAAAGAGCGGGCGCTGAGGAACACAGTTTCAAACAGACTGTCTCCACACAAACAGGCACCTGTCTGCAGGTATCCTAGATCTTGATTCTTGAACTTGAGGAAACACGCGTCTGAGCAAAACTCCCAAACGCTTCCAGGAAAGACACAGGCTCTCCCACAAGCACACAAGTGTTTGCCCTCAGCTATAGATCAGGGACAAGCCTGTGAAGAGCAACCAAAGAGCTCGTCCGTCTTTCTCTCAATAGATGGGAGTAGGCGCGCTTGCGGATGTGTGCGTGTGTGTGGCCACGCGTTTGCTTAGGCATCAGTGTGTGAAAAGGTAGGTGCTTTTCTCTAGCTGCGTGTGCGTGCACGTGGTGCTGGGTGCACATCCCTGGGTGCTCGTGGAAAGGTTTCTGCATGGTTTTCGCTGAGGAATCGTGTGTGTGCACATGGACAAAGAGAAGGCGCAGCAACCAGGTTCCAGCGCCGAAGAAGGCAAAAGGCGAGGTTTCCGGCGCTATCTCCTTCTCTCCCCAGAGCTAGTCGCGCAAAGCAAGCCGCTAAGCCGGCGACCGGCAAGAGAGCTACAACGAAGCATGCCGAACGGAGAAAATAGCAGCAGCTCATCTGTTCACACCTTGTTTCTGCCATGTGCTTGAACGCCAAGACGTTCGCGCTTCTGTGAGATGAAAGACGTCCTTCTGCATATGTGGTTGCTCACACCGGTGCACTTGTTAGTGTATCCATTCAGTCCTGGGCTGCGGGGCATTCAGAAGTGGCTCTGTGGAGACGTCTGCATAGAGGCAGCTGTCAGAACACGCACACTCGATTGTTCACCAAAACATATGCAGACGCGTCCTTAGCCTGTAGATTTGGATGCACAGAGTTCCCTGTGTTCGCAAGAGACAAGGGAATCGCGTCTGTGCGCACAGAAGCAATAGCGGACCGTTTCCCTCGGAGTGAACGCGAAAGAGCCGTCTATATACTCGCAGACACGCGAACGTGCCTCAATGCGGTCACAGAGGCAGCAGCTTTTGCACAGATGCTCCTGGTGATTCTGGCACTTTCCAGGCACACTCCTGAAAGTCGCGCACACTGCTGTTCACTCGCTAAACGACCTCTTGGGAAACACGTCTCCGGTCGACGGACCGCTCAGATTGCTTCTCGTGTAACTGTGAACTGTGTCAGCGCAGGGAATCCGTCTCTGTTGAGCAGATGTCAATCCTGCCTCGCTTTTGCTTTGTTGCCTCTACCAAGATGATTTCCCGTTTCTCTCTTCACTGGAGCAGGCAGACACAGCCAACGCACATCAAGTGTCAAGAGACACGCTCTGCTGAGCTCAACGCTTGTGCAGATGCACATGTGCGACGAAGTCAACACACGTGCTTGTGGAGAGAAAGAAAGGGACTCCCAGGCGTGTGGAGCGACGGGGAGAAAGAGCGGGCGCTGAGGAACACAGTTTCAAACAGACTGTCTCCACACAAACAGGCACCTGTCTGCAGGTATCCTAGATCTTGATTCTTGAACTTGAGGAAACACGCGTCTGAGCAAAACTCCCAAACGCTTCCAGGAAAGACACAGGCTCTCCCACAAGCACACAAGTGTTTGCCCTCAGCTATAGATCAGGGACAAGCCTGTGAAGAGCAACCAAAGAGCTCGTCCGTCTTTCTCTCAATAGATGGGAGTAGGCGCGCTTGCGGATGTGTGCGTGTGTGTGGCCACGCGTTTGCTTAGGCATCAGTGTGTGAAAAGGTAGGTGCTTTTCTCTAGCTGCGTGTGCGTGCACGTGGTGCTGGGTGCACATCCCTGGGTGCTCGTGGAAAGGTTTCTGCATGGTTTTCGCTGAGGAATCGTGTGTGTGCACATGGACAAAGAGAAGGCGCAGCAACCAGGTTCCAGCGCCGAAGAAGGCAAAAGGCGAGGTTTCCGGCGCTATCTCCTTCTCTCCCCAGAGCTAGTCGCGCAAAGCAAGCCGCTAAGCCGGCGACCGGCAAGAGAGCTACAACGAAGCATGCCGAACGGAGAAAATAGCAGCAGCTCATCTGTTCACACCTTGTTTCTGCCATGTGCTTGAACGCCAAGACGTTCGCGCTTCTGTGAGATGAAAGACGTCCTTCTGCATATGTGGTTGCTCACACCGGTGCACTTGTTAGTGTATCCATTCAGTCCTGGGCTGCGGGGCATTCAGAAGTGGCTCTGTGGAGACGTCTGCATAGAGGCAGCTGTCAGAACACGCACACTCGATTGTTCACCAAAACATATGCAGACGCGTCCTTAGCCTGTAGATTTGGATGCACAGAGTTCCCTGTGTTCGCAAGAGACAAGGGAATCGCGTCTGTGCGCACAGAAGCAATAGCGGACCGTTTCCCTCGGAGTGAACGCGAAAGAGCCGTCTATATACTCGCAGACACGCGAACGTGCCTCAATGCGGTCACAGAGGCAGCAGCTTTTGCACAGCTGCTCCTGGTGATTCTGGCACTTTCCAGGCACACTCCTGAAAGTCGCGCACACTGCTGTTCACTCGCTAAACGACCTCTTGGGAAACACGTCTCCGGTCGACGGACCGCTCAGATTGCTTCTCGTGTAACTGTGAACTGTGTCAGCGCAGGGAATCCGTCTCTGTTGAGCAGATGTCAATCCTGCCTCGCTTTTGCTTTGTTGCCTCTACCAAGATGATTTCCCGTTTCTCTCTTCACTGGAGCAGGCAGACACAGCCAACGCACATCAAGTGTCAAGAGACACGCTCTGCTGAGCTCAACGCTTGTGCAGATGCACATGTGCGACGAAGTCAACACACGTGCTTGTGGAGAGAAAGAAAGGGACTCCCAGGCGTGTGGAGCGACGGGGAGAAAGAGCGGGCGCTGAGGAACACAGTTTCAAACAGACTGTCTCCACACAAACAGGCACCTGTCTGCAGGTATCCTAGATCTTGATTCTTGAACTTGAGGAAACACGCGTCTGAGCAAAACTCCCAAACGCTTCCAGGAAAGACACAGGCTCTCCCACAAGCACACAAGTGTTTGCCCTCAGCTATAGATCAGGGACAAGCCTGTGAAGAGCAACCAAAGAGCTCGTCCGTCTTTCCCTCAATAGATGGGAGTAGGCGCGCTTGCGGATGTGTGCGTGTGTGTGGCCACGCGTTTGCTTAGGCTTCAGTGTGTGAAAAGGTAGGTGCTTTTCTCTAGCTGCGTGTGCGTGCACGTGGTGCTGGGTGCACATCCCTGGGTGCTCGTGGAAAGGTTTCTGCATGGTTTTCGCTGAGGAATCGTGTGTGTGCACATGGACAAAGAGAAGGCGCAGCAACCAGGTTCCAGCGCCGAAGAAGGCAAAAGGCGAGGTTTCCGGCGCTATCTCCTTCTCTCCCCAGAGCTAGTCGCGCAAAGCAAGCCGCTAAGCCGGCGACCGGCAAGAGAGCTACAACGAAGCATGCCGAACGGAGAAAATAGCAGCAGCTCATCTGTTCACACCTTGTTTCTGCCATGTGCTTGAACGCCAAGACGTTCGCGCTTCTGTGAGATGAAAGACGTCCTTCTGCATATGTGGTTGCTCACACCGGTGCACTTGTTAGTGTATCCATTCAGTCCTGGGCTGCGGGGCATTCAGAAGTGGCTCTGTGGAGACGTCTGCATAGAGGCAGCTGTCAGAACACGCACACTCGATTGTTCACCAAAACATATGCAGACGCGTCCTTAGCCTGTAGATTTGGATGCACAGAGTTCCCTGTGTTCGCAAGAGACAAGGGAATCGCGTCTGTGCGCACAGAAGCAATAGCGGACCGTTTCCCTCGGAGTGAACGCGAAAGAGCCGTCTATATACTCGCAGACACGCGAACGTGCCTCAATGCGGTCACAGAGGCAGCAGCTTTTGCACAGATGCTCCTGGTGATTCTGGCACTTTCCAGGCACACTCCTGAAAGTCGCGCACACTGCTGTTCACTCGCTAAACGACCTCTTGGGAAACACGTCTCCGGTCGACGGACCGCTCAGATTGCTTCTCGTGTAACTGTGAACTGTGTCAGCGCAGGGAATCCGTCTCTGTTGAGCAGATGTCAATCCTGCCTCGCTTTTGCTTTGTTGCCTCTACCAAGATGATTTCCCGTTTCTCTCTTCACTGGAGCAGGCAGACACAGCCAACGCACATCAAGTGTCAAGAGACACGCTCTGCTGAGCTCAACGCTTGTGCAGATGCACATGTGCGACGAAGTCAACACACGTGCTTGTGGAGAGAAAGAAAGGGACTCCCAGGCGTGTGGAGCGACGGGGAGAAAGAGCGGGCGCTGAGGAACACAGTTTCAAACAGACTGTCTCCACACAAACAGGCACCTGTCTGCAGGTATCCTAGATCTTGATTCTTGAACTTGAGGAAACACGCGTCTGAGCAAAACTCCCAAACGCTTCCAGGAAAGACACAGGCTCTCCCACAAGCACACAAGTGTTTGCCCTCAGCTATAGATCAGGGACAAGCCTGTGAAGAGCAACCAAAGAGCTCGTCCGTCTTTCTCTCAATAGATGGGAGTAGGCGCGCTTGCGGATGTGTGCGTGTGTGTGGCCACGCGTTTGCTTAGGCATCAGTGTGTGAAAAGGTAGGTGCTTTTCTCTAGCTGCGTGTGCGTGCACGTGGTGCTGGGTGCACATCCCTGGGTGCTCGTGGAAAGGTTTCTGCATGGTTTTCGCTGAGGAATCGTGTGTGTGCACATGGACAAAGAGAAGGCGCAGCAACCAGGTTCCAGCGCCGAAGAAGGCAAAAGGCGAGGTTTCCGGCGCTATCTCCTTCTCTCCCCAGAGCTAGTCGCGCAAAGCAAGCCGCTAAGCCGGCGACCGGCAAGAGAGCTACAACGAAGCATGCCGAACGGAGAAAATACCAGCAGCTCATCTGTTCACACCTTGTTTCTGCCATGTGCTTGAACGCCAAGACGTTCGCGCTTCTGTGAGATGAAAGACGTCCTTCTGCATATGTGGTTGCTCACACCGGTGCACTTGTTAGTGTATCCATTCAGTCCTGGGCTGCGGGGCATTCAGAAGTGGCTCTGTGGAGACGTCTGCATAGAGGCAGCTGTCAGAACACGCACACTCGATTGTTCACCAAAACATATGCAGACGCGTCCTTAGCCTGTAGATTTGGATGCACAGAGTTCCCTGTGTTCGCAAGAGACAAGGGAATCGCGTCTGTGCGCACAGAAGCAATAGCGGACCGTTTCCCTCGGAGTGAACGCGAAAGAGCCGTCTATATACTCGCAGACACGCGAACGTGCCTCAATGCGGTCACAGAGGCAGCAGCTTTTGCACAGCTGCTCCTGGTGATTCTGGCACTTTCCAGGCACACTCCTGAAAGTCGCGCACACTGCTGTTCACTCGCTAAACGACCTCTTGGGAAACACGTCTCCGGTCGACGGACCGCTCAGATTGCTTCTCGTGTAACTGTGAACTGTGTCAGCGCAGGGAATCCGTCTCTGTTGAGCAGATGTCAATCCTGCCTCGCTTTTGCTTTGTTGCCTCTACCAAGATGATTTCCCGTTTCTCTCTTCACTGGAGCAGGCAGACACAGCCAACGCACATCAAGTGTCAAGAGACACGCTCTGCTGAGCTCAACGCTTGTGCAGATGCACATGTGCGACGAAGTCAACACACGTGCTTGTGGAGAGAAAGAAAGGGACTCCCAGGCGTGTGGAGCGACGGGGAGAAAGAGCGGGCGCTGAGGAACACAGTTTCAAACAGACTGTCTCCACACAAACAGGCACCTGTCTGCAGGTATCCTAGATCTTGATTCTTGAACTTGAGGAAACACGCGTCTGAGCAAAACTCCCAAACGCTTCCAGGAAAGACACAGGCTCTCCCACAAGCACACAAGTGTTTGCCCTCAGCTATAGATCAGGGACAAGCCTGTGAAGAGCAACCAAAGAGCTCGTCCGTCTTTCTCTCAATAGATGGGAGTAGGCGCGCTTGCGGATGTGTGCGTGTGTGTGGCCACGCGTTTGCTTAGGCATCAGTGTGTGAAAAGGTAGGTGCTTTTCTCTAGCTGCGTGTGCGTGCACGTGGTGCTGGGTGCACATCCCTGGGTGCTCGTGGAAAGGTTTCTGCATGGTTTTCGCTGAGGAATCGTGTGTGTGCACATGGACAAAGAGAAGGCGCAGCAACCAGGTTCCAGCGCCGAAGAAGGCAAAAGGCGAGGTTTCCGGCGCTATCTCCTTCTCTCCCCAGAGCTAGTCGCGCAAAGCAAGCCGCTAAGCCGGCGACCGGCAAGAGAGCTACAACGAAGCATGCCGAACGGAGAAAATAGCAGCAGCTCATCTGTTCACACCTTGTTTCTGCCATGTGCTTGAACGCCAAGACGTTCGCGCTTCTGTGAGATGAAAGACGTCCTTCTGCATATGTGGTTGCTCACACCGGTGCACTTGTTAGTGTATCCATTCAGTCCTGGGCTGCGGGGCATTCAGAAGTGGCTCTGTGGAGACGTCTGCATAGAGGCAGCTGTCAGAACACGCACACTCGATTGTTCACCAAAACATATGCAGACGCGTCCTTAGCCTGTAGATTTGGATGCACAGAGTTCCCTGTGTTCGCAAGAGACAAGGGAATCGCGTCTGTGCGCACAGAAGCAATAGCGGACCGTTTCCCTCGGAGTGAACGCGAAAGAGCCGTCTATATACTCGCAGACACGCGAACGTGCCTCAATGCGGTCACAGAGGCAGCAGCTTTTGCACAGATGCTCCTGGTGATTCTGGCACTTTCCAGGCACACTCCTGAAAGTCGCGCACACTGCTGTTCACTCGCTAAACGACCTCTTGGGAAACACGTCTCCGGTCGACGGACCGCTCAGATTGCTTCTCGTGTAACTGTGAACTGTGTCAGCGCAGGGAATCCGTCTCTGTTGAGCAGATGTCAATCCTGCCTCGCTTTTGCTTTGTTGCCTCTACCAAGATGATTTCCCGTTTCTCTCTTCACTGGAGCAGGCAGACACAGCCAACGCACATCAAGTGTCAAGAGACACGCTCTGCTGAGCTCAACGCTTGTGCAGATGCACATGTGCGACGAAGTCAACACACGTGCTTGTGGAGAGAAAGAAAGGGACTCCCAGGCGTGTGGAGCGACGGGGAGAAAGAGCGGGCGCTGAGGAACACAGTTTCAAACAGACTGTCTCCACACAAACAGGCACCTGTCTGCAGGTATCCTAGATCTTGATTCTTGAACTTGAGGAAACACGCGTCTGAGCAAAACTCCCAAACGCTTCCAGGAAAGACACAGGCTCTCCCACAAGCACACAAGTGTTTGCCCTCAGCTATAGATCAGGGACAAGCCTGTGAAGAGCAACCAAAGAGCTCGTCCGTCTTTCTCTCAATAGATGGGAGTAGGCGCGCTTGCGGATGTGTGCGTGTGTGTGGCCACGCGTTTGCTTAGGCATCAGTGTGTGAAAAGGTAGGTGCTTTTCTCTAGCTGCGTGTGCGTGCACGTGGTGCTGGGTGCACATCCCTGGGTGCTCGTGGAAAGGTTTCTGCATGGTTTTCGCTGAGGAATCGTGTGTGTGCACATGGACAAAGAGAAGGCGCAGCAACCAGGTTCCAGCGCCGAAGAAGGCAAAAGGCGAGGTTTCCGGCGCTATCTCCTTCTCTCCCCAGAGCTAGTCGCGCAAAGCAAGCCGCTAAGCCGGCGACCGGCAAGAGAGCTACAACGAAGCATGCCGAACGGAGAAAATAGCAGCAGCTCATCTGTTCACACCTTGTTTCTGCCATGTGCTTGAACGCCAAGACGTTCGCGCTTCTGTGAGATGAAAGACGTCCTTCTGCATATGTGGTTGCTCACACCGGTGCACTTGTTAGTGTATCCATTCAGTCCTGGGCTGCGGGGCATTCAGAAGTGGCTCTGTGGAGACGTCTGCATAGAGGCAGCTGTCAGAACACGCACACTCGATTGTTCACCAAAACATATGCAGACGCGTCCTTAGCCTGTAGATTTGGATGCACAGAGTTCCCTGTGTTCGCAAGAGACAAGGGAATCGCGTCTGTGCGCACAGAAGCAATAGCGGACCGTTTCCCTCGGAGTGAACGCGAAAGAGCCGTCTATATACTCGCAGACACGCGAACGTGCCTCAATGCGGTCACAGAGGCAGCAGCTTTTGCACAGATGCTCCTGGTGATTCTGGCACTTTCCAGGCACACTCCTGAAAGTCGCGCACACTGCTGTTCACTCGCTAAACGACCTCTTGGGAAACACGTCTCCGGTCGACGGACCGCTCAGATTGCTTCTCGTGTAACTGTGAACTGTGTCAGCGCAGGGAATCCGTCTCTGTTGAGCAGATGTCAATCCTGCCTCGCTTTTGCTTTGTTGCCTCTACCAAGATGATTTCCCGTTTCTCTCTTCACTGGAGCAGGCAGACACAGCCAACGCACATCAAGTGTCAAGAGACACGCTCTGCTGAGCTCAACGCTTGTGCAGATGCACATGTGCGACGAAGTCAACACACGTGCTTGTGGAGAGAAAGAAAGGGACTCCCAGGCGTGTGGAGCGACGGGGAGAAAGAGCGGGCGCTGAGGAACACAGTTTCAAACAGACTGTCTCCACACAAACAGGCACCTGTCTGCAGGTATCCTAGATCTTGATTCTTGAACTTGAGGAAACACGCGTCTGAGCAAAACTCCCAAACGCTTCCAGGAAAGACACAGGCTCTCCCACAAGCACACAAGTGTTTGCCCTCAGCTATAGATCAGGGACAAGCCTGTGAAGAGCAACCAAAGAGCTCGTCCGTCTTTCTCTCAATAGATGGGAGTAGGCGCGCTTGCGGATGTGTGCGTGTGTGTGGCCACGCGTTTGCTTAGGCATCAGTGTGTGAAAAGGTAGGTGCTTTTCTCTAGCTGCGTGTGCGTGCACGTGGTGCTGGGTGCACATCCCTGGGTGCTCGTGGAAAGGTTTCTGCATGGTTTTCGCTGAGGAATCGTGTGTGTGCACATGGACAAAGAGAAGGCGCAGCAACCAGGTTCCAGCGCCGAAGAAGGCAAAAGGCGAGGTTTCCGGCGCTATCTCCTTCTCTCCCCAGAGCTAGTCGCGCAAAGCAAGCCGCTAAGCCGGCGACCGGCAAGAGAGCTACAACGAAGCATGCCGAACGGAGAAAATAGCAGCAGCTCATCTGTTCACACCTTGTTTCTGCCATGTGCTTGAACGCCAAGACGTTCGCGCTTCTGTGAGATGAAAGACGTCCTTCTGCATATGTGGTTGCTCACACCGGTGCACTTGTTAGTGTATCCATTCAGTCCTGGGCTGCGGGGCATTCAGAAGTGGCTCTGTGGAGACGTCTGCATAGAGGCAGCTGTCAGAACACGCACACTCGATTGTTCACCAAAACATATGCAGACGCGTCCTTAGCCTGTAGATTTGGATGCACAGAGTTCCCTGTGTTCGCAAGAGACAAGGGAATCGCGTCTGTGCGCACAGAAGCAATAGCGGACCGTTTCCCTCGGAGTGAACGCGAAAGAGCCGTCTATATACTCGCAGACACGCGAACGTGCCTCAATGCGGTCACAGAGGCAGCAGCTTTTGCACAGATGCTCCTGGTGATTCTGGCACTTTCCAGGCACACTCCTGAAAGTCGCGCACACTGCTGTTCACTCGCTAAACGACCTCTTGGGAAACACGTCTCCGGTCGACGGACCGCTCAGATTGCTTCTCGTGTAACTGTGAACTGTGTCAGCGCAGGGAATCCGTCTCTGTTGAGCAGATGTCAATCCTGCCTCGCTTTTGCTTTGTTGCCTCTACCAAGATGATTTCCCGTTTCTCTCTTCACTGGAGCAGGCAGACACAGCCAACGCACATCAAGTGTCAAGAGACACGCTCTGCTGAGCTCAACGCTTGTGCAGATGCACATGTGCGACGAAGTCAACACACGTGCTTGTGGAGAGAAAGAAAGGGACTCCCAGGCGTGTGGAGCGACGGGGAGAAAGAGCGGGCGCTGAGGAACACAGTTTCAAACAGACTGTCTCCACACAAACAGGCACCTGTCTGCAGGTATCCTAGATCTTGATTCTTGAACTTGAGGAAACACGCGTCTGAGCAAAACTCCCAAACGCTTCCAGGAAAGACACAGGCTCTCCCACAAGCACACAAGTGTTTGCCCTCAGCTATAGATCAGGGACAAGCCTGTGAAGAGCAACCAAAGAGCTCGTCCGTCTTTCCCTCAATAGATGGGAGTAGGCGCGCTTGCGGATGTGTGCGTGTGTGTGGCCACGCGTTTGCTTAGGCATCAGTGTGTGAAAAGGTAGGTGCTTTTCTCTAGCTGCGTGTGCGTGCACGTGGTGCTGGATGCACATCCCTGGGTGCTCGTGGAAAGGTTTCTGCATGGTTTTCGCTGAGGAATCGTGTGTGTGCACATGGACAAAGAGAAGGCGCAGCAACCAGGTTCCAGCGCCGAAGAAGGCAAAAGGCGAGGTTTCCGGCGCTATCTCCTTCTCTCCCCAGAGCTAGTCGCGCAAAGCAAGCCGCTAAGCCGGCGACCGGCAAGAGAGCTACAACGAAGCATGCCGAACGGAGAAAATAGCAGCAGCTCATCTGTTCACACCTTGTTTCTGCCATGTGCTTGAACGCCAAGACGTTCGCGCTTCTGTGAGATGAAAGACGTCCTTCTGCATATGTGGTTGCTCACACCGGTGCACTTGTTAGTGTATCCATTCAGTCCTGGGCTGCGGGGCATTCAGAAGTGGCTCTGTGGAGACGTCTGCATAGAGGCTGCTGTCAGAACACGCACACTCGATTGTTCACCAAAACATATGCAGACGCGTCCTTAGCCTGTAGATTTGGATGCACAGAGTTCCCTGTGTTCGCAAGAGACAAGGGAATCGCGTCTGTGCGCACAGAAGCAATAGCGGACCGTTTCCCTCGGAGTGAACGCGAAAGAGCCGTCTATATACTCGCAGACACGCGAACGTGCCTCAATGCGGTCACAGAGGCAGCAGATTTTGCACAGATGCTCCTCGTGATTCTGGCACTTTCCAGGCACACTCCTGAAAGTCGCGCACACTGCTGTTCACTCGCTAAACGACCTCTTGGGAAACACGTCTCCGGTCGACGGACCGCTCAGATTGCTTCTCGTGTAACTGTGAACTGTGTCAGCGCAGGGAATCCGTCTCTGTTGAGCAGATGTCAATCCTGCCTCGCTTTTGCTTTGTTGCCTCTACCAAGATGATTTCCCGTTTCTCTCTTCACTGGAGCAGGCAGATACAGCCAACGCACATCAAGTGTCAAGAGACACGCTCTGCTGAGCTCAACGCTTGTGCAGATGCACATGTGCGACGAAGTCAACACACGTGCTTGTGGAGAGAAAGAAAGGGACTCCCAGGCGTGTGGAGCGACGGGGAGAAAGAGCGGGCGCTGAGGAACACAGTTTCAAACAGACTGTCTCCACACAAACAGGCACCTGTCTGCAGGTATCCTAGATCTTGATTCTTGAACTTGAGGAAACACGCGTCTGAGCAAAACTCCCAAACGCTTCCAGGAAAGACACAGGCTCTCCCACAAGCACACAAGTGTTTGCCCTCAGCTATAGATCAGGGACAAGCCTGTGAAGAGCAACCAAAGAGCTCGTCCGTCTTTCTCTCAATAGATGGGAGTAGGCGCGCTTGCGGATGTGTGCGTGTGTGTGGCCACGCGTTTGCTTAGGCATCAGTGTGTGAAAAGGTAGGTGCTTTTCTCTAGCTGCGTGTGCGTGCACGTGGTGCTGGGTGCACATCCCTGGGTGCTCGTGGAAAGGTTTCTGCATGGTTTTCGCTGAGGAATCGTGTGTGTGCACATGGACAAAGAGAAGGCGCAGCAACCAGGTTCCAGCGCCGAAGAAGGCAAAAGGCGAGGTTTCCGGCGCTATCTCCTTCTCTCCCCAGAGCTAGTCGCGCAAAGCAAGCCGCTAAGCCGGCGACCGGCAAGAGAGCTACAACGAAGCATGCCGAACGGAGAAAATAGCAGCAGCTCATCTGTTCACACCTTGTTTCTGCCATGTGCTTGAACGCCAAGACGTTCGCGCTTCTGTGAGATGAAAGACGTCCTTCTGCATATGTGGTTGCTCACACCGGTGCACTTGTTAGTGTATCCATTCAGTCCTGGGCTGCGGGGCATTCAGAAGTGGCTCTGTGGAGACGTCTGCATAGAGGCAGCTGTCAGAACACGCACACTCGATTGTTCACCAAAACATATGCAGACGCGTCCTTAGCCTGTAGATTTGGATGCACAGAGTTCCCTGTGTTCGCAAGAGACAAGGGAATCGCGTCTGTGCGCACAGAAGCAATAGCGGACCGTTTCCCTCGGAGTGAACGCGAAAGAGCCGTCTATATACTCGCAGACACGCGAACGTGCCTCAATGCGGTCACAGAGGCAGCAGCTTTTGCACAGATGCTCCTGGTGATTCTGGCACTTTCCAGGCACACTCCTGAAAGTCGCGCACACTGCTGTTCACTCGCTAAACGACCTCTTGGGAAACACGTCTCCGGTCGACGGACCGCTCAGATTGCTTCTCGTGTAACTGTGAACTGTGTCAGCGCAGGGAATCCGTCTCTGTTGAGCAGATGTCAATCCTGCCTCGCTTTTGCTTTGTTGCCTCTACCAAGATGATTTCCCGTTTCTCTCTTCACTGGAGCAGGCAGACACAGCCAACGCACATCAAGTGTCAAGAGACACGCTCTGCTGAGCTCAACGCTTGTGCAGATGCACATGTGCGACGAAGTCAACACACGTGCTTGTGGAGAGAAAGAAAGGGACTCCCAGGCGTGTGGAGCGACGGGGAGAAAGAGCGGGCGCTGAGGAACACAGTTTCAAACAGACTGTCTCCACACAAACAGGCACCTGTCTGCAGGTATCCTAGATCTTGATTCTTGAACTTGAGGAAACACGCGTCTGAGCAAAACTCCCAAACGCTTCCAGGAAAGACACAGGCTCTCCCACAAGCACACAAGTGTTTGCCCTCAGCTATAGATCAGGGACAAGCCTGTGAAGAGCAACCAAAGAGCTCGTCCGTCTTTCCCTCAATAGATGGGAGTAGGCGCGCTTGCGGATGTGTGCGTGTGTGTGGCCACGCGTTTGCTTAGGCATCAGTGTGTGAAAAGGTAGGTGCTTTTCTCTAGCTGCGTGTGCGTGCACGTGGTGCTGGATGCACATCCCTGGGTGCTCGTGGAAAGGTTTCTGCATGGTTTTCGCTGAGGAATCGTGTGTGTGCACATGGACAAAGAGAAGGCGCAGCAACCAGGTTCCAGCGCCGAAGAAGGCAAAAGGCGAGGTTTCCGGCGCTATCTCCTTCTCTCCCCAGAGCTAGTCGCGCAAAGCAAGCCGCTAAGCCGGCGACCGGCAAGAGAGCTACAACGAAGCATGCCGAACGGAGAAAATAGCAGCAGCTCATCTGTTCACACCTTGTTTCTGCCATGTGCTTGAACGCCAAGACGTTCGCGCTTCTGTGAGATGAAAGACGTCCTTCTGCATATGTGGTTGCTCACACCGGTGCACTTGTTAGTGTATCCATTCAGTCCTGGGCTGCGGGGCATTCAGAAGTGGCTCTGTGGAGACGTCTGCATAGAGGCTGCTGTCAGAACACGCACACTCGATTGTTCACCAAAACATATGCAGACGCGTCCTTAGCCTGTAGATTTGGATGCACAGAGTTCCCTGTGTTCGCAAGAGACAAGGGAATCGCGTCTGTGCGCACAGAAGCAATAGCGGACCGTTTCCCTCGGAGTGAACGCGAAAGAGCCGTCTATATACTCGCAGACACGCGAACGTGCCTCAATGCGGTCACAGAGGCAGCAGCTTTTGCACAGATGCTCCTCGTGATTCTGGCACTTTCCAGGCACACTCCTGAAAGTCGCGCACACTGCTGTTCACTCGCTAAACGACCTCTTGGGAAACACGTCTCCGGTCGACGGACCGCTCAGATTGCTTCTCGTGTAACTGTGAACTGTGTCAGCGCAGGGAATCCGTCTCTGTTGAGCAGATGTCAATCCTGCCTCGCTTTTGCTTTGTTGCCTCTACCAAGATGATTTCCCGTTTCTCTCTTCACTGGAGCAGGCAGATACAGCCAACGCACATCAAGTGTCAAGAGACACGCTCTGCTGAGCTCAACGCTTGTGCAGATGCACATGTGCGACGAAGTCAACACACGTGCTTGTGGAGAGAAAGAAAGGGACTCCCAGGCGTGTGGAGCGACGGGGAGAAAGAGCGGGCGCTGAGGAACACAGTTTCAAACAGACTGTCTCCACACAAACAGGCACCTGTCTGCAGGTATCCTAGATCTTGATTCTTGAACTTGAGGAAACACGCGTCTGAGCAAAACTCCCAAACGCTTCCAGGAAAGACACAGGCTCTCCCACAAGCACACAAGTGTTTGCCCTCAGCTATAGATCAGGGACAAGCCTGTGAAGAGCAACCAAAGAGCTCGTCCGTCTTTCTCTCAATAGATGGGAGTAGGCGCGCTTGCGGATGTGTGCGTGTGTGTGGCCACGCGTTTGCTTAGGCATCAGTGTGTGAAAAGGTAGGTGCTTTTCTCTAGCTGCGTGTGCGTGCACGTGGTGCTGGGTGCACATCCCTGGGTGCTCGTGGAAAGGTTTCTGCATGGTTTTCGCTGAGGAATCGTGTGTGTGCACATGGACAAAGAGAAGGCGCAGCAACCAGGTTCCAGCGCCGAAGAAGGCAAAAGGCGAGGTTTCCGGCGCTATCTCCTTCTCTCCCCAGAGCTCGTCGCGCAAAGCAAGCCGCTAAGCCGGCGACCGGCAAGAGAGCTACAACGAAGCATGCCGAACGGAGAAAATAGCAGCAGCTCATCTGTTCACACCTTGTTTCTGCCATGTGCTTGAACGCCAAGACGTTCGCGCTTCTGTGAGATGAAAGACGTCCTTCTGCATATGTGGTTGCTCACACCGGTGCACTTGTTAGTGTATCCATTCAGTCCTGGGCTGCGGGGCATTCAGAAGTGGCTCTGTGGAGACGTCTGCATAGAGGCAGCTGTCAGAACACGCACACTCGATTGTTCACCAAAACATATGCAGACGCGTCCTTAGCCTGTAGATTTGGATGCACAGAGTTCCCTGTGTTCGCAAGAGACAAGGGAATCGCGTCTGTGCGCACAGAAGCAATAGCGGACCGTTTCCCTCGGAGTGAACGCGAAAGAGCCGTCTATATACTCGCAGACACGCGAACGTGCCTCAATGCGGTCACAGAGGCAGCAGCTTTTGCACAGATGCTCCTGGTGATTCTGGCACTTTCCAGGCACACTCCTGAAAGTCGCGCACACTGCTGTTCACTCGCTAAACGACCTCTTGGGAAACACGTCTCCGGTCGACGGACCGCTCAGATTGCTTCTCGTGTAACTGTGAACTGTGTCAGCGCAGGGAATCCGTCTCTGTTGAGCAGATGTCAATCCTGCCTCGCTTTTGCTTTGTTGCCTCTACCAAGATGATTTCCCGTTTCTCTCTTCACTGGAGCAGGCAGACACAGCCAACGCACATCAAGTGTCAAGAGACACGCTCTGCTGAGCTCAACGCTTGTGCAGATGCACATGTGCGACGAAGTCAACACACGTGCTTGTGGAGAGAAAGAAAGGGACTCCCAGGCGTGTGGAGCGACGGGGAGAAAGAGCGGGCGCTGAGGAACACAGTTTCAAACAGACTGTCTCCACACAAACAGGCACCTGTCTGCAGGTATCCTAGATCTTGATTCTTGAACTTGAGGAAACACGCGTCTGAGCAAAACTCCCAAACGCTTCCAGGAAAGACACAGGCTCTCCCACAAGCACACAAGTGTTTGCCCTCAGCTATAGATCAGGGACAAGCCTGTGAAGAGCAACCAAAGAGCTCGTCCGTCTTTCTCTCAATAGATGGGAGTAGGTGCGCTTGCGGATGTGTGCGTGTGTGTGGCCACGCGTTTGCTTAGGCATCAGTGTGTGAAAAGGTAGGTGCTTTTCTCTAGCTGCGTGTGCGTGCACGTGGTGCTGGGTGCACATCCCTGGGTGCTCGTGGAAAGGTTTCTGCATGGTTTTCGCTGAGGAATCGTGTGTGTGCACATGGACAAAGAGAAGGCGCAGCAACCAGGTTCCAGCGCCGAAGAAGGCAAAAGGCGAGGTTTCCGGCGCTATCTCCTTCTCTCCCCAGAGCTAGTCGCGCAAAGCAAGCCGCTAAGCCGGCGACCGGCAAGAGAGCTACAACGAAGCATGCCGAACGGAGAAAATAGCAGCAGCTCATCTGTTCACACCTTGTTTCTGCCATGTGCTTGAACGCCAAGACGTTCGCGCTTCTGTGAGATGAAAGACGTCCTTCTGCATATGTGGTTGCTCACACCGGTGCACTTGTTAGTGTATCCATTCAGTCCTGGGCTGCGGGGCATTCAGAAGTGGCTCTGTGGAGACGTCTGCATAGAGGCAGCTGTCAGAACACGCACACTCGATTGTTCACCAAAACATATGCAGACGCGTCCTTAGCCTGTAGATTTGGATGCACAGAGTTCCCTGTGTTCGCAAGAGACAAGGGAATCGCGTCTGTGCGCACAGAAGCAATAGCGGACCGTTTCCCTCGGAGTGAACGCGAAAGAGCCGTCTATATACTCGCAGACACGCGAACGTGCCTCAATGCGGTCACAGAGGCAGCAGCTTTTGCACAGATGCTCCTGGTGATTCTGGCACTTTCCAGGCACACTCCTGAAAGTCGCGCACACTGCTGTTCACTCGCTAAACGACCTCTTGGGAAACACGTCTCCGGTCGACGGACCGCTCAGATTGCTTCTCGTGTAACTGTGAACTGTGTCAGCGCAGGGAATCCGTCTCTGTTGAGCAGATGTCAATCCTGCCTCGCTTTTGCTTTGTTGCCTCTACCAAGATGATTTCCCGTTTCTCTCTTCACTGGAGCAGGCAGACACAGCCAACGCACATCAAGTGTCAAGAGACACGCTCTGCTGAGCTCAACGCTTGTGCAGATGCACATGTGCGACGAAGTCAACACACGTGCTTGTGGAGAGAAAGAAAGGGACTCCCAGGCGTGTGGAGCGACGGGGAGAAAGAGCGGGCGCTGAGGAACACAGTTTCAAACAGACTGTCTCCACACAAACAGGCACCTGTCTGCAGGTATCCTAGATCTTGATTCTTGAACTTGAGGAAACACGCGTCTGAGCAAAACTCCCAAACGCTTCCAGGAAAGACACAGGCTCTCCCACAAGCACACAAGTGTTTGCCCTCAGCTATAGATCAGGGACAAGCCTGTGAAGAGCAACCAAAGAGCTCGTCCGTCTTTCTCTCAATAGATGGGAGTAGGCGCGCTTGCGGATGTGTGCGTGTGTGTGGCCACGCGTTTGCTTAGGCATCAGTGTGTGAAAAGGTAGGTGCTTTTCTCTAGCTGCGTGTGCGTGCACGTGGTGCTGGATGCACATCCCTGGGTGCTCGTGGAAAGGTTTCTGCATGGTTTTCGCTGAGGAATCGTGTGTGTGCACATGGACAAAGAGAAGGCGCAGCAACCAGGTTCCAGCGCCGAAGAAGGCAAAAGGCGAGGTTTCCGGCGCTATCTCCTTCTCTCCCCAGAGCTAGTCGCGCAAAGCAAGCCGCTAAGCCGGCGACCGGCAAGAGAGCTACAACGAAGCATGCCGAACGGAGAAAATAGCAGCAGCTCATCTGTTCACACCTTGTTTCTGCCATGTGCTTGAACGCCAAGACGTTCGCGCTTCTGTGAGATGAAAGACGTCCTTCTGCATATGTGGTTGCTCACACCGGTGCACTTGTTAGTGTATCCATTCAGTCCTGGGCTGCGGGGCATTCAGAAGTGGCTCTGTGGAGACGTCTGCATAGAGGCTGCTGTCAGAACACGCACACTCGATTGTTCACCAAAACATATGCAGACGCGTCCTTAGCCTGTAGATTTGGATGCACAGAGTTCCCTGTGTTCGCAAGAGACAAGGGAATCGCGTCTGTGCGCACAGAAGCAATAGCGGACCGTTTCCCTCGGAGTGAACGCGAAAGAGCCGTCTATATACTCGCAGACACGCGAACGTGCCTCAATGCGGTCACAGAGGCAGCAGCTTTTGCACAGATGCTCCTCGTGATTCTGGCACTTTCCAGGCACACTCCTGAAAGTCGCGCACACTGCTGTTCACTCGCTAAACGACCTCTTGGGAAACACGTCTCCGGTCGACGGACCGCTCAGATTGCTTCTCGTGTAACTGTGAACTGTGTCAGCGCAGGGAATCCGTCTCTGTTGAGCAGATGTCAATCCTGCCTCGCTTTTGCTTTGTTGCCTCTACCAAGATGATTTCCCGTTTCTCTCTTCACTGGAGCAGGCAGACACAGCCAACGCACATCAAGTGTCAAGAGACACGCTCTGCTGAGCTCAACGCTTGTGCAGATGCACATGTGCGACGAAGTCAACACACGTGCTTGTGGAGAGAAAGAAAGGGACTCCCAGGCGTGTGGAGCGACGGGGAGAAAGAGCGGGCGCTGAGGAACACAGTTTCAAACAGACTGTCTCCACACAAACAGGCACCTGTCTGCAGGTATCCTAGATCTTGATTCTTGAACTTGAGGAAACACGCGTCTGAGCAAAACTCCCAAACGCTTCCAGGAAAGACACAGGCTCTCCCACAAGCACACAAGTGTTTGCCCTCAGCTATAGATCAGGGACAAGCCTGTGAAGAGATGCCCTGCTATTCTTTCGCCTTATGGCATCATGTGTTTCGTTCCTCTTGGAGATCGATTGTTAAAGGTCTTTCCTCGGGCGACTGTGAAGCATTTGCCAGCGGAGGAGAAGTAGCACGGAGCAGCATTCAGTACTGCCTACGAGTGTCTTTGCTACCCTACTAGCGGAGCTCCAAGAACAGGCACACATCTTCAGCTACCTTCCAAATGTGGATTCCCCTGCAGCCCCGTAGGCGGGCGTGCAGTACGCCAACCGTCAACGGACGTTTTTCCCCTCAAGCCTGTCAGGACGTTGCTCGTCCGTCTTTCCCTCAATAGATGGGAGTAGGCGCGCTTGCGGATGTGTGCGTGTGTGTGGCCACGCGTTTGCTTAGGCATCAGTGTGTGAAAAGGTAGGTGCTTTTCTCTAGCTGCGTGTGCGTGCACGTGGTGCTGGGTGCACATCCCTGGGTGCTCGTGGAAAGGTTTCTGCATGGTTTTCGCTGAGGAATCGTGTGTGTGCACATGGACAAAGAGAAGGCGCAGCAACCAGGTTCCAGCGCCGAAGAAGGCAAAAGGCGAGGTTTCCGGCGCTATCTCCTTCTCTCCCCAGAGCTAGTCGCGCAAAGCAAGCCGCTAAGCCGGCGACCGGCAAGAGAGCTACAACGAAGCATGCCGAACGGAGAAAATAGCAGCAGCTCATCTGTTCACACCTTGTTTCTGCCATGTGCTTGAACGCCAAGACGTTCGCGCTTCTGTGAGATGAAAGACGTCCTTCTGCATATGTGGTTGCTCACACCGGTGCACTTGTTAGTGTATCCATTCAGTCCTGGGCTGCGGGGCATTCAGAAGTGGCTCTGTGGAGACGTCTGCATAGAGGCAGCTGTCAGAACACGCACACTCGATTGTTCACCAAAACATATGCAGACGCGTCCTTAGCCTGTAGATTTGGATGCACAGAGTTCCCTGTGTTCGCAAGAGACAAGGGAATCGCGTCTGTGCGCACAGAAGCAATAGCGGACCGTTTCCCTCGGAGTGAACGCGAAAGAGCCGTCTATATACTCGCAGACACGCGAACGTGCCTCAATGCGGTCACAGAGGCAGCAGCTTTTGCACAGATGCTCCTGGTGATTCTGGCACTTTCCAGGCACACTCCTGAAAGTCGCGCACACTGCTGTTCACTCGCTAAACGACCTCTTGGGAAACACGTCTCCGGTCGACGGACCGCTCAGATTGCTTCTCGTGTAACTGTGAACTGTGTCAGCGCAGGGAATCCGTCTCTGTTGAGCAGATGTCAATCCTGCCTCGCTTTTGCTTTGTTGCCTCTACCAAGATGATTTCCCGTTTCTCTCTTCACTGGAGCAGGCAGACACAGCCAACGCACATCAAGTGTCAAGAGACACGCTCTGCTGAGCTCAACGCTTGTGCAGATGCACATGTGCGACGAAGTCAACACACGTGCTTGTGGAGAGAAAGAAAGGGACTCCCAGGCGTGTGGAGCGACGGGGAGAAAGAGCGGGCGCTGAGGAACACAGTTTCAAACAGACTGTCTCCACACAAACAGGCACCTGTCTGCAGGTATCCTAGATCTTGATTCTTGAACTTGAGGAAACACGCGTCTGAGCAAAACTCCCAAACGCTTCCAGGAAAGACACAGGCTCTCCCACAAGCACACAAGTGTTTGCCCTCAGCTATAGATCAGGGACAAGCCTGTGAAGAGCAACCAAAGAGCTCGTCCGTCTTTCTCTCAATAGATGGGAGTAGGCGCGCTTGCGGATGTGTGCGTGTGTGTGGCCACGCGTTTGCTTAGGCATCAGTGTGTGAAAAGGTAGGTGCTTTTCTCTAGCTGCGTGTGCGTGCACGTGGTGCTGGGTGCACATCCCTGGGTGCTCGTGGAAAGGTTTCTGCATGGTTTTCGCTGAGGAATCGTGTGTGTGCACATGGACAAAGAGAAGGCGCAGCAACCAGGTTCCAGCGCCGAAGAAGGCAAAAGGCGAGGTTTCCGGCGCTATCTCCTTCTCTCCCCAGAGCTAGTCGCGCAAAGCAAGCCGCTAAGCCGGCGACCGGCAAGAGAGCTACAACGAAGCATGCCGAACGGAGAAAATAGCAGCAGCTCATCTGTTCACACCTTGTTTCTGCCATGTGCTTGAACGCCAAGACGTTCGCGCTTCTGTGAGATGAAAGACGTCCTTCTGCATATGTGGTTGCTCACACCGGTGCACTTGTTAGTGTATCCATTCAGTCCTGGGCTGCGGGGCATTCAGAAGTGGCTCTGTGGAGACGTCTGCATAGAGGCAGCTGTCAGAACACGCACACTCGATTGTTCACCAAAACATATGCAGACGCGTCCTTAGCCTGTAGATTTGGATGCACAGAGTTCCCTGTGTTCGCAAGAGACAAGGGAATCGCGTCTGTGCGCACAGAAGCAATAGCGGACCGTTTCCCTCGGAGTGAACGCGAAAGAGCCGTCTATATACTCGCAGACACGCGAACGTGCCTCAATGCGGTCACAGAGGCAGCAGCTTTTGCACAGATGCTCCTGGTGATTCTGGCACTTTCCAGGCACACTCCTGAAAGTCGCGCACACTGCTGTTCACTCGCTAAACGACCTCTTGGGAAACACGTCTCCGGTCGACGGACCGCTCAGATTGCTTCTCGTGTAACTGTGAACTGTGTCAGCGCAGGGAATCCGTCTCTGTTGAGCAGATGTCAATCCTGCCTCGCTTTTGCTTTGTTGCCTCTACCAAGATGATTTCCCGTTTCTCTCTTCACTGGAGCAGGCAGACACAGCCAACGCACATCAAGTGTCAAGAGACACGCTCTGCTGAGCTCAACGCTTGTGCAGATGCACATGTGCGACGAAGTCAACACACGTGCTTGTGGAGAGAAAGAAAGGGACTCCCAGGCGTGTGGAGCGACGGGGAGAAAGAGCGGGCGCTGAGGAACACAGTTTCAAACAGACTGTCTCCACACAAACAGGCACCTGTCTGCAGGTATCCTAGATCTTGATTCTTGAACTTGAGGAAACACGCGTCTGAGCAAAACTCCCAAACGCTTCCAGGAAAGACACAGGCTCTCCCACAAGCACACAAGTGTTTGCCCTCAGCTATAGATCAGGGACAAGCCTGTGAAGAGATGCCCTGCTATTCTTTCGCCTTATGGCATCATGTGTTTCGTTCCTCTTGGAGATCGATTGTTAAACGTCTTTCCTAGGGCGACTGTGAAGCATTTGCCAGCGGAGGAGAAGTAGCACGGAGCAGCATTCAGTACTGCCTACGAGTGTCTTTGCTACCCTACTAGCGGAGCTCCAAGAACAGGCACACATCTTCAGGTACCTTCCAAATGTGGATTCCCCTGCAGCCCCGTAGGCGGGCGTGCAGTACGCCAACCGTCAACGGACGTTTTTCCCCTCAAGCCTGTCAGGACGTTGCTCGTCCGTCTTTCCCTCAATAGATGGGAGTAGGCGCGCTTGCGGATGTGTGCGTGTGTGTGGCCACGCGTTTGCTTAGGCATCAGTGTGTGAAAAGGTAGGTGCTTTTCTCTAGCTGCGTGTGCGTGCACGTGGTGCTGGGTGCACATCCCTGGGTGCTCGTGGAAAGGTTTCTGCATGGTTTTCGCTGAGGAATCGTGTGTGTGCACATGGACAAAGAGAAGGCGCAGCAACCAGGTTCCAGCGCCGAAGAAGGCAAAAGGCGAGGTTTCCGGCGCTATCTCCTTCTCTCCCCAGAGCTAGTCGCGCAAAGCAAGCCGCTAAGCCGGCGACCGGCAAGAGAGCTACAACGAAGCATGCCGAACGGAGAAAATAGCAGCAGCTCATCTGTTCACACCTTGTTTCTGCCATGTGCTTGAACGCCAAGACGTTCGCGCTTCTGTGAGATGAAAGACGTCCTTCTGCATATGTGGTTGCTCACACCGGTGCACTTGTTAGTGTATCCATTCAGTCCTGGGCTGCGGGGCATTCAGAAGTGGCTCTGTGGAGACGTCTGCATAGAGGCAGCTGTCAGAACACGCACACTCGATTGTTCACCAAAACATATGCAGACGCGTCCTTAGCCTGTAGATTTGGATGCACAGAGTTCCCTGTGTTCGCAAGAGACAAGGGAATCGCGTCTGTACGCACAGAAGCAATAGCGGACCGTTTCCCTCGGAGTGAACGCGAAAGAGCCGTCTATATACTCGCAGACACGGGAACGTGCCTCAATGCGGTCACAGAGGCAGCAGCTTTTGCACAGATGCTCCTGGTGATTCTGGCACTTTCCAGGCACACTCCTGAAAGTCGCGCACACTGCTGTTCACTCGCTAAACGACCTCTTGGGAAACACGTCTCCGGTCGACGGACCGCTCAGATTGCTTCTCGTGTAACTGTGAACTGTGTCAGCGCAGGGAATCCGTCTCTGTTGAGCAGATGTCAATCCTGCCTCGCTTTTGCTTTGTTGCCTCTACCAAGATGATTTCCCGTTTCTCTCTTCACTGGAGCAGGCAGACACAGCCAACGCACATCAAGTGTCAAGAGACACGCTCTGCTGAGCTCAACGCTTGTGCAGATGCACATGTGCGACGAAGTCAACACACGTGCTTGTGGAGAGAAAGAAAGGGACTCCCAGGCGTGTGGAGCGACGGGGAGAAAGAGCGGGCGCTGAGGAACACAGTTTCAAACAGACTGTCTCCACACAAACAGGCACCTGTCTGCAGGTATCCTAGATCTTGATTCTTGAACTTGAGGAAACACGCGTCTGAGCAAAACTCCCAAACGCTTCCAGGAAAGACACAGGCTCTCCCACAAGCACACAAGTGTTTGCCCTCAGCTATAGATCAGGGACAAGCCTGTGAAGAGATGCCCTGCTATTCTTTCGCCTTATGGCATCATGTGTTTCGTTCCTCTTGGAGATCGATTGTTAAAGGTCTTTCCTCGGGCGACTGTGAAGCATTTGCCAGCGGAGGAGAAGTAGCACGGAGCAGCATTCAGTACTGCCTACGAGTGTCTTTGCTACCCTACTAGCGGAGCTCCAAGAACAGGCACACATCTTCAGCTACCTTCCAAATGTGGATTCCCCTGCAGCCCCGTAGGCGGGCGTGCAGTACGCCAACCGTCAACGGACGTTTTTCCCCTCAAGCCTGTCAGGACGTTGCTCGTCCGTCTTTCCCTCAATAGATGGGAGTAGGCGCGCTTGCGGATGTGTGCGTGTGTGTGGCCACGCGTTTGCTTAGGCATCAGTGTGTGAAAAGGTAGGTGCTTTTCTCTAGCTGCGTGTGCGTGCACGTGGTGCTGGGTGCACATCCCTGGGTGCTCGTGGAAAGGTTTCTGCATGGTTTTCGCTGAGGAATCGTGTGTGTGCACATGGACAAAGAGAAGGCGCAGCAACCAGGTTCCAGCGCCGAAGAAGGCAAAAGGCGAGGTTTCCGGCGCTATCTCCTTCTCTCCCCAGAGCTAGTCGCGCAAAGCAAGCCGCTAAGCCGGCGACCGGCAAGAGAGCTACAACGAAGCATGCCGAACGGAGAAAATAGCAGCAGCTCATCTGTTCACACCTTGTTTCTGCCATGTGCTTGAACGCCAAGACGTTCGCGCTTCTGTGAGATGAAAGACGTCCTTCTGCATATGTGGTTGCTCACACCGGTGCACTTGTTAGTGTATCCATTCAGTCCTGGGCTGCGGGGCATTCAGAAGTGGCTCTGTGGAGACGTCTGCATAGAGGCAGCTGTCAGAACACGCACACTCGATTGTTCACCAAAACATATGCAGACGCGTCCTTAGCCTGTAGATTTGGATGCACAGAGTTCCCTGTGTTCGCAAGAGACAAGGGAATCGCGTCTGTGCGCACAGAAGCAATAGCGGACCGTTTCCCTCGGAGTGAACGCGAAAGAGCCGTCTATATACTCGCAGACACGCGAACGTGCCTCAATGCGGTCACAGAGGCAGCAGCTTTTGCACAGATGCTCCTGGTGATTCTGGCACTTTCCAGGCACACTCCTGAAAGTCGCGCACACTGCTGTTCACTCGCTAAACGACCTCTTGGGAAACACGTCTCCGGTCGACGGACCGCTCAGATTGCTTCTCGTGTAACTGTGAACTGTGTCAGCGCAGGGAATCCGTCTCTGTTGAGCAGATGTCAATCCTGCCTCGCTTTTGCTTTGTTGCCTCTACCAAGATGATTTCCCGTTTCTCTCTTCACTGGAGCAGGCAGACACAGCCAACGCACATCAAGTGTCAAGAGACACGCTCTGCTGAGCTCAACGCTTGTGCAGATGCACATGTGCGACGAAGTCAACACACGTGCTTGTGGAGAGAAAGAAAGGGACTCCCAGGCGTGTGGAGCGACGGGGAGAAAGAGCGGGCGCTGAGGAACACAGTTTCAAACAGACTGTCTCCACACAAACAGGCACCTGTCTGCAGGTATCCTAGATCTTGATTCTTGAACTTGAGGAAACACGCGTCTGAGCAAAACTCCCAAACGCTTCCAGGAAAGACACAGGCTCTCCCACAAGCACACAAGTGTTTGCCCTCAGCTATAGATCAGGGACAAGCCTGTGAAGAGCAACCAAAGAGCTCGTCCGTCTTTCTCTCAATAGATGGGAGTAGGCGCGCTTGCGGATGTGTGCGTGTGTGTGGCCACGCGTTTGCTTAGGCATCAGTGTGTGAAAAGGTAGGTGCTTTTCTCTAGCTGCGTGTGCGTGCACGTGGTGCTGGGTGCACATCCCTGGGTGCTCGTGGAAAGGTTTCTGCATGGTTTTCGCTGAGGAATCGTGTGTGTGCACATGGACAAAGAGAAGGCGCAGCAACCAGGTTCCAGCGCCGAAGAAGGCAAAAGGCGAGGTTTCCGGCGCTATCTCCTTCTCTCCCCAGAGCTAGTCGCGCAAAGCAAGCCGCTAAGCCGGCGACCGGCAAGAGAGCTACAACGAAGCATGCCGAACGGAGAAAATAGCAGCAGCTCATCTGTTCACACCTTGTTTCTGCCATGTGCTTGAACGCCAAGACGTTCGCGCTTCTGTGAGATGAAAGACGTCCTTCTGCATATGTGGTTGCTCACACCGGTGCACTTGTTAGTGTATCCATTCAGTCCTGGGCTGCGGGGCATTCAGAAGTGGCTCTGTGGAGACGTCTGCATAGAGGCAGCTGTCAGAACACGCACACTCGATTGTTCACCAAAACATATGCAGACGCGTCCTTAGCCTGTAGATTTGGATGCACAGAGTTCCCTGTGTTCGCAAGAGACAAGGGAATCGCGTCTGTGCGCACAGAAGCAATAGCGGACCGTTTCCCTCGGAGTGAACGCGAAAGAGCCGTCTATATACTCGCAGACACGCGAACGTGCCTCAATGCGGTCACAGAGGCAGCAGCTTTTGCACAGATGCTCCTGGTGATTCTGGCACTTTCCAGGCACACTCCTGAAAGTCGCGCACACTGCTGTTCACTCGCTAAACGACCTCTTGGGAAACACGTCTCCGGTCGACGGACCGCTCAGATTGCTTCTCGTGTAACTGTGAACTGTGTCAGCGCAGGGAATCCGTCTCTGTTGAGCAGATGTCAATCCTGCCTCGCTTTTGCTTTGTTGCCTCTACCAAGATGATTTCCCGTTTCTCTCTTCACTGGAGCAGGCAGACACAGCCAACGCACATCAAGTGTCAAGAGACACGCTCTGCTGAGCTCAACGCTTGTGCAGATGCACATGTGCGACGAAGTCAACACACGTGCTTGTGGAGAGAAAGAAAGGGACTCCCAGGCGTGTGGAGCGACGGGGAGAAAGAGCGGGCGCTGAGGAACACAGTTTCAAACAGACTGTCTCCACACAAACAGGCACCTGTCTGCAGGTATCCTAGATCTTGATTCTTGAACTTGAGGAAACACGCGTCTGAGCAAAACTCCCAAACGCTTCCAGGAAAGACACAGGCTCTCCCACAAGCACACAAGTGTTTGCCCTCAGCTATAGATCAGGGACAAGCCTGTGAAGAGCAACCAAAGAGCTCGTCCGTCTTTCCCTCAATAGATGGGAGTAGGCGCGCTTGCGGATGTGTGCGTGTGTGTGGCCACGCGTTTGCTTAGGCATCAGTGTGTGAAAAGGTAGGTGCTTTTCTCTAGCTGCGTGTGCGTGCACGTGGTGCTGGGTGCACATCCCTGGGTGCTCGTGGAAAGGTTTCTGCATGGTTTTCGCTGAGGAATCGTGTGTGTGCACATGGACAAAGAGAAGGCGCAGCAACCAGGTTCCAGCGCCGAAGAAGGCAAAAGGCGAGGTTTCCGGCGCTATCTCCTTCTCTCCCCAGAGCTAGTCGCGCAAAGCAAGCCGCTAAGCCGGCGACCGGCAAGAGAGCTACAACGAAGCATGCCGAACGGAGAAAATAGCAGCAGCTCATCTGTTCACACCTTGTTTCTGCCATGTGCTTGAACGCCAAGACGTTCGCGCTTCTGTGAGATGAAAGACGTCCTTCTGCATATGTGGTTGCTCACACCGGTGCACTTGTTAGTGTATCCATTCAGTCCTGGGCTGCGGGGCATTCAGAAGTGGCTCTGTGGAGACGTCTGCATAGAGGCAGCTGTCAGAACACGCACACTCGATTGTTCACCAAAACATATGCAGACGCGTCCTTAGCCTGTAGATTTGGATGCACAGAGTTCCCTGTGTTCGCAAGAGACAAGGGAATCGCGTCTGTGCGCACAGAAGCAATAGCGGACCGTTTCCCTCGGAGTGAACGCGAAAGAGCCGTCTATATACTCGCAGACACGCGAACGTGCCTCAATGCGGTCACAGAGGCAGCAGCTTTTGCACAGATGCTCCTGGTGATTCTGGCACTTTCCAGGCACACTCCTGAAAGTCGCGCACACTGCTGTTCACTCGCTAAACGACCTCTTGGGAAACACGTCTCCGGTCGACGGACCGCTCAGATTGCTTCTCGTGTAACTGTGAACTGTGTCAGCGCAGGGAATCCGTCTCTGTTGAGCAGATGTCAATCCTGCCTCGCTTTTGCTTTGTTGCCTCTACCAAGATGATTTCCCGTTTCTCTCTTCACTGGAGCAGGCAGACACAGCCAACGCACATCAAGTGTCAAGAGACACGCTCTGCTGAGCTCAACGCTTGTGCAGATGCACATGTGCGACGAAGTCAACACACGTGCTTGTGGAGAGAAAGAAAGGGACTCCCAGGCGTGTGGAGCGACGGGGAGAAAGAGCGGGCGCTGAGGAACACAGTTTCAAACAGACTGTCTCCACACAAACAGGCACCTGTCTGCAGGTATCCTAGATCTTGATTCTTGAACTTGAGGAAACACGCGTCTGAGCAAAACTCCCAAACGCTTCCAGGAAAGACACAGGCTCTCCCACAAGCACACAAGTGTTTGCCCTCAGCTATAGATCAGGGACAAGCCTGTGAAGAGCAACCAAAGAGCTCGTCCGTCTTTCCCTCAATAGATGGGAGTAGGCGCGCTTGCGGATGTGTGCGTGTGTGTGGCCACGCGTTTGCTTAGGCATCAGTGTGTGAAAAGGTAGGTGCTTTTCTCTAGCTGCGTGTGCGTGCACGTGGTGCTGGGTGCACATCCCTGGGTGCTCGTGGAAAGGTTTCTGCATGGTTTTCGCTGAGGAATCGTGTGTGTGCACATGGACAAAGAGAAGGCGCAGCAACCAGGTTCCAGCGCCGAAGAAGGCAAAAGGCGAGGTTTCCGGCGCTATCTCCTTCTCTCCCCAGAGCTAGTCGCGCAAAGCAAGCCGCTAAGCCGGCGACCGGCAAGAGAGCTACAACGAAGCATGCCGAACGGAGAAAATAGCAGCAGCTCATCTGTTCACACCTTGTTTCTGCCATGTGCTTGAACGCCAAGACGTTCGCGCTTCTGTGAGATGAAAGACGTCCTTCTGCATATGTGGTTGCTCACACCGGTGCACTTGTTAGTGTATCCATTCAGTCCTGGGCTGCGGGGCATTCAGAAGTGGCTCTGTGGAGACGTCTGCATAGAGGCAGCTGTCAGAACACGCACACTCGATTGTTCACCAAAACATATGCAGACGCGTCCTTAGCCTGTAGATTTGGATGCACAGAGTTCCCTGTGTTCGCAAGAGACAAGGGAATCGCGTCTGTGCGCACAGAAGCAATAGCGGACCGTTTCCCTCGGAGTGAACGCGAAAGAGCCGTCTATATACTCGCAGACACGCGAACGTGCCTCAATGCGGTCACAGAGGCAGCAGCTTTTGCACAGATGCTCCTGGTGATTCTGGCACTTTCCAGGCACACTCCTGAAAGTCGCGCACACTGCTGTTCACTCGCTAAACGACCTCTTGGGAAACACGTCTCCGGTCGACGGACCGCTCAGATTGCTTCTCGTGTAACTGTGAACTGTGTCAGCGCAGGGAATCCGTCTCTGTTGAGCAGATGTCAATCCTGCCTCGCTTTTGCTTTGTTGCCTCTACCAAGATGATTTCCCGTTTCTCTCTTCACTGGAGCAGGCAGACACAGCCAACGCACATCAAGTGTCAAGAGACACGCTCTGCTGAGCTCAACGCTTGTGCAGATGCACATGTGCGACGAAGTCAACACACGTGCTTGTGGAGAGAAAGAAAGGGACTCCCAGGCGTGTGGAGCGACGGGGAGAAAGAGCGGGCGCTGAGGAACACAGTTTCAAACAGACTGTCTCCACACAAACAGGCACCTGTCTGCAGGTATCCTAGATCTTGATTCTTGAACTTGAGGAAACACGCGTCTGAGCAAAACTCCCAAACGCTTCCAGGAAAGACACAGGCTCTCCCACAAGCACACAAGTGTTTGCCCTCAGCTATAGATCAGGGACAAGCCTGTGAAGAGCAACCAAAGAGCTCGTCCGTCTTTCCCTCAATAGATGGGAGTAGGCGCGCTTGCGGATGTGTGCGTGTGTGTGGCCACGCGTTTGCTTAGGCATCAGTGTGTGAAAAGGTAGGTGCTTTTCTCTAGCTGCGTGTGCGTGCACGTGGTGCTGGGTGCACATCCCTGGGTGCTCGTGGAAAGGTTTCTGCATGGTTTTCGCTGAGGAATCGTGTGTGTGCACATGGACAAAGAGAAGGCGCAGCAACCAGGTTCCAGCGCCGAAGAAGGCAAAAGGCGAGGTTTCCGGCGCTATCTCCTTCTCTCCCCAGAGCTAGTCGCGCAAAGCAAGCCGCTAAGCCGGCGACCGGCAAGAGAGCTACAACGAAGCATGCCGAACGGAGAAAATAGCAGCAGCTCATCTGTTCACACCTTGTTTCTGCCATGTGCTTGAACGCCAAGACGTTCGCGCTTCTGTGAGATGAAAGACGTCCTTCTGCATATGTGGTTGCTCACACCGGTGCACTTGTTAGTGTATCCATTCAGTCCTGGGCTGCGGGGCATTCAGAAGTGGCTCTGTGGAGACGTCTGCATAGAGGCAGCTGTCAGAACACGCACACTCGATTGTTCACCAAAACATATGCAGACGCGTCCTTAGCCTGTAGATTTGGATGCACAGAGTTCCCTGTGTTCGCAAGAGACAAGGGAATCGCGTCTGTGCGCACAGAAGCAATAGCGGACCGTTTCCCTCGGAGTGAACGCGAAAGAGCCGTCTATATACTCGCAGACACGCGAACGTGCCTCAATGCGGTCACAGAGGCAGCAGCTTTTGCACAGATGCTCCTGGTGATTCTGGCACTTTCCAGGCACACTCCTGAAAGTCGCGCACACTGCTGTTCACTCGCTAAACGACCTCTTGGGAAACACGTCTCCGGTCGACGGACCGCTCAGATTGCTTCTCGTGTAACTGTGAACTGTGTCAGCGCAGGGAATCCGTCTCTGTTGAGCAGATGTCAATCCTGCCTCGCTTTTGCTTTGTTGCCTCTACCAAGATGATTTCCCGTTTCTCTCTTCACTGGAGCAGGCAGACACAGCCAACGCACATCAAGTGTCAAGAGACACGCTCTGCTGAGCTCAACGCTTGTGCAGATGCACATGTGCGACGAAGTCAACACACGTGCTTGTGGAGAGAAAGAAAGGGACTCCCAGGCGTGTGGAGCGACGGGGAGAAAGAGCGGGCGCTGAGGAACACAGTTTCAAACAGACTGTCTCCACACAAACAGGCACCTGTCTGCAGGTATCCTAGATCTTGATTCTTGAACTTGAGGAAACACGCGTCTGAGCAAAACTCCCAAACGCTTCCAGGAAAGACACAGGCTCTCCCACAAGCACACAAGTGTTTGCCCTCAGCTATAGATCAGGGACAAGCCTGTGAAGAGCAACCAAAGAGCTCGTCCGTCTTTCTCTCAATAGATGGGAGTAGGCGCGCTTGCGGATGTGTGCGTGTGTGTGGCCACGCGTTTGCTTAGGCATCAGTGTGTGAAAAGGTAGGTGCTTTTCTCTAGCTGCGTGTGCGTGCACGTGGTGCTGGGTGCACATCCCTGGGTGCTCGTGGAAAGGTTTCTGCATGGTTTTCGCTGAGGAATCGTGTGTGTGCACATGGACAAAGAGAAGGCGCAGCAACCAGGTTCCAGCGCCGAAGAAGGCAAAAGGCGAGGTTTCCGGCGCTATCTCCTTCTCTCCCCAGAGCTAGTCGCGCAAAGCAAGCCGCTAAGCCGGCGACCGGCAAGAGAGCTACAACGAAGCATGCCGAACGGAGAAAATAGCAGCAGCTCATCTGTTCACACCTTGTTTCTGCCATGTGCTTGAACGCCAAGACGTTCGCGCTTCTGTGAGATGAAAGACGTCCTTCTGCATATGTGGTTGCTCACACCGGTGCACTTGTTAGTGTATCCATTCAGTCCTGGGCTGCGGGGCATTCAGAAGTGGCTCTGTGGAGACGTCTGCATAGAGGCAGCTGTCAGAACACGCACACTCGATTGTTCACCAAAACATATGCAGACGCGTCCTTAGCCTGTAGATTTGGATGCACAGAGTTCCCTGTGTTCGCAAGAGACAAGGGAATCGCGTCTGTGCGCACAGAAGCAATAGCGGACCGTTTCCCTCGGAGTGAACGCGAAAGAGCCGTCTATATACTCGCAGACACGCGAACGTGCCTCAATGCGGTCACAGAGGCAGCAGCTTTTGCACAGATGCTCCTGGTGATTCTGGCACTTTCCAGGCACACTCCTGAAAGTCGCGCACACTGCTGTTCACTCGCTAAACGACCTCTTGGGAAACACGTCTCCGGTCGACGGACCGCTCAGATTGCTTCTCGTGTAACTGTGAACTGTGTCAGCGCAGGGAATCCGTCTCTGTTGAGCAGATGTCAATCCTGCCTCGCTTTTGCTTTGTTGCCTCTACCAAGATGATTTCCCGTTTCTCTCTTCACTGGAGCAGGCAGACACAGCCAACGCACATCAAGTGTCAAGAGACACGCTCTGCTGAGCTCAACGCTTGTGCAGATGCACATGTGCGACGAAGTCAACACACGTGCTTGTGGAGAGAAAGAAAGGGACTCCCAGGCGTGTGGAGCGACGGGGAGAAAGAGCGGGCGCTGAGGAACACAGTTTCAAACAGACTGTCTCCACACAAACAGGCACCTGTCTGCAGGTATCCTAGATCTTGATTCTTGAACTTGAGGAAACACGCGTCTGAGCAAAACTCCCAAACGCTTCCAGGAAAGACACAGGCTCTCCCACAAGCACACAAGTGTTTGCCCTCAGCTATAGATCAGGGACAAGCCTGTGAAGAGCAACCAAAGAGCTCGTCCGTCTTTCCCTCAATAGATGGGAGTAGGCGCGCTTGCGGATGTGTGCGTGTGTGTGGCCACGCGTTTGCTTAGGCATCAGTGTGTGAAAAGGTAGGTGCTTTTCTCTAGCTGCGTGTGCGTGCACGTGGTGCTGGGTGCACATCCCTGGGTGCTCGTGGAAAGGTTTCTGCATGGTTTTCGCTGAGGAATCGTGTGTGTGCACATGGACAAAGAGAAGGCGCAGCAACCAGGTTCCAGCGCCGAAGAAGGCAAAAGGCGAGGTTTCCGGCGCTATCTCCTTCTCTCCCCAGAGCTAGTCGCGCAAAGCAAGCCGCTAAGCCGGCGACCGGCAAGAGAGCTACAACGAAGCATGCCGAACGGAGAAAATAGCAGCAGCTCATCTGTTCACACCTTGTTTCTGCCATGTGCTTGAACGCCAAGACGTTCGCGCTTCTGTGAGATGAAAGACGTCCTTCTGCATATGTGGTTGCTCACACCGGTGCACTTGTTAGTGTATCCATTCAGTCCTGGGCTGCGGGGCATTCAGAAGTGGCTCTGTGGAGACGTCTGCATAGAGGCAGCTGTCAGAACACGCACACTCGATTGTTCACCAAAACATATGCAGACGCGTCCTTAGCCTGTAGATTTGGATGCACAGAGTTCCCTGTGTTCGCAAGAGACAAGGGAATCGCGTCTGTGCGCACAGAAGCAATAGCGGACCGTTTCCCTCGGAGTGAACGCGAAAGAGCCGTCTATATACTCGCAGACACGCGAACGTGCCTCAATGCGGTCACAGAGGCAGCAGCTTTTGCACAGATGCTCCTGGTGATTCTGGCACTTTCCAGGCACACTCCTGAAAGTCGCGCACACTGCTGTTCACTCGCTAAACGACCTCTTGGGAAACACGTCTCCGGTCGACGGACCGCTCAGATTGCTTCTCGTGTAACTGTGAACTGTGTCAGCGCAGGGAATCCGTCTCTGTTGAGCAGATGTCAATCCTGCCTCGCTTTTGCTTTGTTGCCTCTACCAAGATGATTTCCCGTTTCTCTCTTCACTGGAGCAGGCAGACACAGCCAACGCACATCAAGTGTCAAGAGACACGCTCTGCTGAGCTCAACGCTTGTGCAGATGCACATGTGCGACGAAGTCAACACACGTGCTTGTGGAGAGAAAGAAAGGGACTCCCAGGCGTGTGGAGCGACGGGGAGAAAGAGCGGGCGCTGAGGAACACAGTTTCAAACAGACTGTCTCCACACAAACAGGCACCTGTCTGCAGGTATCCTAGATCTTGATTCTTGAACTTGAGGAAACACGCGTCTGAGCAAAACTCCCAAACGCTTCCAGGAAAGACACAGGCTCTCCCACAAGCACACAAGTGTTTGCCCTCAGCTATAGATCAGGGACAAGCCTGTGAAGAGCAACCAAAGAGCTCGTCCGTCTTTCCCTCAATAGATGGGAGTAGGCGCGCTTGCGGATGTGTGCGTGTGTGTGGCCACGCGTTTGCTTAGGCATCAGTGTGTGAAAAGGTAGGTGCTTTTCTCTAGCTGCGTGTGCGTGCACGTGGTGCTGGGTGCACATCCCTGGGTGCTCGTGGAAAGGTTTCTGCATGGTTTTCGCTGAGGAATCGTGTGTGTGCACATGGACAAAGAGAAGGCGCAGCAACCAGGTTCCAGCGCCGAAGAAGGCAAAAGGCGAGGTTTCCGGCGCTATCTCCTTCTCTCCCCAGAGCTAGTCGCGCAAAGCAAGCCGCTAAGCCGGCGACCGGCAAGAGAGCTACAACGAAGCATGCCGAACGGAGAAAATAGCAGCAGCTCATCTGTTCACACCTTGTTTCTGCCATGTGCTTGAACGCCAAGACGTTCGCGCTTCTGTGAGATGAAAGACGTCCTTCTGCATATGTGGTTGCTCACACCGGTGCACTTGTTAGTGTATCCATTCAGTCCTGGGCTGCGGGGCATTCAGAAGTGGCTCTGTGGAGACGTCTGCATAGAGGCAGCTGTCAGAACACGCACACTCGATTGTTCACCAAAACATATGCAGACGCGTCCTTAGCCTGTAGATTTGGATGCACAGAATTCCCTGTGTTCGCAAGAGACAAGGGAATCGCGTCTGTGCGCACAGAAGCAATAGCGGACCGTTTCCCTCGGAGTGAACGCGAAAGAGCCGTCTATATACTCGCAGACACGCGAACGTGCCTCAATGCGGTCACAGAGGCAGCAGCTTTTGCACAGATGCTCCTGGTGATTCTGGCACTTTCCAGGCACACTCCTGAAAGTCGCGCACACTGCTGTTCACTCGCTAAACGACCTCTTGGGAAACACGTCTCCGGTCGACGGACCGCTCAGATTGCTTCTCGTGTAACTGTGAACTGTGTCAGCGCAGGGAATCCGTCTCTGTTGAGCAGATGTCAATCCTGCCTCGCTTTTGCTTTGTTGCCTCTACCAAGATGATTTCCCGTTTCTCTCTTCACTGGAGCAGGCAGACACAGCCAACGCACATCAAGTGTCAAGAGACACGCTCTGCTGAGCTCAACGCTTGTGCAGATGCACATGTGCGACGAAGTCAACACACGTGCTTGTGGAGAGAAAGAAAGGGACTCCCAGGCGTGTGGAGCGACGGGGAGAAAGAGCGGGCGCTGAGGAACACAGTTTCAAACAGACTGTCTCCACACAAACAGGCACCTGTCTGCAGGTATCCTAGATCTTGATTCTTGAACTTGAGGAAACACGCGTCTGAGCAAAACTCCCAAACGCTTCCAGGAAAGACACAGGCTCTCCCACAAGCACACAAGTGTTTGCCCTCAGCTATAGATCAGGGACAAGCCTGTGAAGAGCAACCAAAGAGCTCGTCCGTCTTTCTCTCAATAGATGGGAGTAGGCGCGCTTGCGGATGTGTGCGTGTGTGTGGCCACGCGTTTGCTTAGGCATCAGTGTGTGAAAAGGTAGGTGCTTTTCTCTAGCTGCGTGTGCGTGCACGTGGTGCTGGGTGCACATCCCTGGGTGCTCGTGGAAAGGTTTCTGCATGGTTTTCGCTGAGGAATCGTGTGTGTGCACATGGACAAAGAGAAGGCGCAGCAACCAGGTTCCAGCGCCGAAGAAGGCAAAAGGCGAGGTTTCCGGCGCTATCTCCTTCTCTCCCCAGAGCTAGTCGCGCAAAGCAAGCCGCTAAGCCGGCGACCGGCAAGAGAGCTACAACGAAGCATGCCGAACGGAGAAAATAGCAGCAGCTCATCTGTTCACACCTTGTTTCTGCCATGTGCTTGAACGCCAAGACGTTCGCGCTTCTGTGAGATGAAAGACGTCCTTCTGCATATGTGGTTGCTCACACCGGTGCACTTGTTAGTGTATCCATTCAGTCCTGGGCTGCGGGGCATTCAGAAGTGGCTCTGTGGAGACGTCTGCATAGAGGCAGCTGTCAGAACACGCACACTCGATTGTTCACCAAAACATATGCAGACGCGTCCTTAGCCTGTAGATTTGGATGCACAGAGTTCCCTGTGTTCGCAAGAGACAAGGGAATCGCGTCTGTGCGCACAGAAGCAATAGCGGACCGTTTCCCTCGGAGTGAACGCGAAAGAGCCGTCTATATACTCGCAGACACGCGAACGTGCCTCAATGCGGTCACAGAGGCAGCAGCTTTTGCACAGATGCTCCTGGTGATTCTGGCACTTTCCAGGCACACTCCTGAAAGTCGCGCACACTGCTGTTCACTCGCTAAACGACCTCTTGGGAAACACGTCTCCGGTCGACGGACCGCTCAGATTGCTTCTCGTGTAACTGTGAACTGTGTCAGCGCAGGGAATCCGTCTCTGTTGAGCAGATGTCAATCCTGCCTCGCTTTTGCTTTGTTGCCTCTACCAAGATGATTTCCCGTTTCTCTCTTCACTGGAGCAGGCAGACACAGCCAACGCACATCAAGTGTCAAGAGACACGCTCTGCTGAGCTCAACGCTTGTGCAGATGCACATGTGCGACGAAGTCAACACACGTGCTTGTGGAGAGAAAGAAAGGGACTCCCAGGCGTGTGGAGCGACGGGGAGAAAGAGCGGGCGCTGAGGAACACAGTTTCAAACAGACTGTCTCCACACAAACAGGCACCTGTCTGCAGGTATCCTAGATCTTGATTCTTGAACTTGAGGAAACACGCGTCTGAGCAAAACTCCCAAACGCTTCCAGGAAAGACACAGGCTCTCCCACAAGCACACAAGTGTTTGCCCTCAGCTATAGATCAGGGACAAGCCTGTGAAGAGCAACCAAAGAGCTCGTCCGTCTTTCCCTCAATAGATGGGAGTAGGCGCGCTTGCGGATGTGTGCGTGTGTGTGGCCACGCGTTTGCTTAGGCATCAGTGTGTGAAAAGGTAGGTGCTTTTCTCTAGCTGCGTGTGCGTGCACGTGGTGCTGGGTGCACATCCCTGGGTGCTCGTGGAAAGGTTTCTGCATGGTTTTCGCTGAGGAATCGTGTGTGTGCACATGGACAAAGAGAAGGCGCAGCAACCAGGTTCCAGCGCCGAAGAAGGCAAAAGGCGAGGTTTCCGGCGCTATCTCCTTCTCTCCCCAGAGCTAGTCGCGCAAAGCAAGCCGCTAAGCCGGCGACCGGCAAGAGAGCTACAACGAAGCATGCCGAACGGAGAAAATAGCAGCAGCTCATCTGTTCACACCTTGTTTCTGCCATGTGCTTGAACGCCAAGACGTTCGCGCTTCTGTGAGATGAAAGACGTCCTTCTGCATATGTGGTTGCTCACACCGGTGCACTTGTTAGTGTATCCATTCAGTCCTGGGCTGCGGGGCATTCAGAAGTGGCTCTGTGGAGACGTCTGCATAGAGGCAGCTGTCAGAACACGCACACTCGATTGTTCACCAAAACATATGCAGACGCGTCCTTAGCCTGTAGATTTGGATGCACAGAGTTCCCTGTGTTCGCAAGAGACAAGGGAATCGCGTCTGTGCGCACAGAAGCAATAGCGGACCGTTTCCCTCGGAGTGAACGCGAAAGAGCCGTCTATATACTCGCAGACACGCGAACGTGCCTCAATGCGGTCACAGAGGCAGCAGCTTTTGCACAGATGCTCCTGGTGATTCTGGCACTTTCCAGGCACACTCCTGAAAGTCGCGCACACTGCTGTTCACTCGCTAAACGACCTCTTGGGAAACACGTCTCCGGTCGACGGACCGCTCAGATTGCTTCTCGTGTAACTGTGAACTGTGTCAGCGCAGGGAATCCGTCTCTGTTGAGCAGATGTCAATCCTGCCTCGCTTTTGCTTTGTTGCCTCTACCAAGATGATTTCCCGTTTCTCTCTTCACTGGAGCAGGCAGACACAGCCAACGCACATCAAGTGTCAAGAGACACGCTCTGCTGAGCTCAACGCTTGTGCAGATGCACATGTGCGACGAAGTCAACACACGTGCTTGTGGAGAGAAAGAAAGGGACTCCCAGGCGTGTGGAGCGACGGGGAGAAAGAGCGGGCGCTGAGGAACACAGTTTCAAACAGACTGTCTCCACACAAACAGGCACCTGTCTGCAGGTATCCTAGATCTTGATTCTTGAAATTGAGGAAACACGCGTCTGAGCAAAACTCCCAAATGCTTCCAGGAAAGACACAGGCTCTCCCACAAGCACACAAGTGTTTGCCCTCAGCTATAGATCAGGGACAAGCCTGTGAAGAGATGCCCTGCTATTCTTTCGCCTTATGGCATCATGTGTTTCGTTCCTCTTGGAGATCGATTGTTAAACGTCTTTCCTAGGGCGACTGTGAAGCATTTGCCAGCGGAGGAGAAGTAGCACGGAGCAGCATTCAGTACTGCCTACGAGTGTCTTTGCTACCCTACTAGCGGAGCTCCAAAAACAGGCACACATCTTCAGGTACCTTCCAAATGTGGATTCCCCTGCAGCCCCGTAGGCGGGCGTGCAGTACGCCAACCGTCAACGGACGTTTTTCCCCTCAAGCCTGTCAGGACGTTGCTCGTCCGTCTTTCCCTCAATAGATGGGAGTAGGCGCGCTTGCGGATGTGTGCGTGTGTGTGGCCACGCGTTTGCTTAGGCATCAGTGTGTGAAAAGGTAGGTGCTTTTCTCTAGCTGCGTGTGCGTGCACGTGGTGCTGGGTGCACATCCCTGGGTGCTCGTGGAAAGGTTTCTGCATGGTTTTCGCTGAGGAATCGTGTGTGTGCACATGGACAAAGAGAAGGCGCAGCAACCAGGTTCCAGCGCCGAAGAAGGCAAAAGGCGAGGTTTCCGGCGCTATCTCCTTCTCTCCCCAGAGCTAGTCGCGCAAAGCAAGCCGCTAAGCCGGCGACCGGCAAGAGAGCTACAACGAAGCATGCCGAACGGAGAAAATAGCAGCAGCTCATCTGTTCACACCTTGTTTCTGCCATGTGCTTGAACGCCAAGACGTTCGCGCTTCTGTGAGATGAAAGACGTCCTTCTGCATATGTGGTTGCTCACACCGGTGCACTTGTTAGTGTATCCATTCAGTCCTGGGCTGCGGGGCATTCAGAAGTGGCTCTGTGGAGACGTCTGCATAGAGGCAGCTGTCAGAACACGCACACTCGATTGTTCACCAAAACATATGCAGACGCGTCCTTAGCCTGTAGATTTGGATGCACAGAGTTCCCTGTGTTCGCAAGAGACAAGGGAATCGCGTCTGTACGCACAGAAGCAATAGCGGACCGTTTCCCTCGGAGTGAACGCGAAAGAGCCGTCTATATACTCGCAGACACGGGAACGTGCCTCAATGCGGTCACAGAGGCAGCAGCTTTTGCACAGATGCTCCTGGTGATTCTGGCACTTTCCAGGCACACTCCTGAAAGTCGCGCACACTGCTGTTCACTCGCTAAACGACCTCTTGGGAAACACGTCTCCGGTCGACGGACCGCTCAGATTGCTTCTCGTGTAACTGTGAACTGTGTCAGCGCAGGGAATCCGTCTCTGTTGAGCAGATGTCAATCCTGCCTCGCTTTTGCTTTGTTGCCTCTACCAAGATGATTTCCCGTTTCTCTCTTCACTGGAGCAGGCAGACACAGCCAACGCACATCAAGTGTCAAGAGACACGCTCTGCTGAGCTCAACGCTTGTGCAGATGCACATGTGCGATGAAGTCAACACACGTGCTTGTGGAGAGAAAGAAAGGGACTCCCAGGCGTGTGGAGCGACGGGGAGAAAGAGCGGGCGCTGAGGAACACAGTTTCAAACAGACTGTCTCCACACAAACAGGCACCTGTCTGCAGGTATCCTAGATCTTGATTCTTGAACTTGAGGAAACACGCGTCTGAGCAAAACTCCCAAACGCTTCCAGGAAAGACACAGGCTCTCCCACAAGCACACAAGTGTTTGCCCTCAGCTATAGATCAGGGACAAGCCTGTGAAGAGCAACCAAAGAGCTCGTCCGTCTTTCCCTCAATAGATGGGAGTAGGCGCGCTTGCGGATGTGTGCGTGTGTGTGGCCACGCGTTTGCTTAGGCATCAGTGTGTGAAAAGGTAGGTGCTTTTCTCTAGCTGCGTGTGCGTGCACGTGGTGCTGGGTGCACATCCCTGGGTGCTCGTGGAAAGGTTTCTGCATGGTTTTCGCTGAGGAATCGTGTGTGTGCACATGGACAAAGAGAAGGCGCAGCAACCAGGTTCCAGCGCCGAAGAAGGCAAAAGGCGAGGTTTCCGGCGCTATCTCCTTCTCTCCCCAGAGCTAGTCGCGCAAAGCAAGCCGCTAAGCCGGCGACCGGCAAGAGAGCTACAACGAAGCATGCCGAACGGAGAAAATAGCAGCAGCTCATCTGTTCACACCTTGTTTCTGCCATGTGCTTGAACGCCAAGACGTTCGCGCTTCTGTGAGATGAAAGACGTCCTTCTGCATATGTGGTTGCTCACACCGGTGCACTTGTTAGTGTATCCATTCAGTCCTGGGCTGCGGGGCATTCAGAAGTGGCTCTGTGGAGACGTCTGCATAGAGGCAGCTGTCAGAACACGCACACTCGATTGTTCACCAAAACATATGCAGACGCGTCCTTAGCCTGTAGATTTGGATGCACAGAGTTCCCTGTGTTCGCAAGAGACAAGGGAATCGCGTCTGTGCGCACAGAAGCAATAGCGGACCGTTTCCCTCGGAGTGAACGCGAAAGAGCCGTCTATATACTCGCAGACACGCGAACGTGCCTCAATGCGGTCACAGAGGCAGCAGCTTTTGCACAGATGCTCCTGGTGATTCTGGCACTTTCCAGGCACACTCCTGAAAGTCGCGCACACTGCTGTTCACTCGCTAAACGACCTCTTGGGAAACACGTCTCCGGTCGACGGACCGCTCAGATTGCTTCTCGTGTAACTGTGAACTGTGTCAGCGCAGGGAATCCGTCTCTGTTGAGCAGATGTCAATCCTGCCTCGCTTTTGCTTTGTTGCCTCTACCAAGATGATTTCCCGTTTCTCTCTTCACTGGAGCAGGCAGACACAGCCAACGCACATCAAGTGTCAAGAGACACGCTCTGCTGAGCTCAACGCTTGTGCAGATGCACATGTGCGACGAAGTCAACACACGTGCTTGTGGAGAGAAAGAAAGGGACTCCCAGGCGTGTGGAGCGACGGGGAGAAAGAGCGGGCGCTGAGGAACACAGTTTCAAACAGACTGTCTCCACACAAACAGGCACCTGTCTGCAGGTATCCTAGATCTTGATTCTTGAACTTGAGGAAACACGCGTCTGAGCAAAACTCCCAAACGCTTCCAGGAAAGACACAGGCTCTCCCACAAGCACACAAGTGTTTGCCCTCAGCTATAGATCAGGGACAAGCCTGTGAAGAGCAACCAAAGAGCTCGTCCGTCTTTCCCTCAATAGATGGGAGTAGGCGCGCTTGCGGATGTGTGCGTGTGTGTGGCCACGCGTTTGCTTAGGCATCAGTGTGTGAAAAGGTAGGTGCTTTTCTCTAGCTGCGTGTGCGTGCACGTGGTGCTGGGTGCACATCCCTGGGTGCTCGTGGAAAGGTTTCTGCATGGTTTTCGCTGAGGAATCGTGTGTGTGCACATGGACAAAGAGAAGGCGCAGCAACCAGGTTCCAGCGCCGAAGAAGGCAAAAGGCGAGGTTTCCGGCGCTATCTCCTTCTCTCCCCAGAGCTAGTCGCGCAAAGCAAGCCGCTAAGCCGGCGACCGGCAAGAGAGCTACAACGAAGCATGCCGAACGGAGAAAATAGCAGCAGCTCATCTGTTCACACCTTGTTTCTGCCATGTGCTTGAACGCCAAGACGTTCGCGCTTCTGTGAGATGAAAGACGTCCTTCTGCATATGTGGTTGCTCACACCGGTGCACTTGTTAGTGTATCCATTCAGTCCTGGGCTGCGGGGCATTCAGAAGTGGCTCTGTGGAGACGTCTGCATAGAGGCAGCTGTCAGAACACGCACACTCGATTGTTCACCAAAACATATGCAGACGCGTCCTTAGCCTGTAGATTTGGATGCACAGAGTTCCCTGTGTTCGCAAGAGACAAGGGAATCGCGTCTGTGCGCACAGAAGCAATAGCGGACCGTTTCCCTCGGAGTGAACGCGAAAGAGCCGTCTATATACTCGCAGACACGCGAACGTGCCTCAATGCGGTCACAGAGGCAGCAGCTTTTGCACAGATGCTCCTGGTGATTCTGGCACTTTCCAGGCACACTCCTGAAAGTCGCGCACACTGCTGTTCACTCGCTAAACGACCTCTTGGGAAACACGTCTCCGGTCGACGGACCGCTCAGATTGCTTCTCGTGTAACTGTGAACTGTGTCAGCGCAGGGAATCCGTCTCTGTTGAGCAGATGTCAATCCTGCCTCGCTTTTGCTTTGTTGCCTCTACCAAGATGATTTCCCGTTTCTCTCTTCACTGGAGCAGGCAGACACAGCCAACGCACATCAAGTGTCAAGAGACACGCTCTGCTGAGCTCAACGCTTGTGCAGATGCACATGTGCGACGAAGTCAACACACGTGCTTGTGGAGAGAAAGAAAGGGACTCCCAGGCGTGTGGAGCGACGGGGAGAAAGAGCGGGCGCTGAGGAACACAGTTTCAAACAGACTGTCTCCACACAAACAGGCACCTGTCTGCAGGTATCCTAGATCTTGATTCTTGAACTTGAGGAAACACGCGTCTGAGCAAAACTCCCAAACGCTTCCAGGAAAGACACAGGCTCTCCCACAAGCACACAAGTGTTTGCCCTCAGCTATAGATCAGGGACAAGCCTGTGAAGAGCAACCAAAGAGCTCGTCCGTCTTTCCCTCAATAGATGGGAGTAGGCGCGCTTGCGGATGTGTGCGTGTGTGTGGCCACGCGTTTGCTTAGGCTTCAGTGTGTGAAAAGGTAGGTGCTTTTCTCTAGCTGCGTGTGCGTGCACGTGGTGCTGGGTGCACATCCCTGGGTGCTCGTGGAAAGGTTTCTGCATGGTTTTCGCTGAGGAATCGTGTGTGTGCACATGGACAAAGAGAAGGCGCAGCAACCAGGTTCCAGCGCCGAAGAAGGCAAAAGGCGAGGTTTCCGGCGCTATCTCCTTCTCTCCCCAGAGCTAGTCGCGCAAAGCAAGCCGCTAAGCCGGCGACCGGCAAGAGAGCTACAACGAAGCATGCCGAACGGAGAAAATAGCAGCAGCTCATCTGTTCACACCTTGTTTCTGCCATGTGCTTGAACGCCAAGACGTTCGCGCTTCTGTGAGATGAAAGACGTCCTTCTGCATATGTGGTTGCTCACACCGGTGCACTTGTTAGTGTATCCATTCAGTCCTGGGCTGCGGGGCATTCAGAAGTGGCTCTGTGGAGACGTCTGCATAGAGGCAGCTGTCAGAACACGCACACTCGATTGTTCACCAAAACATATGCAGACGCGTCCTTAGCCTGTAGATTTGGATGCACAGAGTTCCCTGTGTTCGCAAGAGACAAGGGAATCGCGTCTGTGCGCACAGAAGCAATAGCGGACCGTTTCCCTCGGAGTGAACGCGAAAGAGCCGTCTATATACTCGCAGACACGCGAACGTGCCTCAATGCGGTCACAGAGGCAGCAGCTTTTGCACAGATGCTCCTGGTGATTCTGGCACTTTCCAGGCACACTCCTGAAAGTCGCGCACACTGCTGTTCACTCGCTAAACGACCTCTTGGGAAACACGTCTCCGGTCGACGGACCGCTCAGATTGCTTCTCGTGTAACTGTGAACTGTGTCAGCGCAGGGAATCCGTCTCTGTTGAGCAGATGTCAATCCTGCCTCGCTTTTGCTTTGTTGCCTCTACCAAGATGATTTCCCGTTTCTCTCTTCACTGGAGCAGGCAGACACAGCCAACGCACATCAAGTGTCAAGAGACACGCTCTGCTGAGCTCAACGCTTGTGCAGATGCACATGTGCGACGAAGTCAACACACGTGCTTGTGGAGAGAAAGAAAGGGACTCCCAGGCGTGTGGAGCGACGGGGAGAAAGAGCGGGCGCTGAGGAACACAGTTTCAAACAGACTGTCTCCACACAAACAGGCACCTGTCTGCAGGTATCCTAGATCTTGATTCTTGAACTTGAGGAAACACGCGTCTGAGCAAAACTCCCAAACGCTTCCAGGAAAGACACAGGCTCTCCCACAAGCACACAAGTGTTTGCCCTCAGCTATACATCAGGGACAAGCCTGTGAAGAGCAACCAAAGAGCTCGTCCGTCTTTCCCTCAATAGATGGGAGTAGGCGCGCTTGCGGATGTGTGCGTGTGTGTGGCCACGCGTTTGCTTAGGCATCAGTGTGTGAAAAGGTAGGTGCTTTTCTCTAGCTGCGTGTGCGTGCACGTGGTGCTGGGTGCACATCCCTGGGTGCTCGTGGAAAGGTTTCTGCATGGTTTTCGCTGAGGAATCGTGTGTGTGCACATGGACAAAGAGAAGGCGCAGCAACCAGGTTCCAGCGCCGAAGAAGGCAAAAGGCGAGGTTTCCGGCGCTATCTCCTTCTCTCCCCAGAGCTAGTCGCGCAAAGCAAGCCGCTAAGCCGGCGACCGGCAAGAGAGCTACAACGAAGCATGCCGAACGGAGAAAATAGCAGCAGCTCATCTGTTCACACCTTGTTTCTGCCATGTGCTTGAACGCCAAGACGTTCGCGCTTCTGTGAGATGAAAGACGTCCTTCTGCATATGTGGTTGCTCACACCGGTGCACTTGTTAGTGTATCCATTCAGTCCTGGGCTGCGGGGCATTCAGAAGTGGCTCTGTGGAGACGTCTGCATAGAGGCAGCTGTCAGAACACGCACACTCGATTGTTCACCAAAACATATGCAGACGCGTCCTTAGCCTGTAGATTTGGATGCACAGAGTTCCCTGTGTTCGCAAGAGACAAGGGAATCGCGTCTGTGCGCACAGAAGCAATAGCGGACCGTTTCCCTCGGAGTGAACGCGAAAGAGCCGTCTATATACTCGCAGACACGCGAACGTGCCTCAATGCGGTCACAGAGGCAGCAGCTTTTGCACAGATGCTCCTGGTGATTCTGGCACTTTCCAGGCACACTCCTGAAAGTCGCGCACACTGCTGTTCACTCGCTAAACGACCTCTTGGGAAACACGTCTCCGGTCGACGGACCGCTCAGATTGCTTCTCGTGTAACTGTGAACTGTGTCAGCGCAGGGAATCCGTCTCTGTTGAGCAGATGTCAATCCTGCCTCGCTTTTGCTTTGTTGCCTCTACCAAGATGATTTCCCGTTTCTCTCTTCACTGGAGCAGGCAGACACAGCCAACGCACATCAAGTGTCAAGAGACACGCTCTGCTGAGCTCAACGCTTGTGCAGATGCACATGTGCGACGAAGTCAACACACGTGCTTGTGGAGAGAAAGAAAGGGACTCCCAGGCGTGTGGAGCGACGGGGAGAAAGAGCGGGCGCTGAGGAACACAGTTTCAAACAGACTGTCTCCACACAAACAGGCACCTGTCTGCAGGTATCCTAGATCTTGATTCTTGAACTTGAGGAAACACGCGTCTGAGCAAAACTCCCAAACGCTTCCAGGAAAGACACAGGCTCTCCCACAAGCACACAAGTGTTTGCCCTCAGCTATACATCAGGGACAAGCCTGTGAAGAGCAACCAAAGAGCTCGTCCGTCTTTCCCTCAATAGATGGGAGTAGGCGCGCTTGCGGATGTGTGCGTGTGTGTGGCCACGCGTTTGCTTAGGCATCAGTGTGTGAAAAGGTAGGTGCTTTTCTCTAGCTGCGTGTGCGTGCACGTGGTGCTGGGTGCACATCCCTGGGTGCTCGTGGAAAGGTTTCTGCATGGTTTTCGCTGAGGAATCGTGTGTGTGCACATGGAAAAAGAGAAGGCGCAGCAACCAGGTTCCAGCGCCGAAGAAGGCAAAAGGCGAGGTTTCCGGCGCTATCTCCTTCTCTCCCCAGAGCTAGTCGCGCAAAGCAAGCCGCTAAGCCGGCGACCGGCAAGAGAGCTACAACGAAGCATGCCGAACGGAGAAAATAGCAGCAGCTCATCTGTTCACACCTTGTTTCTGCCATGTGCTTGAACGCCAAGACGTTCGCGCTTCTGTGAGATGAAAGACGTCCTTCTGCATATGTGGTTGCTCACACCGGTGCACTTGTTAGTGTATCCATTCAGTCCTGGGCTGCGGGGCATTCAGAAGTGGCTCTGTGGAGACGTCTGCATAGAGGCAGCTGTCAGAACACGCACACTCGATTGTTCACCAAAACATATGCAGACGCGTCCTTAGCCTGTAGATTTGGATGCACAGAGTTCCCTGTGTTCGCAAGAGACAAGGGAATCGCGTCTGTGCGCACAGAAGCAATAGCGGACCGTTTCCCTCGGAGTGAACGCGAAAGAGCCGTCTATATACTCGCAGACACGCGAACGTGCCTCAATGCGGTCACAGAGGCAGCAGCTTTTGCACAGATGCTCCTGGTGATTCTGGCACTTTCCAGGCACACTCCTGAAAGTCGCGCACACTGCTGTTCACTCGCTAAACGACCTCTTGGGAAACACGTCTCCGGTCGACGGACCGCTCAGATTGCTTCTCGTGTAACTGTGAACTGTGTCAGCGCAGGGAATCCGTCTCTGTTGAGCAGATGTCAATCCTGCCTCGCTTTTGCTTTGTTGCCTCTACCAAGATGATTTCCCGTTTCTCTCTTCACTGGAGCAGGCAGACACAGCCAACGCACATCAAGTGTCAAGAGACACGCTCTGCTGAGCTCAACGCTTGTGCAGATGCACATGTGCGACGAAGTCAACACACGTGCTTGTGGAGAGAAAGAAAGGGACTCCCAGGCGTGTGGAGCGACGGGGAGAAAGAGCGGGCGCTGAGGAACACAGTTTCAAACAGACTGTCTCCACACAAACAGGCACCTGTCTGCAGGTATCCTAGATCTTGATTCTTGAACTTGAGGAAACACGCGTCTGAGCAAAACTCCCAAACGCTTCCAGGAAAGACACAGGCTCTCCCACAAGCACACAAGTGTTTGCCCTCAGCTATAGATCAGGGACAAGCCTGTGAAGAGCAACCAAAGAGCTCGTCCGTCTTTCCCTCAATAGATGGGAGTAGGCGCGCTTGCGGATGTGTGCGTGTGTGTGGCCACGCGTTTGCTTAGGCATCAGTGTGTGAAAAGGTAGGTGCTTTTCTCTAGCTGCGTGTGCGTGCACGTGGTGCTGGGTGCACATCCCTGGGTGCTCGTGGAAAGGTTTCTGCATGGTTTTCGCTGAGGAATCGTGTGTGTGCACATGGACAAAGAGAAGGCGCAGCAACCAGGTTCCAGCGCCGAAGAAGGCAAAAGGCGAGGTTTCCGGCGCTATCTCCTTCTCTCCCCAGAGCTAGTCGCGCAAAGCAAGCCGCTAAGCCGGCGACCGGCAAGAGAGCTACAACGAAGCATGCCGAACGGAGAAAATAGCAGCAGCTCATCTGTTCACACCTTGTTTCTGCCATGTGCTTGAACGCCAAGACGTTCGCGCTTCTGTGAGATGAAAGACGTCCTTCTGCATATGTGGTTGCTCACACCGGTGCACTTGTTAGTGTATCCATTCAGTCCTGGGCTGCGGGGCATTCAGAAGTGGCTCTGTGGAGACGTCTGCATAGAGGCAGCTGTCAGAACACGCACACTCGATTGTTCACCAAAACATATGCAGACGCGTCCTTAGCCTCTAGATTTGGATGCACAGAGTTCCCTGTGTTCGCAAGAGACAAGGGAATCGCGTCTGTGCGCACAGAAGCAATAGCGGACCGTTTCCCTCGGAGTGAACGCGAAAGAGCCGTCTATATACTCGCAGACACGCGAACGTGCCTCAATGCGGTCACAGAGGCAGCAGCTTTTGCACAGATGCTCCTGGTGATTCTGGCACTTTCCAGGCACACTCCTGAAAGTCGCGCACACTGCTGTTCACTCGCTAAACGACCTCTTGGGAAACACGTCTCCGGTCGACGGACCGCTCAGATTGCTTCTCGTGTAACTGTGAACTGTGTCAGCGCAGGGAATCCGTCTCTGTTGAGCAGATGTCAATCCTGCCTCGCTTTTGCTTTGTTGCCTCTACCAAGATGATTTCCCGTTTCTCTCTTCACTGGAGCAGGCAGACACAGCCAACGCACATCAAGTGTCAAGAGACACGCTCTGCTGAGCTCAACGCTTGTGCAGATGCACATGTGCGACGAAGTCAACACACGTGCTTGTGGAGAGAAAGAAAGGGACTCCCAGGCGTGTGGAGCGACGGGGAGAAAGAGCGGGCGCTGAGGAACACAGTTTCAAACAGACTGTCTCCACACAAACAGGCACCTGTCTGCAGGTATCCTAGATCTTGATTCTTGAACTTGAGGAAACACGCGTCTGAGCAAAACTCCCAAACGCTTCCAGGAAAGACACAGGCTCTCCCACAAGCACACAAGTGTTTGCCCTCAGCTATAGATCAGGGACAAGCCTGTGAAGAGCAACCAAAGAGCTCGTCCGTCTTTCCCTCAATAGATGGGAGTAGGCGCGCTTGCGGATGTGTGCGTGTGTGTGGCCACGCGTTTGCTTAGGCATCAGTGTGTGAAAAGGTAGGTGCTTTTCTCTAGCTGCGTGTGCGTGCACGTGGTTCTGGGTGCACATCCCTGGGTGCTCGTGGAAAGGTTTCTGCATGGTTTTCGCTGAGGAATCGTGTGTGTGCACATGGACAAAGAGAAGGCGCAGCAACCAGGTTCCAGCGCCGAAGAAGGCAAAAGGCGAGGTTTCCGGCGCTATCTCCTTCTCTCCCCAGAGCTAGTCGCGCAAAGCAAGCCGCTAAGCCGGCGACCGGCAAGAGAGCTACAACGAAGCATGCCGAACGGAGAAAATAGCAGCAGCTCATCTGTTCACACCTTGTTTCTGCCATGTGCTTGAACGCCAAGACGTTCGCGCTTCTGTGAGATGAAAGACGTCCTTCTGCATATGTGGTTGCTCACACCGGTGCACTTGTTAGTGTATCCATTCAGTCCTGGGCTGCGGGGCATTCAGAAGTGGCTCTGTGGAGACGTCTGCATAGAGGCAGCTGTCAGAACACGCACACTCGATTGTTCACCAAAACATATGCAGACGCGTCCTTAGCCTGTAGATTTGGATGCACAGAGTTCCCTGTGTTCGCAAGAGACAAGGGAATCGCGTCTGTGCGCACAGAAGCAATAGCGGACCGTTTCCCTCGGAGTGAACGCGAAAGAGCCGTCTATATACTCGCAGACACGCGAACGTGCCTCAATGCGGTCACAGAGGCAGCAGCTTTTGCACAGATGCTCCTGGTGATTCTGGCACTTTCCAGGCACACTCCTGAAAGTCGCGCACACTGCTGTTCACTCGCTAAACGACCTCTTGGGAAACACGTCTCCGGTCGACGGACCGCTCAGATTGCTTCTCGTGTAACTGTGAACTGTGTCAGCGCAGGGAATCCGTCTCTGTTGAGCAGATGTCAATCCTGCCTCGCTTTTGCTTTGTTGCCTCTACCAAGATGATTTCCCGTTTCTCTCTTCACTGGAGCAGGCAGACACAGCCAACGCACATCAAGTGTCAAGAGACACGCTCTGCTGAGCTCAACGCTTGTGCAGATGCACATGTGCGACGAAGTCAACACACGTGCTTGTGGAGAGAAAGAAAGGGACTCCCAGGCGTGTGGAGCGACGGGGAGAAAGAGCGGGCGCTGAGGAACACAGTTTCAAACAGACTGTCTCCACACAAACAGGCACCTGTCTGCAGGTATCCTAGATCTTGATTCTTGAACTTGAGGAAACACGCGTCTGAGCAAAACTCCCAAACGCTTCCAGGAAAGACACAGGCTCTCCCACAAGCACACAAGTGTTTGCCCTCAGCTATAGATCAGGGACAAGCCTGTGAAGAGCAACCAAAGAGCTCGTCCGTCTTTCCCTCAATAGATGGGAGTAGGCGCGCTTGCGGATGTGTGCGTGTGTGTGGCCACGCGTTTGCTTAGGCATCAGTGTGTGAAAAGGTAGGTGCTTTTCTCTAGCTGCGTGTGCGTGCACGTGGTGCTGGGTGCACATCCCTGGGTGCTCGTGGAAAGGTTTCTGCATGGTTTTCGCTGAGGAATCGTGTGTGTGCACATGGACAAAGAGAAGGCGCAGCAACCAGGTTCCAGCGCCGAAGAAGGCAAAAGGCGAGGTTTCCGGCGCTATCTCCTTCTCTCCCCAGAGCTAGTCGCGCAAAGCAAGCCGCTAAGCCGGCGACCGGCAAGAGAGCTACAACGAAGCATGCCGAACGGAGAAAATAGCAGCAGCTCATCTGTTCACACCTTGTTTCTGCCATGTGCTTGAACGCCAAGACGTTCGCGCTTCTGTGAGATGAAAGACGTCCTTCTGCATATGTGGTTGCTCACACCGGTGCACTTGTTAGTGTATCCATTCAGTCCTGGGCTGCGGGGCATTCAGAAGTGGCTCTGTGGAGACGTCTGCATAGAGGCAGCTGTCAGAACACGCACACTCGATTGTTCACCAAAACATATGCAGACGCGTCCTTAGCCTGTAGATTTGGATGCACAGAGTTCCCTGTGTTCGCAAGAGACAAGGGAATCGCGTCTGTGCGCACAGAAGCAATAGCGGACCGTTTCCCTCGGAGTGAACGCGAAAGAGCCGTCTATATACTCGCAGACACGCGAACGTGCCTCAATGCGGTCACAGAGGCAGCAGCTTTTGCACAGATGCTCCTGGTGATTCTGGCACTTTCCAGGCACACTCCTGAAAGTCGCGCACACTGCTGTTCACTCGCTAAACGACCTCTTGGGAAACACGTCTCCGGTCGACGGACCGCTCAGATTGCTTCTCGTGTAACTGTGAACTGTGTCAGCGCAGGGAATCCGTCTCTGTTGAGCAGATGTCAATCCTGCCTCGCTTTTGCTTTGTTGCCTCTACCAAGATGATTTCCCGTTTCTCTCTTCACTGGAGCAGGCAGACACAGCCAACGCACATCAAGTGTCAAGAGACACGCTCTGCTGAGCTCAACGCTTGTGCAGATGCACATGTGCGACGAAGTCAACACACGTGCTTGTGGAGAGAAAGAAAGGGACTCCCAGGCGTGTGGAGCGACGGGGAGAAAGAGCGGGCGCTGAGGAACACAGTTTCAAACAGACTGTCTCCACACAAACAGGCACCTGTCTGCAGGTATCCTAGATCTTGATTCTTGAACTTGAGGAAACACGCGTCTGAGCAAAACTCCCAAACGCTTCCAGGAAAGACACAGGCTCTCCCACAAGCACACAAGTGTTTGCCCTCAGCTATAGATCAGGGACAAGCCTGTGAAGAGCAACCAAAGAGCTCGTCCGTCTTTCCCTCAATAGATGGGAGTAGGCGCGCTTGCGGATGTGTGCGTGTGTGTGGCCACGCGTTTGCTTAGGCATCAGTGTGTGAAAAGGTAGGTGCTTTTCTCTAGCTGCGTGTGCGTGCACGTGGTGCTGGGTGCACATCCCTGGGTGCTCGTGGAAAGGTTTCTGCATGGTTTTCGCTGAGGAATCGTGTGTGTGCACATGGACAAAGAGAAGGCGCAGCAACCAGGTTCCAGCGCCGAAGAAGGCAAAAGGCGAGGTTTCCGGCGCTATCTCCTTCTCTCCCCAGAGCTAGTCGCGCAAAGCAAGCCGCTAAGCCGGCGACCGGCAAGAGAGCTACAACGAAGCATGCCGAACGGAGAAAATAGCAGCAGCTCATCTGTTCACACCTTGTTTCTGCCATGTGCTTGAACGCCAAGACGTTCGCGCTTCTGTGAGATGAAAGACGTCCTTCTGCATATGTGGTTGCTCACACCGGTGCACTTGTTAGTGTATCCATTCAGTCCTGGGCTGCGGGGCATTCAGAAGTGGCTCTGTGGAGACGTCTGCATAGAGGCAGCTGTCAGAACACGCACACTCGATTGTTCACCAAAACATATGCAGACGCGTCCTTAGCCTGTAGATTTGGATGCACAGAGTTCCCTGTGTTCGCAAGAGACAAGGGAATCGCGTCTGTGCGCACAGAAGCAATAGCGGACCGTTTCCCTCGGAGTGAACGCGAAAGAGCCGTCTATATACTCGCAGACACGCGAACGTGCCTCAATGCGGTCACAGAGGCAGCAGCTTTTGCACAGATGCTCCTGGTGATTCTGGCACTTTCCAGGCACACTCCTGAAAGTCGCGCACACTGCTGTTCACTCGCTAAACGACCTCTTGGGAAACACGTCTCCGGTCGACGGACCGCTCAGATTGCTTCTCGTGTAACTGTGAACTGTGTCAGCGCAGGGAATCCGTCTCTGTTGAGCAGATGTCAATCCTGCCTCGCTTTTGCTTTGTTGCCTCTACCAAGATGATTTCCCGTTTCTCTCTTCACTGGAGCACGCAGACACAGCCAACGCACATCAAGTGTCAAGAGACACGCTCTGCTGAGCTCAACGCTTGTGCAGATGCACATGTGCGATGAAGTCAACACACGTGCTTGTGGAGAGAAAGAAAGGGACTCCCAGGCGTGTGGAGCGACGGGGAGAAAGAGCGGGCGCTGAGGAACACAGTTTCAAACAGACTGTCTCCACACAAACAGGCACCTGTCTGCAGGTATCCTAGATCTTGATTCTTGAACTTGAGGAAACACGCGTCTGAGCAAAACTCCCAAACGCTTCCAGGAAAGACACAGGCTCTCCCACAAGCACACAAGTGTTTGCCCTCAGCTATAGATCAGGGACAAGCCTGTGAAGAGATGCCCTGCTATTCTTTCGCCTTATGGCATCATGTGTTTCGTTCCTCTTGGAGATCGATTGTTAAACGTCTTTCCTCGGGCGACTGTGAAGCATTTGCCAGCGGAGGAGAAGTAGCACGGAGCAGCATTCAGTACTGCCTACGAGTGTCTTTGCTACCCTACTAGCGGAGCTCCAAGAACAGGCACACATCTTCAGGTACCTTCCAAATGTGGATTCCCCTGCAGCCCCGTAGGCGGGCGTGCAGTACGCCAACCGTCAACGGACGTTTTTCCCCTCAAGCCTGTCAGGACGTTGCTCGTCCGTCTTTCCCTCAATAGATGGGAGTAGGCGCGCTTGCGGATGTGGGCGTGTGTGTGGCCACGCGTTTGCTTAGGCATCAGTGTGTGAAAAGGTAGGTGCTTTTCTCTAGCTGCGTGTGCGTGCACGTGGTGCTGGGTGCACATCCCTGGGTGCTCGTGGAAAGGTTTCTGCATGGTTTTCGCTGAGGAATCGTGTGTGTGCACATGGACAAAGAGAAGGCGCAGCAACCAGGTTCCAGCGCCGAAGAAGGCAAAAGGCGAGGTTTCCGGCGCTATCTCCTTCTCTCCCCAGAGCTAGTCGCGCAAAGCAAGCCGCTAAGCCGGCGACCGGCAAGAGAGCTACAACGAAGCATGCCGAACGGAGAAAATAGCAGCAGCTCATCTGTTCACACCTTGTTTCTGCCATGTGCTTGAACGCCAAGACGTTCGCGCTTCTGTGAGATGAAAGACGTCCTTCTGCATATGTGGTTGCTCACACCGGTGCACTTGTTAGTGTATCCATTCAGTCCTGGGCTGCGGGGCATTCAGAAGTGGCTCTGTGGAGACGTCTGCATAGAGGCAGCTGTCAGAACACGCACACTCGATTGTTCACCAAAACATATGCAGACGCGTCCTTAGCCTGTAGATTTGGATGCACAGAGTTCCCTGTGTTCGCAAGAGACAAGGGAATCGCGTCTGTGCGCACAGAAGCAATAGCGGACCGTTTCCCTCGGAGTGAACGCGAAAGAGCCGTCTATATACTCGCAGACACGCGAACGTGCCTCAATGCGGTCACAGAGGCAGCAGCTTTTGCACAGATGCTCCTGGTGATTCTGGCACTTTCCAGGCACACTCCTGAAAGTCGCGCACACTGCTGTTCACTCGCTAAACGACCTCTTGGGAAACACGTCTCCGGTCGACGGACCGCTCAGATTGCTTCTCGTGTAACTGTGAACTGTGTCAGCGCAGGGAATCCGTCTCTGTTGAGCAGATGTCAATCCTGCCTCGCTTTTGCTTTGTTGCCTCTACCAAGATGATTTCCCGTTTCTCTCTTCACTGGAGCAGGCAGACACAGCCAACGCACATCAAGTGTCAAGAGACACGCTCTGCTGAGCTCAACGCTTGTGCAGATGCACATGTGCGACGAAGTCAACACACGTGCTTGTGGAGAGAAAGAAAGGGACTCCCAGGCGTGTGGAGCGACGGGGAGAAAGAGCGGGCGCTGAGGAACACAGTTTCAAACAGACTGTCTCCACACAAACAGGCACCTGTCTGCAGGTATCCTAGATCTTGATTCTTGAACTTGAGGAAACACGCGTCTGAGCAAAACTCCCAAACGCTTCCAGGAAAGACACAGGCTCTCCCACAAGCACACAAGTGTTTGCCCTCAGCTATAGATCAGGGACAAGCCTGTGAAGAGATGCCCTGCTATTCTTTCGCCTTATGGCATCATGTGTTTCGTTCCTCTTGGAGATCGATTGTTAAACGTCTTTCCTAGGGCGACTGTGAAGCATTTGCCAGCGGAGGAGAAGTAGCACGGAGCAGCATTCAGTACTGCCTACGAGTGTCTTTGCTACCCTACTAGCGGAGCTCCAAGAACAGGCACACATCTTCAGGTACCTTCCAAATGTGGATTCCCCTGCAGCCCCGTAGGCGGGCGTGCAGTACGCCAACCGTCAACGGACGTTTTTCCCCTCAAGCCTGTCAGGACGTTGCTCGTCCGTCTTTCCCTCAATAGATGGGAGTAGGCGCGCTTGCGGATGTGGGCGTGTGTGTGGCCACGCGTTTGCTTAGGCATCAGTGTGTGAAAAGGTAGGTGCTTTTCTCTAGCTGCGTGTGCGTGCACGTGGTGCTGGGTGCACATCCCTGGGTGCTCGTGGAAAGGTTTCTGCATGGTTTTCGCTGAGGAATCGTGTGTGTGCACATGGACAAAGAGAAGGCGCAGCAACCAGGTTCCAGCGCCGAAGAAGGCAAAAGGCGAGGTTTCCGGCGCTATCTCCTTCTCTCCCCAGAGCTAGTCGCGCAAAGCAAGCCGCTAAGCCGGCGACCGGCAAGAGAGCTACAACGAAGCATGCCGAACGGAGAAAATAGCAGCAGCTCATCTGTTCACACCTTGTTTCTGCCATGTGCTTGAACGCCAAGACGTTCGCGCTTCTGTGAGATGAAAGACGTCCTTCTGCATATGTGGTTGCTCACACCGGTGCACTTGTTAGTGTATCCATTCAGTCCTGGGCTGCGGGGCATTCAGAAGTGGCTCTGTGGAGACGTCTGCATAGAGGCAGCTGTCAGAACACGCACACTCGATTGTTCACCAAAACATATGCAGACGCGTCCTTAGCCTGTAGATTTGGATGCACAGAGTTCCCTGTGTTCGCAAGAGACAAGGGAATCGCGTCTGTGCGCACAGAAGCAATAGCGGACCGTTTCCCTCGGAGTGAACGCGAAAGAGCCGTCTATATACTCGCAGACACGCGAACGTGCCTCAATGCGGTCACAGAGGCAGCAGCTTTTGCACAGATGCTCCTGGTGATTCTGGCACTTTCCAGGCACACTCCTGAAAGTCGCGCACACTGCTGTTCACTCGCTAAACGACCTCTTGGGAAACACGTCTCCGGTCGACGGACCGCTCAGATTGCTTCTCGTGTAACTGTGAACTGTGTCAGCGCAGGGAATCCGTCTCTGTTGAGCAGATGTCAATCCTGCCTCGCTTTTGCTTTGTTGCCTCTACCAAGATGATTTCCCGTTTCTCTCTTCACTGGAGCAGGCAGACACAGCCAACGCACATCAAGTGTCAAGAGACACGCTCTGCTGAGCTCAACGCTTGTGCAGATGCACATGTGCGACGAAGTCAACACACGTGCTTGTGGAGAGAAAGAAAGGGACTCCCAGGCGTGTGGAGCGACGGGGAGAAAGAGCGGGCGCTGAGGAACACAGTTTCAAACAGACTGTCTCCACACAAACAGGCACCTGTCTGCAGGTATCCTAGATCTTGATTCTTGAACTTGAGGAAACACGCGTCTGAGCAAAACTCCCAAACGCTTCCAGGAAAGACACAGGCTCTCCCACAAGCACACAAGTGTTTGCCCTCAGCTATAGATCAGGGACAAGCCTGTGAAGAGCAACCAAAGAGCTCGTCCGTCTTTCCCTCAATAGATGGGAGTAGGCGCGCTTGCGGATGTGTGCGTGTGTGTGGCCACGCGTTTGCTTAGGCATCAGTGTGTGAAAAGGTAGGTGCTTTTCTCTAGCTGCGTGTGCGTGCACGTGGTGCTGGGTGCACATCCCTGGGTGCTCGTGGAAAGGTTTCTGCATGGTTTTCGCTGAGGAATCGTGTGTGTGCACATGGACAAAGAGAAGGCGCAGCAACCAGGTTCCAGCGCCGAAGAAGGCAAAAGGCGAGGTTTCCGGCGCTATCTCCTTCTCTCCCCAGAGCTAGTCGCGCAAAGCAAGCCGCTAAGCCGGCGACCGGCAAGAGAGCTACAACGAAGCATGCCGAACGGAGAAAATAGCAGCAGCTCATCTGTTCACACCTTGTTTCTGCCATGTGCTTGAACGCCAAGACGTTCGCGCTTCTGTGAGATGAAAGACGTCCTTCTGCATATGTGGTTGCTCACACCGGTGCACTTGTTAGTGTATCCATTCAGTCCTGGGCTGCGGGGCATTCAGAAGTGGCTCTGTGGAGACGTCTGCATAGAGGCAGCTGTCAGAACACGCACACTCGATTGTTCACCAAAACATATGCAGACGCGTCCTTAGCCTGTAGATTTGGATGCACAGAGTTCCCTGTGTTCGCAAGAGACAAGGGAATCGCGTCTGTGCGCACAGAAGCAATAGCGGACCGTTTCCCTCGGAGTGAACGCGAAAGAGCCGTCTATATACTCGCAGACACGCGAACGTGCCTCAATGCGGTCACAGAGGCAGCAGCTTTTGCACAGATGCTCCTGGTGATTCTGGCACTTTCCAGGCACACTCCTGAAAGTCGCGCACACTGCTGTTCACTCGCTAAACGACCTCTTGGGAAACACGTCTCCGGTCGACGGACCGCTCAGATTGCTTCTCGTGTAACTGTGAACTGTGTCAGCGCAGGGAATCCGTCTCTGTTGAGCAGATGTCAATCCTGCCTCGCTTTTGCTTTGTTGCCTCTACCAAGATGATTTCCCGTTTCTCTCTTCACTGGAGCAGGCAGACACAGCCAACGCACATCAAGTGTCAAGAGACACGCTCTGCTGAGCTCAACGCTTGTGCAGATGCACATGTGCGACGAAGTCAACACACGTGCTTGTGGAGAGAAAGAAAGGGACTCCCAGGCGTGTGGAGCGACGGGGAGAAAGAGCGGGCGCTGAGGAACACAGTTTCAAACAGACTGTCTCCACACAAACAGGCACCTGTCTGCAGGTATCCTAGATCTTGATTCTTGAACTTGAGGAAACACGCGTCTGAGCAAAACTCCCAAACGCTTCCAGGAAAGACACAGGCTCTCCCACAAGCACACAAGTGTTTGCCCTCAGCTATAGATCAGGGACAAGCCTGTGAAGAGATGCCCTGCTATTCTTTCGCCTTATGGCATCATGTGTTTCGTTCCTCTTGGAGATCGATTGTTAAACGTCTTTCCTCGGGCGACTGTGAAGCATTTGCCAGCGGAGGAGAAGTAGCACGGAGCAGCATTCAGTACTGCCTACGAGTGTCTTTGCTACCCTACTAGCGGAGCTCCAAGAACAGGCACACATCTTCAGGTACCTTCCAAATGTGGATTCCCCTGCAGCCCCGTAGGCGGGCGTGCAGTACGCCAACCGTCAACGGACGTTTTTCCCCTCAAGCCTGTCAGGACGTTGCTCGTCCGTCTTTCCCTCAATAGATGGGAGTAGGCGCGCTTGCGGATGTGGGCGTGTGTGTGGCCACGCGTTTGCTTAGGCATCAGTGTGTGAAAAGGTAGGTGCTTTTCTCTAGCTGCGTGTGCGTGCACGTGGTGCTGGGTGCACATCCCTGGGTGCTCGTGGAAAGGTTTCTGCATGGTTTTCGCTGAGGAATCGTGTGTGTGCACATGGACAAAGAGAAGGCGCAGCAACCAGGTTCCAGCGCCGAAGAAGGCAAAAGGCGACGTTTCCGGCGCTATCTCCTTCTCTCCCCAGAGCTAGTCGCGCAAAGCAAGCCGCTAAGCCGGCGACCGGCAAGAGAGCTACAACGAAGCATGCCGAACGGAGAAAATAGCAGCAGCTCATCTGTTCACACCTTGTTTCTGCCATGTGCTTGAACGCCAAGACGTTCGCGCTTCTGTGAGATGAAAGACGTCCTTCTGCATATGTGGTTGCTCACACCGGTGCACTTGTTAGTGTATCCATTCAGTCCTGGGCTGCGGGGCATTCAGAAGTGGCTCTGTGGAGACGTCTGCATAGAGGCAGCTGTCAGAACACGCACACTCGATTGTTCACCAAAACATATGCAGACGCGTCCTTAGCCTGTAGATTTGGATGCACAGAGTTCCCTGTGTTCGCAAGAGACAAGGGAATCGCGTCTGTGCGCACAGAAGCAATAGCGGACCGTTTCCCTCGGAGTGAACGCGAAAGAGCCGTCTATATACTCGCAGACACGCGAACGTGCCTCAATGCGGTCACAGAGGCAGCAGCTTTTGCACAGATGCTCCTGGTGATTCTGGCACTTTCCAGGCACACTCCTGAAAGTCGCGCACACTGCTGTTCACTCGCTAAACGACCTCTTGGGAAACACGTCTCCGGTCGACGGACCGCTCAGATTGCTTCTCGTGTAACTGTGAACTGTGTCAGCGCAGGGAATCCGTCTCTGTTGAGCAGATGTCAATCCTGCCTCGCTTTTGCTTTGTTGCCTCTACCAAGATGATTTCCCGTTTCTCTCTTCACTGGAGCAGGCAGACACAGCCAACGCACATCAAGTGTCAAGAGACACGCTCTGCTGAGCTCAACGCTTGTGCAGATGCACATGTGCGACGAAGTCAACACACGTGCTTGTGGAGAGAAAGAAAGGGACTCCCAGGCGTGTGGAGCGACGGGGAGAAAGAGCGGGCGCTGAGGAACACAGTTTCAAACAGACTGTCTCCACACAAACAGGCACCTGTCTGCAGGTATCCTAGATCTTGATTCTTGAACTTGAGGAAACACGCGTCTGAGCAAAACTCCCAAACGCTTCCAGGAAAGACACAGGCTCTCCCACAAGCACACAAGTGTTTGCCCTCAGCTATAGATCAGGGACAAGCCTGTGAAGAGATGCCCTGCTATTCTTTCGCCTTATGGCATCATGTGTTTCGTTCCTCTTGGAGATCGATTGTTAAACGTCTTTCCTAGGGCGACTGTGAAGCATTTGCCAGCGGAGGAGAAGTAGCACGGAGCAGCATTCAGTACTGCCTACGAGTGTCTTTGCTACCCTACTAGCGGAGCTCCAAGAACAGGCACACATCTTCAGGTACCTTCCAAATGTGGATTCCCCTGCAGCCCCGTAGGCGGGCGTGCAGTACGCCAACCGTCAACGGACGTTTTTCCCCTCAAGCCTGTCAGGACGTTGCTCGTCCGTCTTTCCCTCAATAGATGGGAGTAGGCGCGCTTGCGGATGTGTGCGTGTGTGTGGCCACGCGTTTGCTTAGGCATCAGTGTGTGAAAAGGTAGGTGCTTTTCTCTAGCTGCGTGTGCGTGCACGTGGTGCTGGGTGCACATCCCTGGGTGCTCGTGGAAAGGTTTCTGCATGGTTTTCGCTGAGGAATCGTGTGTGTGCACATGGACAAAGAGAAGGCGCAGCAACCAGGTTCCAGCGCCGAAGAAGGCAAAAGGCGAGGTTTCCGGCGCTATCTCCTTCTCTCCCCAGAGCTAGTCGCGCAAAGCAAGCCGCTAAGCCGGCGACCGGCAAGAGAGCTACAACGAAGCATGCCGAACGGAGAAAATAGCAGCAGCTCATCTGTTCACACCTTGTTTCTGCCATGTGCTTGAACGCCAAGACGTTCGCGCTTCTGTGAGATGAAAGACGTCCTTCTGCATATGTGGTTGCTCACACCGGTGCACTTGTTAGTGTATCCATTCAGTCCTGGGCTGCGGGGCATTCAGAAGTGGCTCTGTGGAGACGTCTGCATAGAGGCAGCTGTCAGAACACGCACACTCGATTGTTCACCAAAACATATGCAGACGCGTCCTTAGCCTGTAGATTTGGATGCACAGAGTTCCCTGTGTTCGCAAGAGACAAGGGAATCGCGTCTGTGCGCACAGAAGCAATAGCGGACCGTTTCCCTCGGAGTGAACGCGAAAGAGCCGTCTATATACTCGCAGACACGCGAACGTGCCTCAATGCGGTCACAGAGGCAGCAGCTTTTGCACAGATGCTCCTGGTGATTCTGGCACTTTCCAGGCACACTCCTGAAAGTCGCGCACACTGCTGTTCACTCGCTAAACGACCTCTTGGGAAACACGTCTCCGGTCGACGGACCGCTCAGATTGCTTCTCGTGTAACTGTGAACTGTGTCAGCGCAGGGAATCCGTCTCTGTTGAGCAGATGTCAATCCTGCCTCGCTTTTGCTTTGTTGCCTCTACCAAGATGATTTCCCGTTTCTCTCTTCACTGGAGCAGGCAGACACAGCCAACGCACATCAAGTGTCAAGAGACACGCTCTGCTGAGCTCAACGCTTGTGCAGATGCACATGTGCGACGAAGTCAACACACGTGCTTGTGGAGAGAAAGAAAGGGACTCCCAGGCGTGTGGAGCGACGGGGAGAAAGAGCGGGCGCTGAGGAACACAGTTTCAAACAGACTGTCTCCACACAAACAGGCACCTGTCTGCAGGTATCCTAGATCTTGATTCTTGAACTTGAGGAAACACGCGTCTGAGCAAAACTCCCAAACGCTTCCAGGAAAGACACAGGCTCTCCCACAAGCACACAAGTGTTTGCCCTCAGCTATAGATCAGGGACAAGCCTGTGAAGAGATGCCCTGCTATTCTTTCGCCTTATGGCATCATGTGTTTCGTTCCTCTTGGAGATCGATTGTTAAACGTCTTTCCTAGGGCGACTGTGAAGCATTTGCCAGCGGAGGAGAAGTAGCACGGAGCAGCATTCAGTACTGCCTACGAGTGTCTTTGCTACCCTACTAGCGGAGCTCCAAGAACAGGCACACATCTTCAGGTACCTTCCAAATGTGGATTCCCCTGCAGCCCCGTAGGCGGGCGTGCAGTACGCCAACCGTCAACGGACGTTTTTCCCCTCAAGCCTGTCAGGACGTTGCTCGTCCGTCTTTCCCTCAATAGATGGGAGTAGGCGCGCTTGCGGATGTGTGCGTGTGTGTGGCCACGCGTTTGCTTAGGCATCAGTGTGTGAAAAGGTAGGTGCTTTTCTCTAGCTGCGTGTGCGTGCACGTGGTGCTGGGTGCACATCCCTGGGTGCTCGTGGAAAGGTTTCTGCATGGTTTTCGCTGAGGAATCGTGTGTGTGCACATGGACAAAGAGAAGGCGCAGCAACCAGGTTCCAGCGCCGAAGAAGGCAAAAGGCGAGGTTTCCGGCGCTATCTCCTTCTCTCCCCAGAGCTAGTCGCGCAAAGCAAGCCGCTAAGCCGGCGACCGGCAAGAGAGCTACAACGAAGCATGCCGAACGGAGAAAATAGCAGCAGCTCATCTGTTCACACCTTGTTTCTGCCATGTGCTTGAACGCCAAGACGTTCGCGCTTCTGTGAGATGAAAGACGTCCTTCTGCATATGTGGTTGCTCACACCGGTGCACTTGTTAGTGTATCCATTCAGTCCTGGGCTGCGGGGCATTCAGAAGTGGCTCTGTGGAGACGTCTGCATAGAGGCAGCTGTCAGAACACGCACACTCGATTGTTCACCAAAACATATGCAGACGCGTCCTTAGCCTGTAGATTTGGATGCACAGAGTTCCCTGTGTTCGCAAGAGACAAGGGAATCGCGTCTGTGCGCACAGAAGCAATAGCGGACCGTTTCCCTCGGAGTGAACGCGAAAGAGCCGTCTATATACTCGCAGACACGCGAACGTGCCTCAATGCGGTCACAGAGGCAGCAGCTTTTGCACAGATGCTCCTGGTGATTCTGGCACTTTCCAGGCACACTCCTGAAAGTCGCGCACACTGCTGTTCACTCGCTAAACGACCTCTTGGGAAACACGTCTCCGGTCGACGGACCGCTCAGATTGCTTCTCGTGTAACTGTGAACTGTGTCAGCGCAGGGAATCCGTCTCTGTTGAGCAGATGTCAATCCTGCCTCGCTTTTGCTTTGTTGCCTCTACCAAGATGATTTCCCGTTTCTCTCTTCACTGGAGCAGGCAGACACAGCCAACGCACATCAAGTGTCAAGAGACACGCTCTGCTGAGCTCAACGCTTGTGCAGATGCACATGTGCGACGAAGTCAACACACGTGCTTGTGGAGAGAAAGAAAGGGACTCCCAGGCGTGTGGAGCGACGGGGAGAAAGAGCGGGCGCTGAGGAACACAGTTTCAAACAGACTGTCTCCACACAAACAGGCACCTGTCTGCAGGTATCCTAGATCTTGATTCTTGAACTTGAGGAAACACGCGTCTGAGCAAAACTCCCAAACGCTTCCAGGAAAGACACAGGCTCTCCCACAAGCACACAAGTGTTTGCCCTCAGCTATAGATCAGGGACAAGCCTGTGAAGAGATGCCCTGCTATTCTTTCGCCTTATGGCATCATGTGTTTCGTTCCTCTTGGAGATCGATTGTTAAACGTCTTTCCTAGGGCGACTGTGAAGCATTTGCCAGCGGAGGAGAAGTAGCACGGAGCAGCATTCAGTACTGCCTACGAGTGTCTTTGCTACCCTACTAGCGGAGCTCCAAGAACAGGCACACATCTTCAGGTACCTTCCAAATGTGGATTCCCCTGCAGCCCCGTAGGCGGGCGTGCAGTACGCCAACCGTCAACGGACGTTTTTCCCCTCAAGCCTGTCAGGACGTTGCTCGTCCGTCTTTCCCTCAATAGATGGGAGTAGGCGCGCTTGCGGATGTGTGCGTGTGTGTGGCCACGCGTTTGCTTAGGCATCAGTGTGTGAAAAGGTAGGTGCTTTTCTCTAGCTGCGTGTGCGTGCACGTGGTGCTGGGTGCACATCCCTGGGTGCTCGTGGAAAGGTTTCTGCATGGTTTTCGCTGAGGAATCGTGTGTGTGCACATGGACAAAGAGAAGGCGCAGCAACCAGGTTCCAGCGCCGAAGAAGGCAAAAGGCGAGGTTTCCGGCGCTATCTCCTTCTCTCCCCAGAGCTAGTCGCGCAAAGCAAGCCGCTAAGCCGGCGACCGGCAAGAGAGCTACAACGAAGCATGCCGAACGGAGAAAATAGCAGCAGCTCATCTGTTCACACCTTGTTTCTGCCATGTGCTTGAACGCCAAGACGTTCGCGCTTCTGTGAGATGAAAGACGTCCTTCTGCATATGTGGTTGCTCACACCGGTGCACTTGTTAGTGTATCCATTCAGTCCTGGGCTGCGGGGCATTCAGAAGTGGCTCTGTGGAGACGTCTGCATAGAGGCAGCTGTCAGAACACGCACACTCGATTGTTCACCAAAACATATGCAGACGCGTCCTTAGCCTGTAGATTTGGATGCACAGAGTTCCCTGTGTTCGCAAGAGACAAGGGAATCGCGTCTGTGCGCACAGAAGCAATAGCGGACCGTTTCCCTCGGAGTGAACGCGAAAGAGCCGTCTATATAATCGCAGACACGCGAACGTGCCTCAATGCGGTCACAGAGGCAGCAGCTTTTGCACAGATGCTCCTGGTGATTCTGGCACTTTCCAGGCACACTCCTGAAAGTCGCGCACACTGCTGTTCACTCGCTAAACGACCTCTTGGGAAACACGTCTCCGGTCGACGGACCGCTCAGATTGCTTCTCGTGTAACTGTGAACTGTGTCAGCGCAGGGAATCCGTCTCTGTTGAGCAGATGTCGATCCTGCCTCGCTTTTGCTTTGTTGCCTCTACCAAGATGATTTCCCGTTTCTCTCTTCACTGGAGCAGGCAGACACAGCCAACGCACATCAAGTGTCAAGAGACACGCTCTGCTGAGCTCAACGCTTGTGCAGATGCACATGTGCGACGAAGTCAACACACGTGCTTGTGGAGAGAAAGAAAGGGACTCCCAGGCGTGTGGAGCGACGGGGAGAAAGAGCGGGCGCTGAGGAACACAGTTTCAAACAGACTGTCTCCACACAAACAGGCACCTGTCTGCAGGTATCCTAGATCTTGATTCTTGAACTTGAGGAAACACGCGTCTGAGCAAAACTCCCAAACGCTTCCAGGAAAGACACAGGCTCTCCCACAAGCACACAAGTGTTTGCCCTCAGCTATAGATCAGGGACAAGCCTGTGAAGAGATGCCCTGCTATTCTTTCGCCTTATGGCATCATGTGTTTCGTTCCTCTTGGAGATCGATTGTTAAACGTCTTTCCTAGGGCGACTGTGAAGCATTTGCCAGCGGAGGAGAAGTAGCACGGAGCAGCATTCAGTACTGCCTACGAGTGTCTTTGCTACCCTACTAGCGGAGCTCCAAGAACAGGCACACATCTTCAGGTACCTTCCAAATGTGGATTCCCCTGCAGCCCCGTAGGCGGGCGTGCAGTACGCCAACCGTCAACGGACGTTTTTCCCCTCAAGCCTGTCAGGACGCTGCTCGTCCGTCTTTCCCTCAATAGATGGGAGTAGGCGCGCTTGCGGATGTGTGCGTGTGTGTGGCCACGCGTTTGCTTAGGCATCAGTGTGTGAAAAGGTAGGTGCTTTTCTCTAGCTGCGTGTGCGTGCACGTGGTGCTGGGTGCACATCCCTGGGTGCTCGTGGAAAGGTTTCTGCATGGTTTTCGCTGAGGAATCGTGTGTGTGCACATGGACAAAGAGAAGGCGCAGCAACCAGGTTCCAGCGCCGAAGAAGGCAAAAGGCGAGGTTTCCGGCGCTATCTCCTCCTCTCCCCAGAGCTAGTCGCGCAAAGCAAGCCGCTAAGCCGGCGACCGGCAAGAGAGCTACAACGAAGCATGCCGAACGGAGAAAATAGCAGCAGCTCATCTGTTCACACCTTGTTTCTGCCATGTGCTTGAACGCCAAGACGTTCGCGCTTCTGTGAGATGAAAGACGTCCTTCTGCATATGTGGTTGCTCACACCGGTGCACTTGTTAGTGTATCCATTCAGTCCTGGGCTGCGGGGCATTCAGAAGTGGCTCTGTGGAGACGTCTGCATAGAGGCAGCTGTCAGAACACGCACACTCGATTGTTCACCAAAACATATGCAGACGCGTCCTTAGCCTGTAGATTTGGATGCACAGAGTTCCCTGTGTTCGCAAGAGACAAGGGAATCGCGTCTGTGCGCACAGAAGCAATAGCGGACCGTTTCCCTCGGAGTGAACGCGAAAGAGCCGTCTATATACTCGCAGACACGCGAACGTGCCTCAATGCGGTCACAGAGGCAGCAGCTTTTGCACAGATGCTCCTGGTGATTCTGGCACTTTCCAGGCACACTCCTGAAAGTCGCGCACACTGCTGTTCACTCGCTAAATGACCTCTTGGGAAACACGTCTCCGGTCGACGGACCGCTCAGATTGCTTCTCGTGTAACTGTGAACTGTGTCAGCGCAGGGAATCCGTCTCTGTTGAGCAGATGTCAATCCTGCCTCGCTTTTGCTTTGTTGCCTCTACCAAGATGATTTCCCGTTTCTCTCTTCACTGGAGCAGGCAGACACAGCCAACGCACATCAAGTGTCAAGAGACACGCTCTGCTGAGCTCAACGCTTGTGCAGATGCACATGTGCGACGAAGTCAACACACGTGCTTGTGGAGAGAAAGAAAGGGACTCCCAGGCGTGTGGAGCGACGGGGAGAAAGAGCGGGCGCTGAGGAACACAGTTTCAAACAGACTGTCTCCACACAAACAGGCACCTGTCTGCAGGTATCCTAGATCTTGATTCTTGAACTTGAGGAAACACGCGTCTGAGCAAAACTCCCAAACGCTTCCAGGAAAGACACAGGCTCTCCCACAAGCACACAAGTGTTTGCCCTCAGCTATAGATCAGGGACAAGCCTGTGAAGAGATGCCCTGCTATTCTTTCGCCTTATGGCATCATGTGTTTCGTTCCTCTTGGAGATCGATTGTTAAACGTCTTTCCTCGGGCGACTGTGAAGCATTTGCCAGCGGAGGAGAAGTAGCACGGAGCAGCATTCAGTACTGCCTACGAGTGTCTTTGCTACCCTACTAGCGGAGCTCCAAGAACAGGCACACATCTTCAGGTACCTTCCAAATGTGGATTCCCCTGCAGCCCCGTAGGCGGGCGTGCAGTACGCCAACCGTCAACGGACGTTTTTCCCCTCAAGCCTGTCAGGACGCTGCTCGTCCATCTTTCCCTCAATAGATGGGAGTAGGCGCGCTTGCGGATGTGTGCGTGTGTGTGGCCACGCGTTTGCTTAGGCATCAGTGTGTGAAAAGGTAGGTGCTTTTCTCTAGCTGCGTGTGCGTGCACGTGGTGCTGGGTGCACATCCCTGGGTGCTCGTGGAAAGGTTTCTGCATGGTTTTCGCTGAGGAATCGTGTGTGTGCACATGGACAAAGAGAAGGCGCAGCAACCAGGTTCCAGCGCCGAAGAAGGCAAAAGGCGAGGTTTCCGGCGCTATCTCCTCCTCTCCCCAGAGCTAGTCGCGCAAAGCAAGCCGCTAAGCCGGCGACCGGCAAGAGAGCTACAACGAAGCATGCCGAACGGAGAAAATAGCAGCAGCTCATCTGTTCACACCTTGTTTCTGCCATGTGCTTGAACGCCAAGACGTTCGCGCTTCTGTGAGATGAAAGACGTCCTTCTGCATATGTGGTTGCTCACACCGGTGCACTTGTTAGTGTATCCATTCAGTCCTGGGCTGCGGGGCATTCAGAAGTGGCTCTGTGGAGACGTCTGCATAGAGGCAGCTGTCAGAACACGCACACTCGATTGTTCACCAAAACATATGCAGACGCGTCCTTAGCCTGTAGATTTGGATGCACAGAGTTCCCTGTGTTCGCAAGAGACAAGGGAATCGCGTCTGTGCGCACAGAAGCAATAGCGGACCGTTTCCCTCGGAGTGAACGCGAAAGAGCCGTCTATATACTCGCAGACACGCGAACGTGCCTCAATGCGGTCACAGAGGCAGCAGCTTTTGCACAGATGCTCCTGGTGATTCTGGCACTTTCCAGGCACACTCCTGAAAGTCGCGCACACTGCTGTTCACTCGCTAAACGACCTCTTGGGAAACACGTCTCCGGTCGACGGACCGCTCAGATTGCTTCTCGTGTAACTGTGAACTGTGTCAGCGCAGGGAATCCGTCTCTGTTGAGCAGATGTCAATCCTGCCTCGCTTTTGCTTTGTTGCCTCTACCAAGATGATTTCCCGTTTCTCTCTTCACTGGAGCAGGCAGACACAGCCAACGCACATCAAGTGTCAAGAGACACGCTCTGCTGAGCTCAACGCTTGTGCAGATGCACATGTGCGACGAAGTCAACACACGTGCTTGTGGAGAGAAAGAAAGGGACTCCCAGGCGTGTGGAGCGACGGGGAGAAAGAGCGGGCGCTGAGGAACACAGTTTCAAACAGACTGTCTCCACACAAACAGGCACCTGTCTGCAGGTATCCTAGATCTTGATTCTTGAACTTGAGGAAACACGCGTCTGAGCAAAACTCCCAAACGCTTCCAGGAAAGACACAGGCTCTCCCACAAGCACACAAGTGTTTGCCCTCAGCTATAGATCAGGGACAAGCCTGTGAAGAGCAACCAAAGAGCTCGTCCGTCTTTCCCTCAATAGATGGGAGTAGGCGCGCTTGCGGATGTGTGCGTGTGTGTGGCCACGCGTTTGCTTAGGCATCAGTGTGTGAAAAGGTAGGTGCTTTTCTCTAGCTGCGTGTGCGTGCACGTGGTGCTGGGTGCACATCCCTGGGTGCTCGTGGAAAGGTTTCTGCATGGTTTTCGCTGAGGAATCGTGTGTGTGCACATGGACAAAGAGAAGGCGCAGCAACCAGGTTCCAGCGCCGAAGAAGGCAAAAGGCGAGGTTTCCGGCGCTATCTCCTTCTCTCCCCAGAGCTAGTCGCGCAAAGCAAGCCGCTAAGCCGGCGACCGGCAAGAGAGCTACAACGAAGCATGCCGAACGGAGAAAATAGCAGCAGCTCATCTGTTCACACCTTGTTTCTGCCATGTGCTTGAACGCCAAGACGTTCGCGCTTCTGTGAGATGAAAGACGTCCTTCTGCATATGTGGTTGCTCACACCGGTGCACTTGTTAGTGTATCCATTCAGTCCTGGGCTGCGGGGCATTCAGAAGTGGCTCTGTGGAGACGTCTGCATAGAGGCAGCTGTCAGAACACGCACACTCGATTGTTCACCAAAACATATGCAGACGCGTCCTTAGCCTGTAGATTTGGATGCACAGAGTTCCCTGTGTTCGCAAGAGACAAGGGAATCGCGTCTGTGCGCACAGAAGCAATAGCGGACCGTTTCCCTCGGAGTGAACGCGAAAGAGCCGTCTATATACTCGCAGACACGCGAACGTGCCTCAATGCGGTCACAGAGGCAGCAGCTTTTGCACAGATGCTCCTGGTGATTCTGGCACTTTCCAGGCACACTCCTGAAAGTCGCGCACACTGCTATTCACTCGCTAAACGACCTCTTGGGAAACACGTCTCCGGTCGACGGACCGCTCAGATTGCTTCTCGTGTAACTGTGAACTGTGTCAGCGCAGGGAATCCGTCTCTGTTGAGCAGATGTCAATCCTGCCTCGCTTTTGCTTTGTTGCCTCTACCAAGATGATTTCCCGTTTCTCTCTTCACTGGAGCAGGCAGACACAGCCAACGCACATCAAGTGTCAAGAGACACGCTCTGCTGAGCTCAACGCTTGTGCAGATGCACATGTGCGACGAAGTCAACACACGTGCTTGTGGAGAGAAAGAAAGGGACTCCCAGGCGTGTGGAGCGACGGGGAGAAAGAGCGGGCGCTGAGGAACACAGTTTCAAACAGACTGTCTCCACACAAACAGGCACCTGTCTGCAGGTATCCTAGATCTTGATTCTTGAACTTGAGGAAACACGCGTCTGAGCAAAACTCCCAAACGCTTCCAGGAAAGACACAGGCTCTCCCACAAGCACACAAGTGTTTGCCCTCAGCTATAGATCAGGGACAAGCCTGTGAAGAGATGCCCTGCTATTCTTTCGCCTTATGGCATCATGTGTTTCGTTCCTCTTGGAGATCGATTGTTAAACGTCTTTCCTCGGGCGACTGTGAAGCATTTGCCAGCGGAGGAGAAGTAGCACGGAGCAGCATTCAGTACTGCCTACGAGTGTCTTTGCTACCCTACTAGCGGAGCTCCAAGAACAGGCGCACATCTTCAGGTACCTTCCAAATGTGGATTCCCCTGCAGCCCCGTAGGCGGGCGTGCAGTACGCCAACCGTCAACGGACGTTTTTCCCCTCAAGCCTGTCAGGACGTTGCTCGTCCGTCTTTCCCTCAATAGATGGGAGTAGGCGCGCTTGCGGATGTGTGCGTGTGTGTGGCCACGCGTTTGCTTAGGCATCAGTGTGTGAAAAGGTAGGTGCTTTTCTCTAGCTGCGTGTGCGTGCACGTGGTGCTGGGTGCACATCCCTGGGTGCTCGTGGAAAGGTTTCTGCATGGTTTTCGCTGAGGAATCGTGTGTGTGCACATGGACAAAGAGAAGGCGCAGCAACCAGGTTCCAGCGCCGAAGAAGGCAAAAGGTGAGGTTTCCGGCGCTATCTCCTTCTCTCCCCAGAGCTAGTCGCGCAAAGCAAGCCGCTAAGCCGGCGACCGGCAAGAGAGCTACAACGAAGCATGCCGAACGGAGAAAATAGCAGCAGCTCATCTGTTCACACCTTGTTTCTGCCATGTGCTTGAACGCCAAGACGTTCGCGCTTCTGTGAGATGAAAGACGTCCTTCTGCATATGTGGTTGCTCACACCGGTGCACTTGTTAGTGTATCCATTCAGTCCTGGGCTGCGGGGCATTCAGAAGTGGCTCTGTGGAGACGTCTGCATAGAGGCAGCTGTCAGAACACGCACACTCGATTGTTCACCAAAACATATGCAGACGCGTCCTTAGCCTGTAGATTTGGATGCACAGAGTTCCCTGTGTTCGCAAGAGACAAGGGAATCGCGTCTGTGCGCACAGAAGCAATAGCGGACCGTTTCCCTCGGAGTGAACGCGAAAGAGCCGTCTATATACTCGCAGACACGCGAACGTGCCTCAATGCGGTCACAGAGGCAGCAGCTTTTGCACAGATGCTCCTGGTGATTCTGGCACTTTCCAGGCACACTCCTGAAAGTCGCGCACACTGCTGTTCACTCGCTAAACGACCTCTTGGGAAACACGTCTCCGGTCGACGGACCGCTCAGATTGCTTCTCGTGTAACTGTGAACTGTGTCAGCGCAGGGAATCCGTCTCTGTTGAGCAGATGTCAATCCTGCCTCGCTTTTGCTTTGTTGCCTCTACCAAGATGATTTCCCGTTTCTCTCTTCACTGGAGCAGGCAGACACAGCCAACGCACATCAAGTGTCAAGAGACACGCTCTGCTGAGCTCAACGCTTGTGCAGATGCACATGTGCGACGAAGTCAACACACGTGCTTGTGGAGAGAAAGAAAGGGACTCCCAGGCGTGTGGAGCGACGGGGAGAAAGAGCGGGCGCTGAGGAACACAGTTTCAAACAGACTGTCTCCACACAAACAGGCACCTGTCTGCAGGTATCCTAGATCTTGATTCTTGAACTTGAGGAAACACGCGTCTGAGCAAAACTCCCAAACGCTTCCAGGAAAGACACAGGCTCTCCCACAAGCACACAAGTGTTTGCCCTCAGCTATAGATCAGGGACAAGCCTGTGAAGAGATGCCCTGCTATTCTTTCGCCTTATGGCATCATGTGTTTCGTTCCTCTTGGAGATCGATTGTTAAACGTCTTTCCTAGGGCGACTGTGAAGCATTTGCCAGCGGAGGAGAAGTAGCACGGAGCAGCATTCAGTACTGCCTACGAGTGTCTTTGCTACCCTACTAGCGGAGCTCCAAGAACAGGCGCACATCTTCAGGTACCTTCCAAATGTGGATTCCCCTGCAGCCCCGTAGGCGGGCGTGCAGTACGCCAACCGTCAACGGACGTTTTTCCCCTCAAGCCTGTCAGGACGTTGCTCGTCCGTCTTTCCCTCAATAGATGGGAGTAGGCGCGCTTGCGGATGTGTGCGTGTGTGTGGCCACGCGTTTGCTTAGGCATCAGTGTGTGAAAAGGTAGGTGCTTTTCTCTAGCTGCGTGTGCGTGCACGTGGTGCTGGGTGCACATCCCTGGGTGCTCGTGGAAAGGTTTCTGCATGGTTTTCGCTGAGGAATCGTGTGTGTGCACATGGACAAAGAGAAGGCGCAGCAACCAGGTTCCAGCGCCGAAGAAGGCAAAAGGCGAGGTTTCCGGCGCTATCTCCTTCTCTCCCCAGAGCTAGTCGCGCAAAGCAAGCCGCTAAGCCGGCGACCGGCAAGAGAGCTACAACGAAGCATGCCGAACGGAGAAAATAGCAGCAGCTCATCTGTTCACACCTTGTTTCTGCCATGTGCTTGAACGCCAAGACGTTCGCGCTTCTGTGAGATGAAAGACGTCCTTCTGCATATGTGGTTGCTCACACCGGTGCACTTGTTAGTGTATCCATTCAGTCCTGGGCTGCGGGGCATTCAGAAGTGGCTCTGTGGAGACGTCTGCATAGAGGCAGCTGTCAGAACACGCACACTCGATTGTTCACCAAAACATACGCAGACGCGTCCTTAGCCTGTAGATTTGGATGCACAGAGTTCCCTGTGTTCGCAAGAGACAAGGGAATCGCGTCTGTACGCACAGAAGCAATAGCGGACCGTTTCCCTCGGAGTGAACGCGAAAGAGCCGTCTATATACTCGCAGACACGCGAACGTGCCTCAATGCGGTCACAGAGGCAGCAGCTTTTGCACAGATGCTCCTGGTGATTCTGGCACTTTCCAGGCACACTCCTGAAAGTCGCGCACACTGCTGTTCACTCGCTAAACGACCTCTTGGGAAACACGTCTCCGGTCGACGGACCGCTCAGATTGCTTCTCGTGTAACTGTGAACTGTGTCAGCGCAGGGAATCCGTCTCTGTTGAGCAGATGTCGATCCTGCCTCGCTTTTGCTTTGTTGCCTCTACCAAGATGATTTCCCGTTTCTCTCTTCACTGGAGCACGCAGACACAGCCAACGCACATCAAGTGTCAAGAGACACGCTCTGCTGAGCTCAACGCTTGTGCAGATGCACATGTGCGACGAAGTCAACACACGTGCTTGTGGAGAGAAAGAAAGGGACTCCCAGGCGTGTGGAGCGACGGGGAGAAAGAGCGGGCGCTGAGGAACACAGTTTCAAACAGACTGTCTCCACACAAACAGGCACCTGTCTGCAGGTATCCTAGATCTTGATTCTTGAACTTGAGGAAACACGCGCCTGAGCAAAACTCCCGAACGCTTCCAGGAAAGACACAGGCTCTCCCACAAGCACACAAGTGTTTGCCCTCAGCTATAGATCAGGGACAAGCCTGTGAAGAGCAACCAAAGAGCTCGTCCGTCTTTCCCTCAATAGATGGGAGTAGGCGCGCTTGCGGATGTGTGCGTGTGTGTGGCCACGCGTTTGCTTAGGCATCAGTGTGTGAAAAGGTAGGTGCTTTTCTCTAGCTGCGTGTGCGTGCACGTGGTGCTGGGTGCACATCCCTGGGTGCTCGTGGAAAGGTTTCTGCATGGTTTTCGCTGAGGAATCGTGTGTGTGCACATGGACAAAGAGAAGGCGCAGCAACCAGGTTCCAGCGCCGAAGAAGGCAAAAGGCGAGGTTTCCGGCGCTATCTCCTCCTCTCCCCAGAGCTAGTCGCGCAAAGCAAGCCGCTAAGCCGGCGACCGGCAAGAGAGCTACAACGAAGCATGCCGAACGGAGAAAATAGCAGCAGCTCATCTGTTCACACCTTGTTTCTGCCATGTGCTTGAACGCCAAGACGTTCGCGCTTCTGTGAGATGAAAGACGTCCTTCTGCATATGTGGTTGCTCACACCGGTGCACTTGTTAGTGTATCCATTCAGTCCTGGGCTGCGGGGCATTCAGAAGTGGCTCTGTGGAGACGTCTGCATAGAGGCAGCTGTCAGAACACGCACACTCGATTGTTCACCAAAACATATGCAGACGCGTCCTTAGCCTGTAGATTTGGATGCACAGAGTTCCCTGTGTTCGCAAGAGACAAGGGAATCGCGTCTGTGCGCACAGAAGCAATAGCGGACCGTTTCCCTCGGAGTGAACGCGAAAGAGCCGTCTATATACTCGCAGACACGCGAACGTGCCTCAATGCGGTCACAGAGGCAGCAGCTTTTGCACAGATGCTCCTGGTGATTCTGGCACTTTCCAGGCACACTCCTGAAAGTCGCGCACACTGCTGTTCACTCGCTAAACGACCTCTTGGGAAACACGTCTCCGGTCGACGGACCGCTCAGATTGCTTCTCGTGTAACTGTGAACTGTGTCAGCGCAGGGAATCCGTCTCTGTTGAGCAGATGTCAATCCTGCCTCGCTTTTGCTTTGTTGCCTCTACCAAGATGATTTCCCGTTTCTCTCTTCACTGGAGCAGGCAGACACAGCCAACGCACATCAAGTGTCAAGAGACACGCTCTGCTGAGCTCAACGCTTGTGCAGATGCACATGTGCGACGAAGTCAACACACGTGCTTGTGGAGAGAAAGAAAGGGACTCCCAGGCGTGTGGAGCGACGGGGAGAAAGAGCGGGCGCTGAGGAACACAGTTTCAAACAGACTGTCTCCACACAAACAGGCACCTGTCTGCAGGTATCCTAGATCTTGATTCTTGAACTTGAGGAAACACGCGTCTGAGCAAAACTCCCAAACGCTTCCAGGAAAGACACAGGCTCTCCCACAAGCACACAAGTGTTTGCCCTCAGCTATAGATCAGGGACAAGCCTGTGAAGAGATGCCCTGCTATTCTTTCGCCTTATGGCATCATGTGTTTCGTTCCTCTTGGAGATCGATTGTTAAACGTCTTTCCTAGGGCGACTGTGAAGCATTTGCCAGCGGAGGAGAAGTAGCACGGAGCAGCATTCAGTACTGCCTACGAGTGTCTTTGCTACCCTACTAGCGGAGCTCCAAGAACAGGCACACATCTTCAGGTACCTTCCAAATGTGGATTCCCCTGCAGCCCCGTAGGCGGGCGTGCAGTACGCCAACCGTCAACGGACGTTTTTCCCCTCAAGCCTGTCAGGACGTTGCTCGTCCGTCTTTCCCTCAATAGATGGGAGTAGGCGCGCTTGCGGATGTGTGCGTGTGTGTGGCCACGCGTTTGCTTAGGCATCAGTGTGTGAAAAGGTAGGTGCTTTTCTCTAGCTGCGTGTGCGTGCACGTGGTGCTGGGTGCACATCCCTGGGTGCTCGTGGAAAGGTTTCTGCATGGTTTTCGCTGAGGAATCGTGTGTGTGCACATGGACAAAGAGAAGGCGCAGCAACCAGGTTCCAGCGCCGAAGAAGGCAAAAGGCGAGGTTTCCGGCGCTATCTCCTTCTCTCCCCAGAGCTAGTCGCGCAAAGCAAGCCGCTAAGCCGGCGACCGGCAAGAGAGCTACAACGAAGCATGCCGAACGGAGAAAATAGCAGCAGCTCATCTGTTCACACCTTGTTTCTGCCATGTGCTTGAACGCCAAGACGTTCGCGCTTCTGTGAGATGAAAGACGTCCTTCTGCATATGTGGTTGCTCACACCGGTGCACTTGTTAGTGTATCCATTCAGTCCTGGGCTGCGGGGCATTCAGAAGTGGCTCTGTGGAGACGTCTGCATAGAGGCAGCTGTCAGAACACGCACACTCGATTGTTCACCAAAACATATGCAGACGCGTCCTTAGCCTGTAGATTTGGATGCACAGAGTTCCCTGTGTTCGCAAGAGACAAGGGAATCGCGTCTGTGCGCACAGAAGCAATAGCGGACCGTTTCCCTCGGAGTGAACGCGAAAGAGCCGTCTATATACTCGCAGACACGCGAACGTGCCTCAATGCGGTCACAGAGGCAGCAGCTTTTGCACAGATGCTCCTGGTGATTCTGGCACTTTCCAGGCACACTCCTGAAAGTCGCGCACACTGCTGTTCACTCGCTAAACGACCTCTTGGGAAACACGTCTCCGGTCGACGGACCGCTCAGATTGCTTCTCGTGTAACTGTGAACTGTGTCAGCGCAGGGAATCCGTCTCTGTTGAGCAGATGTCAATCCTGCCTCGCTTTTGCTTTGTTGCCTCTACCAAGATGATTTCCCGTTTCTCTCTTCACTGGAGCAGGCAGACACAGCCAACGCACATCAAGTGTCAAGAGACACGCTCTGCTGAGCTCAACGCTTGTGCAGATGCACATGTGCGACGAAGTCAACACACGTGCTTGTGGAGAGAAAGAAAGGGACTCCCAGGCGTGTGGAGCGACGGGGAGAAAGAGCGGGCGCTGAGGAACACAGTTTCAAACAGACTGTCTCCACACAAACAGGCACCTGTCTGCAGGTATCCTAGATCTTGATTCTTGAACTTGAGGAAACACGCGTCTGAGCAAAACTCCCAAACGCTTCCAGGAAAGACACAGGCTCTCCCACAAGCACACAAGTGTTTGCCCTCAGCTATAGATCAGGGACAAGCCTGTGAAGAGATGCCCTGCTATTCTTTCGCCTTATGGCATCATGTGTTTCGTTCCTCTTGGAGATCGATTGTTAAACGTCTTTCCTAGGGCGACTGTGAAGCATTTGCCAGCGGAGGAGAAGTAGCACGGAGCAGCATTCAGTACTGCCTACGAGTGTCTTTGCTACCCTACTAGCGGAGCTCCAAGAACAGGCGCACATCTTCAGGTACCTTCCAAATGTGGATTCCCCTGCAGCCCCGTAGGCGGGCGTGCAGTACGCCAACCGTCAACGGACGTTTCTCCCCTCAAGCCTGTCAGGACGTTGCTCGTCCGTCTTTCCCTCAATAGATGGGAGTAGGCGCGCTTGCGGATGTGTGCGTGTGTGTGGCCACGCGTTTGCTTAGGCATCAGTGTGTGAAAAGGTAGGTGCTTTTCTCTAGCTGCGTGTGCGTGCACGTGGTGCTGGGTGCACATCCCTGGGTGCTCGTGGAAAGGTTTCTGCATGGTTTTCGCTGAGGAATCGTGTGTGTGCACATGGACAAAGAGAAGGCGCAGCAACCAGGTTCCAGCGCCGAAGAAGGCAAAAGGCGAGGTTTCCGGCGCTATCTCCTTCTCTCCCCAGAGCTAGTCGCGCAAAGCAAGCCGCTAAGCCGGCGACCGGCAAGAGAGCTACAACGAAGCATGCCGAACGGAGAAAATAGCAGCAGCTCATCTGTTCACACCTTGTTTCTGCCATGTGCTTGAACGCCAAGACGTTCGCGCTTCTGTGAGATGAAAGACGTCCTTCTGCATATGTGGTTGCTCACACCGGTGCACTTGTTAGTGTATCCATTCAGTCCTGGGCTGCGGGGCATTCAGAAGTGGCTCTGTGGAGACGTCTGCATAGAGGCAGCTGTCAGAACACGCACACTCGATTGTTCACCAAAACATATGCAGACGCGTCCTTAGCCTGTAGATTTGGATGCACAGAGTTCCCTGTGTTCGCAAGAGACAAGGGAATCGCGTCTGTGCGCACAGAAGCAATAGCGGACCGTTTCCCTCGGAGTGAACGCGAAAGAGCCGTCTATATACTCGCAGACACGCGAACGTGCCTCAATGCGGTCACAGAGGCAGCAGCTTTTGCACAGATGCTCCTGGTGATTCTGGCACTTTCCAGGCACACTCCTGAAAGTCGCGCACACTGCTGTTCACTCGCTAAACGACCTCTTGGGAAACACGTCTCCGGTCGACGGACCGCTCAGATTGCTTCTCGTGTAACTGTGAACTGTGTCAGCGCAGGGAATCCGTCTCTGTTGAGCAGATGTCAATCCTGCCTCGCTTTTGCTTTGTTGCCTCTACCAAGATGATTTCCCGTTTCTCTCTTCACTGGAGCAGGCAGACACAGCCAACGCACATCAAGTGTCAAGAGACACGCTCTGCTGAGCTCAACGCTTGTGCAGATGCACATGTGCGACGAAGTCAACACACGTGCTTGTGGAGAGAAAGAAAGGGACTCCCAGGCGTGTGGAGCGACGGGGAGAAAGAGCGGGCGCTGAGGAACACAGTTTCAAACAGACTGTCTCCACACAAACAGGCACCTGTCTGCAGGTATCCTAGATCTTGATTCTTGAACTTGAGGAAACACGCGTCTGAGCAAAACTCCCAAACGCTTCCAGGAAAGACACAGGCTCTCCCACAAGCACACAAGTGTTTGCCCTCAGCTATAGATCAGGGACAAGCCTGTGAAGAGCAACCAAAGAGCTCGTCCGTCTTTCCCTCAATAGATGGGAGTAGGCGCGCTTGCGGATGTGTGCGTGTGTGTGGCCACGCGTTTGCTTAGGCATCAGTGTGTGAAAAGGTAGGTGCTTTTCTCTAGCTGCGTGTGCGTGCACGTGGTGCTGGGTGCACATCCCTGGGTGCTCGTGGAAAGGTTTCTGCATGGTTTTCGCTGAGGAATCGTGTGTGTGCACATGGACAAAGAGAAGGCGCAGCAACCAGGTTCCAGCGCCGAAGAAGGCAAAAGGCGAGGTTTCCGGCGCTATCTCCTTCTCTCCCCAGAGCTAGTCGCGCAAAGCAAGCCGCTAAGCCGGCGACCGGCAAGAGAGCTACAACGAAGCATGCCGAACGGAGAAAATAGCAGCAGCTCATCTGTTCACACCTTGTTTCTGCCATGTGCTTGAACGCCAAGACGTTCGCGCTTCTGTGAGATGAAAGACGTCCTTCTGCATATGTGGTTGCTCACACCGGTGCACTTGTTAGTGTATCCATTCAGTCCTGGGCTGCGGGGCATTCAGAAGTGGCTCTGTGGAGACGTCTGCATAGAGGCAGCTGTCAGAACACGCACACTCGATTGTTCACCAAAACATATGCAGACGCGTCCTTAGCCTGTAGATTTGGATGCACAGAGTTCCCTGTGTTCGCAAGAGACAAGGGAATCGCGTCTGTGCGCACAGAAGCAATAGCGGACCGTTTCCCTCGGAGTGAACGCGAAAGAGCCGTCTATATACTCGCAGACACGCGAACGTGCCTCAATGCGGTCACAGAGGCAGCAGCTTTTGCACAGATGCTCCTGGTGATTCTGGCACTTTCCAGGCACACTCCTGAAAGTCGCGCACACTGCTGTTCACTCGCTAAACGACCTCTTGGGAAACACGTCTCCGGTCGACGGACCGCTCAGATTGCTTCTCGTGTAACTGTGAACTGTGTCAGCGCAGGGAATCCGTCTCTGTTGAGCAGATGTCAATCCTGCCTCGCTTTTGCTTTGTTGCCTCTACCAAGATGATTTCCCGTTTCTCTCTTCACTGGAGCAGGCAGACACAGCCAACGCACATCAAGTGTCAAGAGACACGCTCTGCTGAGCTCAACGCTTGTGCAGATGCACATGTGCGACGAAGTCAACACACGTGCTTGTGGAGAGAAAGAAAGGGACTCCCAGGCGTGTGGAGCGACGGGGAGAAAGAGCGGGCGCTGAGGAACACAGTTTCAAACAGACTGTCTCCACACAAACAGGCACCTGTCTGCAGGTATCCTAGATCTTGATTCTTGAACTTGAGGAAACACGCGTCTGAGCAAAACTCCCAAACGCTTCCAGGAAAGACACAGGCTCTCCCACAAGCACACAAGTGTTTGCCCTCAGCTATAGATCAGGGACAAGCCTGTGAAGAGATGCCCTGCTATTCTTTCGCCTTATGGCATCATGTGTTTCGTTCCTCTTGGAGATCGATTGTTAAACGTCTTTCCTAGGGCGACTGTGAAGCATTTGCCAGCGGAGGAGAAGTAGCACGGAGCAGCATTCAGTACTGCCTACGAGTGTCTTTGCTACCCTACTAGCGGAGCTCCAAGAACAGGCGCACATCTTCAGGTACCTTCCAAATGTGGATTCCCCTGCAGCCCCGTAGGCGGGCGTGCAGTACGCCAACCGTCAACGGACGTTTTTCCCCTCAAGCCTGTCAGGACGTTGCTCGTCCATCTTTCCCTCAATAGATGGGAGTAGGCGCGCTTGCGGATGTGTGCGTGTGTGTGGCCACGCGTTTGCTTAGGCATCAGTGTGTGAAAAGGTAGGTGCTTTTCTCTAGCTGCGTGTGCGTGCACGTGGTGCTGGGTGCACATCCCTGGGTGCTCGTGGAAAGGTTTCTGCATGGTTTTCGCTGAGGAATCGTGTGTGTGCACATGGACAAAGAGAAGGCGCAGCAACCAGGTTCCAGCGCCGAAGAAGGCAAAAGGCGAGGTTTCCGGCGCTATCTCCTCCTCTCCCCAGAGCTAGTCGCGCAAAGCAAGCCGCTAAGCCGGCGACCGGCAAGAGAGCTACAACGAAGCATGCCGAACGGAGAAAATAGCAGCAGCTCATCTGTTCACACCTTGTTTCTGCCATGTGCTTGAACGCCAAGACGTTCGCGCTTCTGTGAGATGAAAGACGTCCTTCTGCATATGTGGTTGCTCACACCGGTGCACTTGTTAGTGTATCCATTCAGTCCTGGGCTGCGGGGCATTCAGAAGTGGCTCTGTGGAGACGTCTGCATAGAGGCAGCTGTCAGAACACGCACACTCGATTGTTCACCAAAACATATGCAGACGCGTCCTTAGCCTGTAGATTTGGATGCACAGAGTTCCCTGTGTTCGCAAGAGACAAGGGAATCGCGTCTGTGCGCACAGAAGCAATAGCGGACCGTTTCCCTCGGAGTGAACGCGAAAGAGCCGTCTATATACTCGCAGACACGCGAACGTGCCTCAATGCGGTCACAGAGGCAGCAGCTTTTGCACAGATGCTCCTGGTGATTCTGGCACTTTCCAGGCACACTCCTGAAAGTCGCGCACACTGCTGTTCACTCGCTAAACGACCTCTTGGGAAACACGTCTCCGGTCGACGGACCGCTCAGATTGCTTCTCGTGTAACTGTGAACTGTGTCAGCGCAGGGAATCCGTCCCTGTTGAGCAGATGTCAATCCTGCCTCGCTTTTGCTTTGTTGCCTCTACCAAGATGATTTCCCGTTTCTCTCTTCACTGGAGCACGCAGACACAGCCAACGCACATCAAGTGTCAAGAGACACGCTCTGCTGAGCTCAACGCTTGTGCAGATGCACATGTGCGACGAAGTCAACACACGTGCTTGTGGAGAGAAAGAAAGGGACTCCCAGGCGTGTGGAGCGACGGGGAGAAAGAGCGGGCGCTGAGGAACACAGTTTCAAACAGACTGTCTCCACACAAACAGGCACCTGTCTGCAGGTATCCTAGATCTTGATTCTTGAACTTGAGGAAACACGCGTCTGAGCAAAACTCCCAAACGCTTCCAGGAAAGACACAGGCTCTCCCACAAGCACACAAGTGTTTGCCCTCAGCTATAGATCAGGGACAAGCCTGTGAAGAGATGCCCTGCTATTCTTTCGCCTTATGGCATCATGTGTTTCGTTCCTCTTGGAGATCGATTGTTAAACGTCTTTCCTAGGGCGACTGTGAAGCATTTGCCAGCGGAGGAGAAGTAGCACGGAGCAGCATTCAGTACTGCCTACGAGTGTCTTTGCTACCCTACTAGCGGAGCTCCAAGAACAGGCACACATCTTCAGGTACCTTCCAAATGTGGATTCCCCTGCAGCCCCGTAGGCGGGCGTGCAGTACGCCAACCGTCAACGGACGTTTTTCCCCTCAAGCCTGTCAGGACGTTGCTCGTCCGTCTTTCCCTCAATAGATGGGAGTAGGCGCGCTTGCGGATGTGTGCGTGTGTGTGGCCACGCGTTTGCTTAGGCATCAGTGTGTGAAAAGGTAGGTGCTTTTCTCTAGCTGCGTGTGCGTGCACGTGGTGCTGGGTGCACATCCCTGGGTGCTCGTGGAAAGGTTTCTGCATGGTTTTCGCTGAGGAATCGTGTGTGTGCACATGGACAAAGAGAAGGCGCAGCAACCAGGTTCCAGCGCCGAAGAAGGCAAAAGGCGAGGTTTCCGGCGCTATCTCCTTCTCTCCCCAGAGCTAGTCGCGCAAAGCAAGCCGCTAAGCCGGCGACCGGCAAGAGAGCTACAACGAAGCATGCCGAACGGAGAAAATAGCAGCAGCTCATCTGTTCACACCTTGTTTCTGCCATGTGCTTGAACGCCAAGACGTTCGCGCTTCTGTGAGATGAAAGACGTCCTTCTGCATATGTGGTTGCTCACACCGGTGCACTTGTTAGTGTATCCATTCAGTCCTGGGCTGCGGGGCATTCAGAAGTGGCTCTGTGGAGACGTCTGCATAGAGGCAGCTGTCAGAACACGCACACTCGATTGTTCACCAAAACATATGCAGACGCGTCCTTAGCCTGTAGATTTGGATGCACAGAGTTCCCTGTGTTCGCAAGAGACAAGGGAATCGCGTCTGTGCGCACAGAAGCAATAGCGGACCGTTTCCCTCGGAGTGAACGCGAAAGAGCCGTCTATATACTCGCAGACACGCGAACGTGCCTCAATGCGGTCACAGAGGCAGCAGCTTTTGCACAGATGCTCCTGGTGATTCTGGCACTTTCCAGGCACACTCCTGAAAGTCGCGCACACTGCTGTTCACTCGCTAAACGACCTCTTGGGAAACACGTCTCCGGTCGACGGACCGCTCAGATTGCTTCTCGTGTAACTGTGAACTGTGTCAGCGCAGGGAATCCGTCTCTGTTGAGCAGATGTCAATCCTGCCTCGCTTTTGCTTTGTTGCCTCTACCAAGATGATTTCCCGTTTCTCTCTTCACTGGAGCAGGCAGACACAGCCAACGCACATCAAGTGTCAAGAGACACGCTCTGCTGAGCTCAACGCTTGTGCAGATGCACATGTGCGACGAAGTCAACACACGTGCTTGTGGAGAGAAAGAAAGGGACTCCCAGGCGTGTGGAGCGACGGGGAGAAAGAGCGGGCGCTGAGGAACACAGTTTCAAACAGACTGTCTCCACACAAACAGGCACCTGTCTGCAGGTATCCTAGATCTTGATTCTTGAACTTGAGGAAACACGCGTCTGAGCAAAACTCCCAAACGCTTCCAGGAAAGACACAGGCTCTCCCACAAGCACACAAGTGTTTGCCCTCAGCTATAGATCAGGGACAAGCCTGTGAAGAGCAACCAAAGAGCTCGTCCGTCTTTCCCTCAATAGATGGGAGTAGGCGCGCTTGCGGATGTGTGCGTGTGTGTGGCCACGCGTTTGCTTAGGCATCAGTGTGTGAAAAGGTAGGTGCTTTTCTCTAGCTGCGTGTGCGTGCACGTGGTGCTGGGTGCACATCCCTGGGTGCTCGTGGAAAGGTTTCTGCATGGTTTTCGCTGAGGAATCGTGTGTGTGCACATGGACAAAGAGAAGGCGCAGCAACCAGGTTCCAGCGCCGAAGAAGGCAAAAGGCGAGGTTTCCGGCGCTATCTCCTTCTCTCCCCAGAGCTAGTCGCGCAAAGCAAGCCGCTAAGCCGGCGACCGGCAAGAGAGCTACAACGAAGCATGCCGAACGGAGAAAATAGCAGCAGCTCATCTGTTCACACCTTGTTTCTGCCATGTGCTTGAACGCCAAGACGTTCGCGCTTCTGTGAGATGAAAGACGTCCTTCTGCATATGTGGTTGCTCACACCGGTGCACTTGTTAGTGTATCCATTCAGTCCTGGGCTGCGGGGCATTCAGAAGTGGCTCTGTGGAGACGTCTGCATAGAGGCAGCTGTCAGAACACGCACACTCGATTGTTCACCAAAACATATGCAGACGCGTCCTTAGCCTGTAGATTTGGATGCACAGAGTTCCCTGTGTTCGCAAGAGACAAGGGAATCGCGTCTGTGCGCACAGAAGCAATAGCGGACCGTTTCCCTCGGAGTGAACGCGAAAGAGCCGTCTATATACTCGCAGACACGCGAACGTGCCTCAATGCGGTCACAGAGGCAGCAGCTTTTGCACAGATGCTCCTGGTGATTCTGGCACTTTCCAGGCACACTCCTGAAAGTCGCGCACACTGCTGTTCACTCGCTAAACGACCTCTTGGGAAACACGTCTCCGGTCGACGGACCGCTCAGATTGCTTCTCGTGTAACTGTGAACTGTGTCAGCGCAGGGAATCCGTCCCTGTTGAGCAGATGTCAATCCTGCCTCGCTTTTGCTTTGTTGCCTCTACCAAGATGATTTCCCGTTTCTCTCTTCACTGGAGCAGGCAGACACAGCCAACGCACATCAAGTGTCAAGAGACACGCTCTGCTGAGCTCAACGCTTGTGCAGATGCACATGTGCGACGAAGTCAACACACGTGCTTGTGGAGAGAAAGAAAGGGACTCCCAGGCGTGTGGAGCGACGGGGAGAAAGAGCGGGCGCTGAGGAACACAGTTTCAAACAGACTGTCTCCACACAAACAGGCACCTGTCTGCAGGTATCCTAGATCTTGATTCTTGAACTTGAGGAAACACGCGTCTGAGCAAAACTCCCAAACGCTTCCAGGAAAGACACAGGCTCTCCCACAAGCACACAAGTGTTTGCCCTCAGCTATAGATCAGGGACAAGCCTGTGAAGAGATGCCCTGCTATTCTTTCGCCTTATGGCATCATGTGTTTCGTTCCTCTTGGAGATCGATTGTTAAACGTCTTTCCTAGGGCGACTGTGAAGCATTTGCCAGCGGAGGAGAAGTAGCACGGAGCAGCATTCAGTACTGCCTACGAGTGTCTTTGCTACCCTACTAGCGGAGCTCCAAGAACAGGCGCACATCTTCAGGTACCTTCCAAATGTGGATTCCCCTGCAGCCCCGTAGGCGGGCGTGCAGTACGCCAACCGTCAACGGACGTTTTTCCCCTCAAGCCTGTCAGGACGTTGCTCGTCCGTCTTTCCCTCAATAGATGGGAGTAGGCGCGCTTGCGGATGTGTGCGTGTGTGTGGCCACGCGTTTGCTTAGGCATCAGTGTGTGAAAAGGTAGGTGCTTTTCTCTAGCTGCGTGTGCGTGCACGTGGTGCTGGGTGCACATCCCTGGGTGCTCGTGGAAAGGTTTCTGCATGGTTTTCGCTGAGGAATCGTGTGTGTGCACATGGACAAAGAGAAGGCGCAGCAACCAGGTTCCAGCGCCGAAGAAGGCAAAAGGCGAGTTTTCCGGCGCTATCTCCTTCTCTCCCCAGAGCTAGTCGCGCAAAGCAAGCCGCTAAGCCGGCGACCGGCAAGAGAGCTACAACGAAGCATGCCGAACGGAGAAAATAGCAGCAGCTCATCTGTTCACACCTTGTTTCTGCCATGTGCTTGAACGCCAAGACGTTCGCGCTTCTGTGAGATGAAAGACGTCCTTCTGCATATGTGGTTGCTCACACCGGTGCACTTGTTAGTGTATCCATTCAGTCCTGGGCTGCGGGGCATTCAGAAGTGGCTCTGTGGAGACGTCTGCATAGAGGCAGCTGTCAGAACACGCACACTCGATTGTTCACCAAAACATATGCAGACGCGTCCTTAGCCTGTAGATTTGGATGCACAGAGTTCCCTGTGTTCGCAAGAGACAAGGGAATCGCGTCTGTGCGCACAGAAGCAATAGCGGACCGTTTCCCTCGGAGTGAACGCGAAAGAGCCGTCTATATACTCGCAGACACGCGAACGTGCCTCAATGCGGTCACAGAGGCAGCAGCTTTTGCACAGATGCTCCTGGTGATTCTGGCACTTTCCAGGCACACTCCTGAAAGTCGCGCACACTGCTGTTCACTCGCTAAACGACCTCTTGGGAAACACGTCTCCGGTCGACGGACCGCTCAGATTGCTTCTCGTGTAACTGTGAACTGTGTCAGCGCAGGGAATCCGTCTCTGTTGAGCAGATGTCAATCCTGCCTCGCTTTTGCTTTGTTGCCTCTACCAAGATGATTTCCCGTTTCTCTCTTCACTGGAGCAGGCAGACACAGCCAACGCACATCAAGTGTCAAGAGACACGCTCTGCTGAGCTCAACGCTTGTGCAGATGCACATGTGCGACGAAGTCAACACACGTGCTTGTGGAGAGAAAGAAAGGGACTCCCAGGCGTGTGGAGCGACGGGGAGAAAGAGCGGGCGCTGAGGAACACAGTTTCAAACAGACTGTCTCCACACAAACAGGCACCTGTCTGCAGGTATCCTAGATCTTGATTCTTGAACTTGAGGAAACACGCGTCTGAGCAAAACTCCCAAACGCTTCCAGGAAAGACACAGGCTCTCCCACAAGCACACAAGTGTTTGCCCTCAGCTATAGATCAGGGACAAGCCTGTGAAGAGCAACCAAAGAGCTCGTCCGTCTTTCCCTCAATAGATGGGAGTAGGCGCGCTTGCGGATGTGTGCGTGTGTGTGGCCACGCGTTTGCTTAGGCATCAGTGTGTGAAAAGGTAGGTGCTTTTCTCTAGCTGCGTGTGCGTGCACGTGGTGCTGGGTGCACATCCCTGGGTGCTCGTGGAAAGGTTTCTGCATGGTTTTCGCTGAGGAATCGTGTGTGTGCACATGGACAAAGAGAAGGCGCAGCAACCAGGTTCCAGCGCCGAAGAAGGCAAAAGGCGAGGTTTCCGGCGCTATCTCCTTCTCTCCCCAGAGCTAGTCGCGCAAAGCAAGCCGCTAAGCCGGCGACCGGCAAGAGAGCTACAACGAAGCATGCCGAACGGAGAAAATAGCAGCAGCTCATCTGTTCACACCTTGTTTCTGCCATGTGCTTGAACGCCAAGACGTTCGCGCTTCTGTGAGATGAAAGACGTCCTTCTGCATATGTGGTTGCTCACACCGGTGCACTTGTTAGTGTATCCATTCAGTCCTGGGCTGCGGGGCATTCAGAAGTGGCTCTGTGGAGACGTCTGCATAGAGGCAGCTGTCAGAACACGCACACTCGATTGTTCACCAAAACATATGCAGACGCGTCCTTAGCCTGTAGATTTGGATGCACAGAGTTCCCTGTGTTCGCAAGAGACAAGGGAATCGCGTCTGTGCGCACAGAAGCAATAGCAGACCGTTTCCCTCGGAGTGAACGCGAAAGAGCCGTCTATATACTCGCAGACACGCGAACGTGCCTCAATGCGGTCACAGAGGCAGCAGCTTTTGCACAGATGCTCCTGGTGATTCTGGCACTTTCCAGGCACACTCCTGAAAGTCGCGCACACTGCTGTTCACTCGCTAAACGACCTCTTGGGAAACACGTCTCCGGTCGACGGACCGCTCAGATTGCTTCTCGTGTAACTGTGAACTGTGTCAGCGCAGGGAATCCGTCTCTGTTGAGCAGATGTCAATCCTGCCTCGCTTTTGCTTTGTTGCCTCTACCAAGATGATTTCCCGTTTCTCTCTTCACTGGAGCAGGCAGACACAGCCAACGCACATCAAGTGTCAAGAGACACGCTCTGCTGAGCTCAACGCTTGTGCAGATGCACATGTGCGACGAAGTCAACACACGTGCTTGTGGAGAGAAAGAAAGGGACTCCCAGGCGTGTGGAGCGACGGGGAGAAAGAGCGGGCGCTGAGGAACACAGTTTCAAACAGACTGTCTCCACACAAACAGGCACCTGTCTGCAGGTATCCTAGATCTTGATTCTTGAACTTGAGGAAACACGCGTCTGAGCAAAACTCCCAAACGCTTCCAGGAAAGACACAGGCTCTCCCACAAGCACACAAGTGTTTGCCCTCAGCTATAGATCAGGGACAAGCCTGTGAAGAGATGCCCTGCTATTCTTTCGCCTTATGGCATCATGTGTTTCGTTCCTCTTGGAGATCGATTGTTAAACGTCTTTCCTCGGGCGACTGTGAAGCATTTGCCAGCGGAGGAGAAGTAGCACGGAGCAGCATTCAGTACTGCCTACGAGTGTCTTTGCTACCCTACTAGCGGAGCTCCAAGAACAGGCGCACATCTTCAGGTACCTTCCAAATGTGGATTCCCCTGCAGCCCCGTAGGCGGGCGTGCAGTACGCCAACCGTCAACGGACGTTTTTCCCCTCAAGCCTGTCAGGACGTTGCTCGTCCGTCTTTCCCTCAATAGATGGGAGTAGGCGCGCTTGCGGATGTGTGCGTGTGTGTGGCCACGCGTTTGCTTAGGCATCAGTGTGTGAAAAGGTAGGTGCTTTTCTCTAGCTGCGTGTGCGTGCACGTGGTGCTGGGTGCACATCCCTGGGTGCTCGTGGAAAGGTTTCTGCATGGTTTTCGCTGAGGAATCGTGTGTGTGCACATGGACAAAGAGAAGGCGCAGCAACCAGGTTCCAGCGCCGAAGAAGGCAAAAGGCGAGGTTTCCGGCGCTATCTCCTTCTCTCCCCAGAGCTAGTCGCGCAAAGCAAGCCGCTAAGCCGGCGACCGGCAAGAGAGCTACAACGAAGCATGCCGAACGGAGAAAATAGCAGCAGCTCATCTCTTCACACCTTGTTTCTGCCATGTGCTTGAACGCCAAGACGTTCGCGCTTCTGTGAGATGAAAGACGTCCTTCTGCATATGTGGTTGCTCACACCGGTGCACTTGTTAGTGTATCCATTCAGTCCTGGGCTGCGGGGCATTCAGAAGTGGCTCTGTGGAGACGTCTGCATAGAGGCAGCTGTCAGAACACGCACACTCGATTGTTCACCAAAACATATGCAGACGCGTCCTTAGCCTGTAGATTTGGATGCACAGAGTTCCCTGTGTTCGCAAGAGACAAGGGAATCGCGTCTGTGCGCACAGAAGCAATAGCGGACCGTTTCCCTCGGAGTGAACGCGAAAGAGCCGTCTATATACTCGCAGACACGCGAACGTGCCTCAATGCGGTCACAGAGGCAGCAGCTTTTGCACAGATGCTCCTGGTGATTCTGGCACTTTCCAGGCACACTCCTGAAAGTCGCGCACACTGCTGTTCACTCGCTAAACGACCTCTTGGGAAACACGTCTCCGGTCGACGGACCGCTCAGATTGCTTCTCGTGTAACTGTGAACTGTGTCAGCGCAGGGAATCCGTCTCTGTTGAGCAGATGTCAATCCTGCCTCGCTTTTGCTTTGTTGCCTCTACCAAGATGATTTCCCGTTTCTCTCTTCACTGGAGCAGGCAGACACAGCCAACGCACATCAAGTGTCAAGAGACACGCTCTGCTGAGCTCAACGCTTGTGCAGATGCACATGTGCGACGAAGTCAACACACGTGCTTGTGGAGAGAAAGAAAGGGACTCCCAGGCGTGTGGAGCGACGGGGAGAAAGAGCGGGCGCTGAGGAACACAGTTTCAAACAGACTGTCTCCACACAAACAGGCACCTGTCTGCAGGTATCCTAGATCTTGATTCTTGAACTTGAGGAAACACGCGTCTGAGCAAAACTCCCAAACGCTTCCAGGAAAGACACAGGCTCTCCCACAAGCACACAAGTGTTTGCCCTCAGCTATAGATCAGGGACAAGCCTGTGAAGAGATGCCCTGCTATTCTTTCGCCTTATGGCATCATGTGTTTCGTTCCTCTTGGAGATCGATTGTTAAACGTCTTTCCTCGGGCGACTGTGAAGCATTTGCCAGCGGAGGAGAAGTAGCACGGAGCAGCATTCAGTACTGCCTACGAGTGTCTTTGCTACCCTACTAGCGGAGCTCCAAGAACAGGCGCACATCTTCAGGTACCTTCCAAATGTGGATTCCCCTGCAGCCCCGTAGGCGGGCGTGCAGTACGCCAACCGTCAACGGACGTTTTTCCCCTCAAGCCTGTCAGGACGTTGCTCGTCCGTCTTTCCCTCAATAGATGGGAGTAGGCGCGCTTGCGGATGTGTGCGTGTGTGTGGCCACGCGTTTGCTTAGGCATCAGTGTGTGAAAAGGTAGGTGCTTTTCTCTAGCTGCGTGTGCGTGCACGTGGTGCTGGGTGCACATCCCTGGGTGCTCGTGGAAAGGTTTCTGCATGGTTTTCGCTGAGGAATCGTGTGTGTGCACATGGACAAAGAGAAGGCGCAGCAACCAGGTTCCAGCGCCGAAGAAGGCAAAAGGCGAGGTTTCCGGCGCTATCTCCTTCTCTCCCCAGAGCTAGTCGCGCAAAGCAAGCCGCTAAGCCGGCGACCGGCAAGAGAGCTACAACGAAGCATGCCGAACGGAGAAAATAGCAGCAGCTCATCTGTTCACACCTTGTTTCTGCCATGTGCTTGAACGCCAAGACGTTCGCGCTTCTGTGAGATGAAAGACGTCCTTCTGCATATGTGGTTGCTCACACCGGTGCACTTGTTAGTGTATCCATTCAGTCCTGGGCTGCGGGGCATTCAGAAGTGGCTCTGTGGAGACGTCTGCATAGAGGCAGCTGTCAGAACACGCACACTCGATTGTTCACCAAAACATATGCAGACGCGTCCTTAGCCTGTAGATTTGGATGCACAGAGTTCCCTGTGTTCGCAAGAGACAAGGGAATCGCGTCTGTGCGCACAGAAGCAATAGCGGACCGTTTCCCTCGGAGTGAACGCGAAAGAGCCGTCTATATACTCGCAGACACGCGAACGTGCCTCAATGCGGTCACAGAGGCAGCAGCTTTTGCACAGATGCTCCTGGTGATTCTGGCACTTTCCAGGCACACTCCTGAAAGTCGCGCACACTGCTGTTCACTCGCTAAACGACCTCTTGGGAAACACGTCTCCGGTCGACGGACCGCTCAGATTGCTTCTCGTGTAACTGTGAACTGTGTCAGCGCAGGGAATCCGTCTCTGTTGAGCAGATGTCAATCCTGCCTCGCTTTTGCTTTGTTGCCTCTACCAAGATGATTTCCCGTTTCTCTCTTCACTGGAGCAGGCAGACACAGCCAACGCACATCAAGTGTCAAGAGACACGCTCTGCTGAGCTCAACGCTTGTGCAGATGCACATGTGCGACGAAGTCAACACACGTGCTTGTGGAGAGAAAGAAAGGGACTCCCAGGCGTGTGGAGCGACGGGGAGAAAGAGCGGGCGCTGAGGAACACAGTTTCAAACAGACTGTCTCCACACAAACAGGCACCTGTCTGCAGGTATCCTAGATCTTGATTCTTGAACTTGAGGAAACACGCGTCTGAGCAAAACTCCCAAACGCTTCCAGGAAAGACACAGGCTCTCCCACAAGCACACAAGTGTTTGCCCTCAGCTATAGATCAGGGACAAGCCTGTGAAGAGCAACCAAAGAGCTCGTCCGTCTTTCCCTCAATAGATGGGAGTAGGCGCGCTTGCGGATGTGTGCGTGTGTGTGGCCACGCGTTTGCTTAGGCATCAGTGTGTGAAAAGGTAGGTGCTTTTCTCTAGCTGCGTGTGCGTGCACGTGGTGCTGGGTGCACATCCCTGGGTGCTCGTGGAAAGGTTTCTGCATGGTTTTCGCTGAGGAATCGTGTGTGTGCACATGGACAAAGAGAAGGCGCAGCAACCAGGTTCCAGCGCCGAAGAAGGCAAAAGGCGAGGTTTCCGGCGCTATCTCCTTCTCTCCCCAGAGCTAGTCGCGCAAAGCAAGCCGCTAAGCCGGCGACCGGCAAGAGAGCTACAACGAAGCATGCCGAACGGAGAAAATAGCAGCAGCTCATCTGTTCACACCTTGTTTCTGCCATGTGCTTGAACGCCAAGACGTTCGCGCTTCTGTGAGATGAAAGACGTCCTTCTGCATATGTGGTTGCTCACACCGGTGCACTTGTTAGTGTATCCATTCAGTCCTGGGCTGCGGGGCATTCAGAAGTGGCTCTGTGGAGACGTCTGCATAGAGGCAGCTGTCAGAACACGCACACTCGATTGTTCACCAAAACATATGCAGACGCGTCCTTAGCCTGTAGATTTGGATGCACAGAGTTCCCTGTGTTCGCAAGAGACAAGGGAATCGCGTCTGTGCGCACAGAAGCAATAGCGGACCGTTTCCCTCGGAGTGAACGCGAAAGAGCCGTCTATATACTCGCAGACACGCGAACGTGCCTCAATGCGGTCACAGAGGCAGCAGCTTTTGCACAGATGCTCCTGGTGATTCTGGCACTTTCCAGGCACACTCCTGAAAGTCGCGCACACTGCTGTTCACTCGCTAAACGACCTCTTGGGAAACACGTCTCCGGTCGACGGACCGCTCAGATTGCTTCTCGTGTAACTGTGAACTGTGTCAGCGCAGGGAATCCGTCTCTGTTGAGCAGATGTCAATCCTGCCTCGCTTTTGCTTTGTTGCCTCTACCAAGATGATTTCCCGTTTCTCTCTTCACTGGAGCAGGCAGACACAGCCAACGCACATCAAGTGTCAAGAGACACGCTCTGCTGAGCTCAACGCTTGTGCAGATGCACATGTGCGACGAAGTCAACACACGTGCTTGTGGAGAGAAAGAAAGGGACTCCCAGGCGTGTGGAGCGACGGGGAGAAAGAGCGGGCGCTGAGGAACACAGTTTCAAACAGACTGTCTCCACACAAACAGGCACCTGTCTGCAGGTATCCTAGATCTTGATTCTTGAACTTGAGGAAACACGCGTCTGAGCAAAACTCCCAAACGCTTCCAGGAAAGACACAGGCTCTCCCACAAGCACACAAGTGTTTGCCCTCAGCTATAGATCAGGGACAAGCCTGTGAAGAGATGCCCTGCTATTCTTTCGCCTTATGGCATCATGTGTTTCGTTCCTCTTGGAGATCGATTGTTAAACGTCTTTCCTCGGGCGACTGTGAAGCATTTGCCAGCGGAGGAGAAGTAGCACGGAGCAGCATTCAGTACTGCCTACGAGTGTCTTTGCTACCCTACTAGCGGAGCTCCAAGAACAGGCACACATCTTCAGGTACCTTCCAAATGTGGATTCCCCTGCAGCCCCGTAGGCGGGCGTGCAGTACGCCAACCGTCAACGGACGTTTTTCCCCTCAAGCCTGTCAGGACGTTGCTCGTCCGTCTTTCCCTCAATAGATGGGAGTAGGCGCGCTTGCGGATGTGTGCGTGTGTGTGGCCACGCGTTTGCTTAGGCATCAGTGTGTGAAAAGGTAGGTGCTTTTCTCTAGCTGCGTGTGCGTGCACGTGGTGCTGGGTGCACATCCCTGGGTGCTCGTGGAAAGGTTTCTGCATGGTTTTCGCTGAGGAATCGTGTGTGTGCACATGGACAAAGAGAAGGCGCAGCAACCAGGTTCCAGCGCCGAAGAAGGCAAAAGGCGAGGTTTCCGGCGCTATCTCCTTCTCTCCCCAGAGCTAGTCGCGCAAAGCAAGCCGCTAAGCCGGCGACCGGCAAGAGAGCTACAACGAAGCATGCCGAACGGAGAAAATAGCAGCAGCTCATCTGTTCACACCTTGTTTCTGCCATGTGCTTGAACGCCAAGACGTTCGCGCTTCTGTGAGATGAAAGACGTCCTTCTGCATATGTGGTTGCTCACACCGGTGCACTTGTTAGTGTATCCATTCAGTCCTGGGCTGCGGGGCATTCAGAAGTGGCTCTGTGGAGACGTCTGCATAGAGGCAGCTGTCAGAACACGCACACTCGATTGTTCACCAAAACATATGCAGACGCGTCCTTAGCCTGTAGATTTGGATGCACAGAGTTCCCTGTGTTCGCAAGAGACAAGGGAATCGCGTCTGTGCGCACAGAAGCAATAGCGGACCGTTTCCCTCGGAGTGAACGCGAAAGAGCCGTCTATATACTCGCAGACACGCGAACGTGCCTCAATGCGGTCACAGAGGCAGCAGCTTTTGCACAGATGCTCCTGGTGATTCTGGCACTTTCCAGGCACACTCCTGAAAGTCGCGCACACTGCTGTTCACTCGCTAAACGACCTCTTGGGAAACACGTCTCCGGTCGACGGACCGCTCAGATTGCTTCTCGTGTAACTGTGAACTGTGTCAGCGCAGGGAATCCGTCTCTGTTGAGCAGATGTCAATCCTGCCTCGCTTTTGCTTTGTTGCCTCTACCAAGATGATTTCCCGTTTCTCTCTTCACTGGAGCAGGCAGACACAGCCAACGCACATCAAGTGTCAAGAGACACGCTCTGCTGAGCTCAACGCTTGTGCAGATGCACATGTGCGACGAAGTCAACACACGTGCTTGTGGAGAGAAAGAAAGGGACTCCCAGGCGTGTGGAGCGACGGGGAGAAAGAGCGGGCGCTGAGGAACACAGTTTCAAACAGACTGTCTCCACACAAACAGGCACCTGTCTGCAGGTATCCTAGATCTTGATTCTTGAACTTGAGGAAACACGCGTCTGAGCAAAACTCCCAAACGCTTCCAGGAAAGACACAGGCTCTCCCACAAGCACACAAGTGTTTGCCCTCAGCTATAGATCAGGGACAAGCCTGTGAAGAGCAACCAAAGAGCTCGTCCGTCTTTCCCTCAATAGATGGGAGTAGGCGCGCTTGCGGATGTGTGCGTGTGTGTGGCCACGCGTTTGCTTAGGCATCAGTGTGTGAAAAGGTAGGTGCTTTTCTCTAGCTGCGTGTGCGTGCACGTGGTGCTGGGTGCACATCCCTGGGTGCTCGTGGAAAGGTTTCTGCATGGTTTTCGCTGAGGAATCGTGTGTGTGCACATGGACAAAGAGAAGGCGCAGCAACCAGGTTCCAGCGCCGAAGAAGGCAAAAGGCGAGGTTTCCGGCGCTATCTCCTTCTCTCCCCAGAGCTAGTCGCGCAAAGCAAGCCGCTAAGCCGGCGACCGGCAAGAGAGCTACAACGAAGCATGCCGAACGGAGAAAATAGCAGCAGCTCATCTGTTCACACCTTGTTTCTGCCATGTGCTTGAACGCCAAGACGTTCGCGCTTCTGTGAGATGAAAGACGTCCTTCTGCATATGTGGTTGCTCACACCGGTGCACTTGTTAGTGTATCCATTCAGTCCTGGGCTGCGGGGCATTCAGAAGTGGCTCTGTGGAGACGTCTGCATAGAGGCAGCTGTCAGAACACGCACACTCGATTGTTCACCAAAACATATGCAGACGCGTCCTTAGCCTGTAGATTTGGATGCACAGAGTTCCCTGTGTTCGCAAGAGACAAGGGAATCGCGTCTGTGCGCACAGAAGCAATAGCGGACCGTTTCCCTCGGAGTGAACGCGAAAGAGCCGTCTATATACTCGCAGACACGCGAACGTGCCTCAATGCGGTCACAGAGGCAGCAGCTTTTGCACAGATGCTCCTGGTGATTCTGGCACTTTCCAGGCACACTCCTGAAAGTCGCGCACACTGCTGTTCACTCGCTAAACGACCTCTTGGGAAACACGTCTCCGGTCGACGGACCGCTCAGATTGCTTCTCGTGTAACTGTGAACTGTGTCAGCGCAGGGAATCCGTCTCTGTTGAGCAGATGTCAATCCTGCCTCGCTTTTGCTTTGTTGCCTCTACCAAGATGATTTCCCGTTTCTCTCTTCACTGGAGCAGGCAGACACAGCCAACGCACATCAAGTGTCAAGAGACACGCTCTGCTGAGCTCAACGCTTGTGCAGATGCACATGTGCGACGAAGTCAACACACGTGCTTGTGGAGAGAAAGAAAGGGACTCCCAGGCGTGTGGAGCGACGGGGAGAAAGAGCGGGCGCTGAGGAACACAGTTTCAAACAGACTGTCTCCACACAAACAGGCACCTGTCTGCAGGTATCCTAGATCTTGATTCTTGAACTTGAGGAAACACGCGTCTGAGCAAAACTCCCAAACGCTTCCAGGAAAGACACAGGCTCTCCCACAAGCACACAAGTGTTTGCCCTCAGCTATAGATCAGGGACAAGCCTGTGAAGAGATGCCCTGCTATTCTTTCGCCTTATGGCATCATGTGTTTCGTTCCTCTTGGAGATCGATTGTTAAACGTCTTTCCTCGGGCGACTGTGAAGCATTTGCCAGCGGAGGAGAAGTAGCACGGAGCAGCATTCAGTACTGCCTACGAGTGTCTTTGCTACCCTACTAGCGGAGCTCCAAGAACAGGCGCACATCTTCAGGTACCTTCCAAATGTGGATTCCCCTGCAGCCCCGTAGGCGGGCGTGCAGTACGCCAACCGTCAACGGACGTTTTTCCCCTCAAGCCTGTCAGGACGTTGCTCGTCCGTCTTTCCCTCAATAGATGGGAGTAGGCGCGCTTGCGGATGTGTGCGTGTGTGTGGCCACGCGTTTGCTTAGGCATCAGTGTGTGAAAAGGTAGGTGCTTTTCTCTAGCTGCGTGTGCGTGCACGTGGTGCTGGGTGCACATCCCTGGGTGCTCGTGGAAAGGTTTCTGCATGGTTTTCGCTGAGGAATCGTGTGTGTGCACATGGACAAAGAGAAGGCGCAGCAACCAGGTTCCAGCGCCGAAGAAGGCAAAAGGCGAGGTTTCCGGCGCTATCTCCTTCTCTCCCCAGAGCTAGTCGCGCAAAGCAAGCCGCTAAGCCGGCGACCGGCAAGAGAGCTACAACGAAGCATGCCGAACGGAGAAAATAGCAGCAGCTCATCTGTTCACACCTTGTTTCTGCCATGTGCTTGAACGCCAAGACGTTCGCGCTTCTGTGAGATGAAAGACGTCCTTCTGCATATGTGGTTGCTCACACCGGTGCACTTGTTAGTGTATCCATTCAGTCCTGGGCTGCGGGGCATTCAGAAGTGGCTCTGTGGAGACGTCTGCATAGAGGCAGCTGTCAGAACACGCACACTCGATTGTTCACCAAAACATATGCAGACGCGTCCTTAGCCTGTAGATTTGGATGCACAGAGTTCCCTGTGTTCGCAAGAGACAAGGGAATCGCGTCTGTGCGCACAGAAGCAATAGCGGACCGTTTCCCTCGGAGTGAACGCGAAAGAGCCGTCTATATACTCGCAGACACGCGAACGTGCCTCAATGCGGTCACAGAGGCAGCAGCTTTTGCACAGATGCTCCTGGTGATTCTGGCACTTTCCAGGCACACTCCTGAAAGTCGCGCACACTGCTGTTCACTCGCTAAACGACCTCTTGGGAAACACGTCTCCGGTCGACGGACCGCTCAGATTGCTTCTCGTGTAACTGTGAACTGTGTCAGCGCAGGGAATCCGTCTCTGTTGAGCAGATGTCAATCCTGCCTCGCTTTTGCTTTGTTGCCTCTACCAAGATGATTTCCCGTTTCTCTCTTCACTGGAGCAGGCAGACACAGCCAACGCACATCAAGTGTCAAGAGACACGCTCTGCTGAGCTCAACGCTTGTGCAGATGCACATGTGCGACGAAGTCAACACACGTGCTTGTGGAGAGAAAGAAAGGGACTCCCAGGCGTGTGGAGCGACGGGGAGAAAGAGCGGGCGCTGAGGAACACAGTTTCAAACAGACTGTCTCCACACAAACAGGCACCTGTCTGCAGGTATCCTAGATCTTGATTCTTGAACTTGAGGAAACACGCGTCTGAGCAAAACTCCCAAACGCTTCCAGGAAAGACACAGGCTCTCCCACAAGCACACAAGTGTTTGCCCTCAGCTATAGATCAGGGACAAGCCTGTGAAGAGATGCCCTGCTATTCTTTCGCCTTATGGCATCATGTGTTTCGTTCCTCTTGGAGATCGATTGTTAAACGTCTTTCCTCGGGCGACTGTGAAGCATTTGCCAGCGGAGGAGAAGTAGCACGGAGCAGCATTCAGTACTGCCTACGAGTGTCTTTGCTACCCTACTAGCGGAGCTCCAAGAACAGGCGCACATCTTCAGGTACCTTCCAAATGTGGATTCCCCTGCAGCCCCGTAGGCGGGCGTGCAGTACGCCAACCGTCAACGGACGTTTTTCCCCTCAAGCCTGTCAGGACGTTGCTCGTCCGTCTTTCCCTCAATAGATGGGAGTAGGCGCGCTTGCGGATGTGTGCGTGTGTGTGGCCACGCGTTTGCTTAGGCATCAGTGTGTGAAAAGGTAGGTGCTTTTCTCTAGCTGCGTGTGCGTGCACGTGGTGCTGGGTGCACATCCCTGGGTGCTCGTGGAAAGGTTTCTGCATGGTTTTCGCTGAGGAATCGTGTGTGTGCACATGGACAAAGAGAAGGCGCAGCAACCAGGTTCCAGCGCCGAAGAAGGCAAAAGGCGAGGTTTCCGGCGCTATCTCCTTCTCTCCCCAGAGCTAGTCGCGCAAAGCAAGCCGCTAAGCCGGCGACCGGCAAGAGAGCTACAACGAAGCATGCCGAACGGAGAAAATAGCAGCAGCTCATCTGTTCACACCTTGTTTCTGCCATGTGCTTGAACGCCAAGACGTTCGCGCTTCTGTGAGATGAAAGACGTCCTTCTGCATATGTGGTTGCTCACACCGGTGCACTTGTTAGTGTATCCATTCAGTCCTGGGCTGCGGGGCATTCAGAAGTGGCTCTGTGGAGACGTCTGCATAGAGGCAGCTGTCAGAACACGCACACTCGATTGTTCACCAAAACATATGCAGACGCGTCCTTAGCCTGTAGATTTGGATGCACAGAGTTCCCTGTGTTCGCAAGAGACAAGGGAATCGCGTCTGTGCGCACAGAAGCAATAGCGGACCGTTTCCCTCGGAGTGAACGCGAAAGAGCCGTCTATATACTCGCAGACACGCGAACGTGCCTCAATGCGGTCACAGAGGCAGCAGCTTTTGCACAGATGCTCCTGGTGATTCTGGCACTTTCCAGGCACACTCCTGAAAGTCGCGCACACTGCTGTTCACTCGCTAAACGACCTCTTGGGAAACACGTCTCCGGTCGACGGACCGCTCAGATTGCTTCTCGTGTAACTGTGAACTGTGTCAGCGCAGGGAATCCGTCTCTGTTGAGCAGATGTCAATCCTGCCTCGCTTTTGCTTTGTTGCCTCTACCAAGATGATTTCCCGTTTCTCTCTTCACTGGAGCAGGCAGACACAGCCAACGCACATCAAGTGTCAAGAGACACGCTCTGCTGAGCTCAACGCTTGTGCAGATGCACATGTGCGACGAAGTCAACACACGTGCTTGTGGAGAGAAAGAAAGGGACTCCCAGGCGTGTGGAGCGACGGGGAGAAAGAGCGGGCGCTGAGGAACACAGTTTCAAACAGACTGTCTCCACACAAACAGGCACCTGTCTGCAGGTATCCTAGATCTTGATTCTTGAACTTGAGGAAACACGCGTCTGAGCAAAACTCCCAAACGCTTCCAGGAAAGACACAGGCTCTCCCACAAGCACACAAGTGTTTGCCCTCAGCTATAGATCAGGGACAAGCCTGTGAAGAGATGCCCTGCTATTCTTTCGCCTTATGGCATCATGTGTTTCGTTCCTCTTGGAGATCGATTGTTAAACGTCTTTCCTCGGGCGACTGTGAAGCATTTGCCAGCGGAGGAGAAGTAGCACGGAGCAGCATTCAGTACTGCCTACGAGTGTCTTTGCTACCCTACTAGCGGAGCTCCAAGAACAGGCGCACATCTTCAGGTACCTTCCAAATGTGGATTCCCCTGCAGCCCCGTAGGCGGGCGTGCAGTACGCCAACCGTCAACGGACGTTTTTCCCCTCAAGCCTGTCAGGACGTTGCTCGTCCGTCTTTCCCTCAATAGATGGGAGTAGGCGCGCTTGCGGATGTGTGCGTGTGTGTGGCCACGCGTTTGCTTAGGCATCAGTGTGTGAAAAGGTAGGTGCTTTTCTCTAGCTGCGTGTGCGTGCACGTGGTGCTGGGTGCACATCCCTGGGTGCTCGTGGAAAGGTTTCTGCATGGTTTTCGCTGAGGAATCGTGTGTGTGCACATGGACAAAGAGAAGGCGCAGCAACCAGGTTCCAGCGCCGAAGAAGGCAAAAGGCGAGGTTTCCGGCGCTATCTCCTTCTCTCCCCAGAGCTAGTCGCGCAAAGCAAGCCGCTAAGCCGGCGACCGGCAAGAGAGCTACAACGAAGCATGCCGAACGGAGAAAATAGCAGCAGCTCATCTGTTCACACCTTGTTTCTGCCATGTGCTTGAACGCCAAGACGTTCGCGCTTCTGTGAGATGAAAGACGTCCTTCTGCATATGTGGTTGCTCACACCGGTGCACTTGTTAGTGTATCCATTCAGTCCTGGGCTGCGGGGCATTCAGAAGTGGCTCTGTGGAGACGTCTGCATAGAGGCAGCTGTCAGAACACGCACACTCGATTGTTCACCAAAACATATGCAGACGCGTCCTTAGCCTGTAGATTTGGATGCACAGAGTTCCCTGTGTTCGCAAGAGACAAGGGAATCGCGTCTGTGCGCACAGAAGCAATAGCGGACCGTTTCCCTCGGAGTGAACGCGAAAGAGCCGTCTATATACTCGCAGACACGCGAACGTGCCTCAATGCGGTCACAGAGGCAGCAGCTTTTGCACAGATGCTCCTGGTGATTCTGGCACTTTCCAGGCACACTCCTGAAAGTCGCGCACACTGCTGTTCACTCGCTAAACGACCTCTTGGGAAACACGTCTCCGGTCGACGGACCGCTCAGATTGCTTCTCGTGTAACTGTGAACTGTGTCAGCGCAGGGAATCCGTCTCTGTTGAGCAGATGTCAATCCTGCCTCGCTTTTGCTTTGTTGCCTCTACCAAGATGATTTCCCGTTTCTCTCTTCACTGGAGCAGGCAGACACAGCCAACGCACATCAAGTGTCAAGAGACACGCTCTGCTGAGCTCAACGCTTGTGCAGATGCACATGTGCGACGAAGTCAACACACGTGCTTGTGGAGAGAAAGAAAGGGACTCCCAGGCGTGTGGAGCGACGGGGAGAAAGAGCGGGCGCTGAGGAACACAGTTTCAAACAGACTGTCTCCACACAAACAGGCACCTGTCTGCAGGTATCCTAGATCTTGATTCTTGAACTTGAGGAAACACGCGTCTGAGCAAAACTCCCAAACGCTTCCAGGAAAGACACAGGCTCTCCCACAAGCACACAAGTGTTTGCCCTCAGCTATAGATCAGGGACAAGCCTGTGAAGAGCAACCAAAGAGCTCGTCCGTCTTTCCCTCAATAGATGGGAGTAGGCGCGCTTGCGGATGTGTGCGTGTGTGTGGCCACGCGTTTGCTTAGGCATCAGTGTGTGAAAAGGTAGGTGCTTTTCTCTAGCTGCGTGTGCGTGCACGTGGTGCTGGGTGCACATCCCTGGGTGCTCGTGGAAAGGTTTCTGCATGGTTTTCGCTGAGGAATCGTGTGTGTGCACATGGACAAAGAGAAGGCGCAGCAACCAGGTTCCAGCGCCGAAGAAGGCAAAAGGCGAGGTTTCCGGCGCTATCTCCTTCTCTCCCCAGAGCTAGTCGCGCAAAGCAAGCCGCTAAGCCGGCGACCGGCAAGAGAGCTACAACGAAGCATGCCGAACGGAGAAAATAGCAGCAGCTCATCTGTTCACACCTTGTTTCTGCCATGTGCTTGAACGCCAAGACGTTCGCGCTTCTGTGAGATGAAAGACGTCCTTCTGCATATGTGGTTGCTCACACCGGTGCACTTGTTAGTGTATCCATTCAGTCCTGGGCTGCGGGGCATTCAGAAGTGGCTCTGTGGAGACGTCTGCATAGAGGCAGCTGTCAGAACACGCACACTCGATTGTTCACCAAAACATATGCAGACGCGTCCTTAGCCTGTAGATTTGGATGCACAGAGTTCCCTGTGTTCGCAAGAGACAAGGGAATCGCGTCTGTGCGCACAGAAGCAATAGCGGACCGTTTCCCTCGGAGTGAACGCGAAAGAGCCGTCTATATACTCGCAGACACGCGAACGTGCCTCAATGCGGTCACAGAGGCAGCAGCTTTTGCACAGATGCTCCTGGTGATTCTGGCACTTTCCAGGCACACTCCTGAAAGTCGCGCACACTGCTGTTCACTCGCTAAACGACCTCTTGGGAAACACGTCTCCGGTCGACGGACCGCTCAGATTGCTTCTCGTGTAACTGTGAACTGTGTCAGCGCAGGGAATCCGTCTCTGTTGAGCAGATGTCAATCCTGCCTCGCTTTTGCTTTGTTGCCTCTACCAAGATGATTTCCCGTTTCTCTCTTCACTGGAGCAGGCAGACACAGCCAACGCACATCAAGTGTCAAGAGACACGCTCTGCTGAGCTCAACGCTTGTGCAGATGCACATGTGCGACGAAGTCAACACACGTGCTTGTGGAGAGAAAGAAAGGGACTCCCAGGCGTGTGGAGCGACGGGGAGAAAGAGCGGGCGCTGAGGAACACAGTTTCAAACAGACTGTCTCCACACAAACAGGCACCTGTCTGCAGGTATCCTAGATCTTGATTCTTGAACTTGAGGAAACACGCGTCTGAGCAAAACTCCCAAACGCTTCCAGGAAAGACACAGGCTCTCCCACAAGCACACAAGTGTTTGCCCTCAGCTATAGATCAGGGACAAGCCTGTGAAGAGCAACCAAAGAGCTCGTCCGTCTTTCCCTCAATAGATGGGAGTAGGCGCGCTTGCGGATGTGTGCGTGTGTGTGGCCACGCGTTTGCTTAGGCATCAGTGTGTGAAAAGGTAGGTGCTTTTCTCTAGCTGCGTGTGCGTGCACGTGGTGCTGGGTGCACATCCCTGGGTGCTCGTGGAAAGGTTTCTGCATGGTTTTCGCTGAGGAATCGTGTGTGTGCACATGGACAAAGAGAAGGCGCAGCAACCAGGTTCCAGCGCCGAAGAAGGCAAAAGGCGAGGTTTCCGGCGCTATCTCCTTCTCTCCCCAGAGCTAGTCGCGCAAAGCAAGCCGCTAAGCCGGCGACCGGCAAGAGAGCTACAACGAAGCATGCCGAACGGAGAAAATAGCAGCAGCTCATCTGTTCACACCTTGTTTCTGCCATGTGCTTGAACGCCAAGACGTTCGCGCTTCTGTGAGATGAAAGACGTCCTTCTGCATATGTGGTTGCTCACACCGGTGCACTTGTTAGTGTATCCATTCAGTCCTGGGCTGCGGGGCATTCAGAAGTGGCTCTGTGGAGACGTCTGCATAGAGGCAGCTGTCAGAACACGCACACTCGATTGTTCACCAAAACATATGCAGACGCGTCCTTAGCCTGTAGATTTGGATGCACAGAGTTCCCTGTGTTCGCAAGAGACAAGGGAATCGCGTCTGTGCGCACAGAAGCAATAGCGGACCGTTTCCCTCGGAGTGAACGCGAAAGAGCCGTCTATATACTCGCAGACACGCGAACGTGCCTCAATGCGGTCACAGAGGCAGCAGCTTTTGCACAGATGCTCCTGGTGATTCTGGCACTTTCCAGGCACACTCCTGAAAGTCGCGCACACTGCTGTTCACTCGCTAAACGACCTCTTGGGAAACACGTCTCCGGTCGACGGACCGCTCAGATTGCTTCTCGTGTAACTGTGAACTGTGTCAGCGCAGGGAATCCGTCTCTGTTGAGCAGATGTCAATCCTGCCTCGCTTTTGCTTTGTTGCCTCTACCAAGATGATTTCCCGTTTCTCTCTTCACTGGAGCAGGCAGACACAGCCAACGCACATCAAGTGTCAAGAGACACGCTCTGCTGAGCTCAACGCTTGTGCAGATGCACATGTGCGACGAAGTCAACACACGTGCTTGTGGAGAGAAAGAAAGGGACTCCCAGGCGTGTGGAGCGACGGGGAGAAAGAGCGGGCGCTGAGGAACACAGTTTCAAACAGACTGTCTCCACACAAACAGGCACCTGTCTGCAGGTATCCTAGATCTTGATTCTTGAACTTGAGGAAACACGCGTCTGAGCAAAACTCCCAAACGCTTCCAGGAAAGACACAGGCTCTCCCACAAGCACACAAGTGTTTGCCCTCAGCTATAGATCAGGGACAAGCCTGTGAAGAGATGCCCTGCTATTCTTTCGCCTTATGGCATCATGTGTTTCGTTCCTCTTGGAGATCGATTGTTAAACGTCTTTCCTCGGGCGACTGTGAAGCATTTGCCAGCGGAGGAGAAGTAGCACGGAGCAGCATTCAGTACTGCCTACGAGTGTCTTTGCTACCCTACTAGCGGAGCTCCAAGAACAGGCACACATCTTCAGGTACCTTCCAAATGTGGATTCCCCTGCAGCCCCGTAGGCGGGCGTGCAGTACGCCAACCGTCAACGGACGTTTTTCCCCTCAAGCCTGTCAGGACGTTGCTCGTCCGTCTTTCCCTCAATAGATGGGAGTAGGCGCGCTTGCGGATGTGTGCGTGTGTGTGGCCACGCGTTTGCTTAGGCATCAGTGTGTGAAAAGGTAGGTGCTTTTCTCTAGCTGCGTGTGCGTGCACGTGGTGCTGGGTGCACATCCCTGGGTGCTCGTGGAAAGGTTTCTGCATGGTTTTCGCTGAGGAATCGTGTGTGTGCACATGGACAAAGAGAAGGCGCAGCAACCAGGTTCCAGCGCCGAAGAAGGCAAAAGGCGAGGTTTCCGGCGCTATCTCCTTCTCTCCCCAGAGCTAGTCGCGCAAAGCAAGCCGCTAAGCCGGCGACCGGCAAGAGAGCTACAACGAAGCATGCCGAACGGAGAAAATAGCAGCAGCTCATCTGTTCACACCTTGTTTCTGCCATGTGCTTGAACGCCAAGACGTTCGCGCTTCTGTGAGATGAAAGACGTCCTTCTGCATATGTGGTTGCTCACACCGGTGCACTTGTTAGTGTATCCATTCAGTCCTGGGCTGCGGGGCATTCAGAAGTGGCTCTGTGGAGACGTCTGCATAGAGGCAGCTGTCAGAACACGCACACTCGATTGTTCACCAAAACATATGCAGACGCGTCCTTAGCCTGTAGATTTGGATGCACAGAGTTCCCTGTGTTCGCAAGAGACAAGGGAATCGCGTCTGTGCGCACAGAAGCAATAGCGGACCGTTTCCCTCGGAGTGAACGCGAAAGAGCCGTCTATATACTCGCAGACACGCGAACGTGCCTCAATGCGGTCACAGAGGCAGCAGCTTTTGCACAGATGCTCCTGGTGATTCTGGCACTTTCCAGGCACACTCCTGAAAGTCGCGCACACTGCTGTTCACTCGCTAAACGACCTCTTGGGAAACACGTCTCCGGTCGACGGACCGCTCAGATTGCTTCTCGTGTAACTGTGAACTGTGTCAGCGCAGGGAATCCGTCTCTGTTGAGCAGATGTCAATCCTGCCTCGCTTTTGCTTTGTTGCCTCTACCAAGATGATTTCCCGTTTCTCTCTTCACTGGAGCAGGCAGACACAGCCAACGCACATCAAGTGTCAAGAGACACGCTCTGCTGAGCTCAACGCTTGTGCAGATGCACATGTGCGACGAAGTCAACACACGTGCTTGTGGAGAGAAAGAAAGGGACTCCCAGGCGTGTGGAGCGACGGGGAGAAAGAGCGGGCGCTGAGGAACACAGTTTCAAACAGACTGTCTCCACACAAACAGGCACCTGTCTGCAGGTATCCTAGATCTTGATTCTTGAACTTGAGGAAACACGCGTCTGAGCAAAACTCCCAAACGCTTCCAGGAAAGACACAGGCTCTCCCACAAGCACACAAGTGTTTGCCCTCAGCTATAGATCAGGGACAAGCCTGTGAAGAGCAACCAAAGAGCTCGTCCGTCTTTCCCTCAATAGATGGGAGTAGGCGCGCTTGCGGATGTGTGCGTGTGTGTGGCCACGCGTTTGCTTAGGCATCAGTGTGTGAAAAGGTAGGTGCTTTTCTCTAGCTGCGTGTGCGTGCACGTGGTGCTGGGTGCACATCCCTGGGTGCTCGTGGAAAGGTTTCTGCATGGTTTTCGCTGAGGAATCGTGTGTGTGCACATGGACAAAGAGAAGGCGCAGCAACCAGGTTCCAGCGCCGAAGAAGGCAAAAGGCGAGGTTTCCGGCGCTATCTCCTTCTCTCCCCAGAGCTAGTCGCGCAAAGCAAGCCGCTAAGCCGGCGACCGGCAAGAGAGCTACAACGAAGCATGCCGAACGGAGAAAATAGCAGCAGCTCATCTGTTCACACCTTGTTTCTGCCATGTGCTTGAACGCCAAGACGTTCGCGCTTCTGTGAGATGAAAGACGTCCTTCTGCATATGTGGTTGCTCACACCGGTGCACTTGTTAGTGTATCCATTCAGTCCTGGGCTGCGGGGCATTCAGAAGTGGCTCTGTGGAGACGTCTGCATAGAGGCAGCTGTCAGAACACGCACACTCGATTGTTCACCAAAACATATGCAGACGCGTCCTTAGCCTGTAGATTTGGATGCACAGAGTTCCCTGTGTTCGCAAGAGACAAGGGAATCGCGTCTGTGCGCACAGAAGCAATAGCGGACCGTTTCCCTCGGAGTGAACGCGAAAGAGCCGTCTATATACTCGCAGACACGCGAACGTGCCTCAATGCGGTCACAGAGGCAGCAGCTTTTGCACAGATGCTCCTGGTGATTCTGGCACTTTCCAGGCACACTCCTGAAAGTCGCGCACACTGCTGTTCACTCGCTAAACGACCTCTTGGGAAACACGTCTCCGGTCGACGGACCGCTCAGATTGCTTCTCGTGTAACTGTGAACTGTGTCAGCGCAGGGAATCCCGTCTCTGTTGAGCAGATGTCAATCCTGCCTCGCTTTTGCTTTGTTGCCTCTACCAAGATGATTTCCCGTTTCTCTCTTCACTGGAGCAGGCAGACACAGCCAACGCACATCAAGTGTCAAGAGACACGCTCTGCTGAGCTCAACGCTTGTGCAGATGCACATGTGCGACGAAGTCAACACACGTGCTTGTGGAGAGAAAGAAAGGGACTCCCAGGCGTGTGGAGCGACGGGGAGAAAGAGCGGGCGCTGAGGAACACAGTTTCAAACAGACTGTCTCCACACAAACAGGCACCTGTCTGCAGGTATCCTAGATCTTGATTCTTGAACTTGAGGAAACACGCGTCTGAGCAAAACTCCCAAACGCTTCCAGGAAAGACACAGGCTCTCCCACAAGCACACAAGTGTTTGCCCTCAGCTATAGATCAGGGACAAGCCTGTGAAGAGATGCCCTGCTATTCTTTCGCCTTATGGCATCATGTGTTTCGTTCCTCTTGGAGATCGATTGTTAAACGTCTTTCCTCGGGCGACTGTGAAGCATTTGCCAGCGGAGGAGAAGTAGCACGGAGCAGCATTCAGTACTGCCTACGAGTGTCTTTGCTACCCTACTAGCGGAGCTCCAAGAACAGGCGCACATCTTCAGGTACCTTCCAAATGTGGATTCCCATTCCCCTGCAGCCCCGTAGGCGGGCGTGCAGTACGCCAACCGTCAACGGACGTTTTTCCCCTCAAGCCTGTCAGGACGTTGCTCGTCCGTCTTTCCCTCAATAGATGGGGAGTAGGCGCGCTTGCGGATGTGTGCGTGTGTGTGGCCACGCGTTTGCTTAGGCATCAGTGTGTGAAAAGGTAGGTGCTTTTCTCTAGCTGCGTGTGCGTGCACGTGGTGCTGGGTGCACATCCCTGGTGCTCGTGAAAGGTTTCTGCATGGTTTTCGCTGAGGAATCGTGTGTGTGCACATGGACAAAGAGAAGGCGCAGCAACCAGGTTCCAGCGCCGAAGAAGGCAAAAGGCGAGGTTTCCGGCGCTATCTCCTTCTCTCCCCAGAGCTAGTCGCGCAAAGCAAGCCGCTAAGCCGGCGACCGGCAAGAGAGCTACAACGAAGCATGCCGAACGGAGAAAATAGCAGCAGCTCATCTGTTCACACCTTGTTTCTGCCATGTGCTTGAACGCCAAGACGTTCGCGCTTCTGTGAGATGAAAGACGTCCTTCTGCATATGTGGTTGCTCACACCGGTGCACTTGTTAGTGTATCCATTCAGTCCTGGGCTGCGGGGCATTCAGAAGTGGCTCTGTGGAGACGTCTGCATAGAGGCAGCTGTCAGAACACGCACACTCGATTGTTCACCAAAACATATGCAGACGCGTCCTTAGCCTGTAGATTTGGATGCACAGAGTTCCCTGTGTTCGCAAGAGACAAGGGAATCGCGTCTGTGCGCACAGAAGCAATAGCGGACCGTTTCCCTCGGAGTGAACGCGAAAGAGCCGTCTATATACTCGCAGACACGCGAACGTGCCTCAATGCGGTCACAGAGGCAGCAGCTTTTGCACAGATGCTCCTGGTGATTCTGGCACTTTCCAGGCACACTCCTGAAAGTCGCGCACACTGCTGTTCACTCGCTAAACGACCTCTTGGGAAACACGTCTCCGGTCGACGGACCGCTCAGATTGCTTCTCGTGTAACTGTGAACTGTGTCAGCGCAGGGAATCCGTCTCTGTTGAGCAGATGTCAATCCTGCCTCGCTTTTGCTTTGTTGCCTCTACCAAGATGATTTCCCGTTTCTCTCTTCACTGGAGCAGGCAGACACAGCCAACGCACATCAAGTGTCAAGAGACACGCTCTGCTGAGCTCAACGCTTGTGCAGATGCACATGTGCGACGAAGTCAACACACGTGCTTGTGGAGAGAAAGAAAGGGACTCCCAGGCGTGTGGAGCGACGGGGAGAAAGAGCGGGGCGCTGAGGAACACAGTTTCAAACAGACTGTCTCCACACAAACAGGCACCTGTCTGCAGGTATCCTAGATCTTGATTCTTGAACTTGAGGAAACACGCGTCTGAGCAAAACTCCCAAACGCTTCCAGGAAAGACACAGGCTCTCCCACAAGCACACAAGTGTTTGCCCTCAGCTATAGATCAGGGACAAGCCTGTGAAGAGATGCCCTGCTATTCTTTCGCCTTATGGCATCATGTGTTTCGTTCCTCTTGGAGATCGATTGTTAAACGTCTTTCCTCGGGCGACTGTGAAGCATTTGCCAGCGGAGGAGAAGTAGCACGGAGCAGCATTCAGTACTGCCTACGAGTGTCTTTGCTACCCTACTAGCGGAGCTCCAAGAACAGGCGCACATCTTCAGGTACCTTCCAAATGTGGATTCCCCTGCAGCCCCGTAGGCGGGCGTGCAGTACGCCAACCGTCAACGGACGTTTTTCCCCTCAAGCCTGTCAGGACGTTGCTCGTCCGTCTTTCCCTCAATAGATGGGAGTAGGCGCGCTTGCGGATGTTGTGCGTGTGTGTGGCCACGCGTTTGCTTAGGCATCAGTGTGTGAAAAGGTAGGTGCTTTTCTCTAGCTGCGTGTGCGTGCACGTGGTGCTGGTGCACATCCCTGGGTGCTCGTGGAAAGGTTTCTGCATGGTTTTCGCTGAGGAATCGTGTGTGTGCACATGGACAAAGAGAAGGCGCAGCAACCAGGTTCCAGCGCCGAAGAAGGCAAAAGGCGAGGTTTCCGGCGCTATCTCCTTCTCTCCCCAGAGCTAGTCGCGCAAAGCAAGCCGCTAAGCCGGCGACCGGCAAGAGAGCTACAACGAAGCATGCCGAACGGAGAAAATAGCAGCAGCTCATCTGTTCACACCTTGTTTCTGCCATGTGCTTGAACGCCAAGACGTTCGCGCTTCTGTGAGATGAAAGACGTCCTTCTGCATATGTGGTTGCTCACACCGGTGCACTTGTTAGTGTATCCATTCAGTCCTGGGCTGCGGGGGCATTCAGAAGTGGCTCTGTGGAGACGTCTGCATAGAGGCAGCTGTCAGAACACGCACACTCGATTGTTCACCAAAACATATGCAGACGCGTCCTTAGCCTGTAGATTTGGATGCACAGAGTTCCCTGTGTTCGCAAGAGACAAGGGAATCGCGTTCTGTGCGCACAGAAGCAATAGCGGACCGTTTCCCTCGGAGTGAACGCGAAAGAGCCGTCTATATACTCGCAGACACGCGAACGTGCCTCAATGCGGTCACAGAGGCAGCAGCTTTTGCACAGATGCTCCTGGTGATTCTGGCACTTTCCAGGCACACTCCTGAAAGTCGCGCACACTGCTGTTCACTCGCTAAACGACCTCTTGGGAAACACGTCTCCGGTCGACGGACCGCTCAGATTGCTTCTCGTGTAACTGTGAACTGTGTCAGCGCAGGGAATCCGTCTCTGTTGAGCAGATGTCAATCCTGCCTCGCTTTTGCTTTGTTGCCTCTACCAAGATGATTTCCCGTTTCTCTCTTCACTGGAGCAGGCAGACACAGCCAACGCACATCAAGTGTCAAGAGACACGCTCTGCTGAGCTCAACGCTTGTGCAGATGCACATGTGCGACGAAGTCAACACACGTGCTTGTGGAGAGAAAGAAAGGGACTCCCAGGCGTGTGGAGCGACGGGGAGAAAGAGCGGGCGCTGAGGAACACAGTTTCAAACAGACTGTCTCCACACAA